>NW_006433716.1:3220732-3248330 GCF_000325575.1 Pteropus alecto | reverse complement strand
ATGAGTAAACTCATATTTATATAGGCAAATAATTTTTGACAAAGAAGCCAAAAACATACAGTAGAGACAAGAAAGCCTCTTTAATACATGGTGCTGGGAAAACTGGAAAGCCACCTGCAAAAGAATTAGACTAGACTGTTGTCTATCACCACACACCAAAATTAACTCAAAATGGATTAAGGACCTGAATAGAAGACCTGAAACAATAAAATGCATAGAAGAAAACATAGGAACTATATAAAGAGAATTTTATGAAGTTGACCTCAAAGCAAGGGAAGTAAAGGAAAAATAAATGAATGGGACAACATCAAACTGAAAAGCTTCTGCTGGCAAAAGAAACCATCAACAAAGTAAAGAGAGAACCATTTGAATGGGAAAATACATTTGCAAGTAACGCCTCCGTTAAGGGCGTAATATCCAAAATATACAAAAAACTCATACAACTCAATAACAAAAAAGGAAATGGTTCTATCAAAAAATGGGCAGAGGATCTGAATAGACACTTCTCCCTAGAGAATGTGCTGGCTAGAAAATTACTGTTTGGCTATCGCCCATGGGAACATAAAAGTCTAACAATAAGCTTTCTGCTTCTGTATCCCCTGCTTGCACAACCGACCTGTGGGTTGACAGTTAGTAAAAAGAAGAAAAATAGACTTGTGTGTTCAAACAGGATGAAGAATGGAGTTTAGGGCTTAAAAACCCTATACCTCTACATTTTGGGGCTCCTTAATTTGAGGTCTGCGTACCCCTGGCAGACCCAGCTGGCTGAATAAAGAGTGTGTTTCCTATAACTCACTGATTTCTGGTGATCCTTGTGTCTATCGGGGACTGGTGGCTACAACAAGGACATGCAATGGTCAACAAATATATTAAAAGATACTTAGCATCGCTAGCTATTAGGGAAATGCAAATGGAAACCACAATGAAATACCATCTCACATCTGTTAGAATAGTTATAATCTACAGGACAAGTAATAACAAATGCTGGAGAGGATGCAGAGAAAAAGGACCCTCATACACTGCTGGTAGGACTGTAATTTGGTACAGCCACTATGGAAAACAGTATGGAGTTTCTTAAAAACTAAAAATTGATCTACCATATGATTCAGCAATCCCTCTACTGGGTATTTGTCCCAAAGACTTGAAAACCCATATCCAAAAAGATAGTTGCACATCAATGTTCATAGCAGCATTATTCACAGTGGCCAGGACATGGAAACAACAGAAGTGTCTTACAATAGATGATTGGCTAAAGAAACTGTGATACATATATACAGTGAAATATTACTCAGCCATAAGAAGAGATGAAATACTCAGCCATTTGTGACAACATAGATGGACCTTGAGATAATCGTGCCGAGTGAAATAAGCCAGACAGAAAAAGTTGAAAATCACATGATATCACTTATATGTGAGACATAAACCTAAAGCAACAAATGAGCAGGAGAAACAAACAGAAACTCATGATCTGTGGACTAAAGACTAGTGGTTACCAGAGAGTAAAGGGTTGGGGGGAAAGGGGAGGTAGACAGGGTAAAGTGGGTCAAATATATGGTGACAGAAAGAAATCTAACTATGGGAGGTGAACACTCAGTGTAAATATATATGTAAATATATATGTTTAAAAAATTCAAATGCAGTGAGAACATTATAAGGAACTCCCAAGTACCCATCACCCACCTTCATATAATTAACTTTTCAATGTATTTTATATAGCGTTTTTCTTGACAAGATTTGACTTGCAAAAGATCTGATTCTAAAAAAAAGGATTTGAAAACCACTGACCTACAGGCTAAATGCATTTCTAGCAAATAAGAAAAAAAATCTTAGTCATCAATTTGAATTAAGGCACCAATAAGAATGCCATTTATAAAATGCACTTTAATTTTGAGTCAATCATGTATCAACTTTGTCATCTTTGTCTACTCTTCCTCTCTGTAGGTAATCCAATTCAGCCCCAGCACCATTTTCTTTAAATTCCACTGATAAGCCCGTGATTCCAGATGTTATCTGTGGCAGCAACCTCTGGGACAGCATAAAATATCCTCATGGATATCTAATAAGCATTTTAAACATAAAATTCATTCTACATTTTCTCACCCAAGACTATCTCAGTCTTCTCCATCTCAGTAAATGACTCTGCCATTCACTCAGTAACTCAAATCAAAATTGTAATGACTTCTCTCTCCTTTTCTCTCTCTCTCTTTCTCCCTTTCCTTCCCTCCTTGTCTCTCCTCTTCACATAAGAATGTTGGTGCTAAAAAAATAATACATCTCTATTCTATTCACTCCTAACCATATTCACTGCTACAACCCAACTGATCTCCATGCCTGTTTTCTTGACATTTTTAATCTGTTCTCAGTGCAGCAACTTGAGTGATCTTTGAAAAACATATAACAGATAACATCATTTACCTGCTTAAAGTCCTCTAGCGGAGTTATATTGTTCTCTGAATGCAATCCAGATTCATCCCACAGCCTTGTGTTAGCTCACCGTCCACCTCTTCCTGTGTTACTATTCCCCAATTTATTCACTGCTCTCCAAACACATGACTCTTTGCTATTATGGTGTTCTTCACGTAACCACACCAGGCTTGTTCCTGGTGTGCTTGCTGTTCTCTCTGCCTGGAGATCTTTTCTGTCAAATTTTAAAAGGCTGTCCTCTTTGTAGTTTCTACACATCCTGTAGATCTTGATTAAATAGTATCTCCTTGAAAAATCCTTTCCTGGTCACCCAATCTAAAATACTCAAGCTCCTCTATAGGAAAACCATACTGCACTATCTTTCTAGCACTTATCACTGTTTAAAATGATCTTTTGCATTCATTTGTTTTCATTTCTATCTTCTGTTTTTCTAGACAGTAATCTCAATGAGAGCAGAGACTTTCACTTTCCTATTAAATAAACTTTTCTTCAATATATAGATATTAGTTGATATAATATTGATTGTGATAATAGTTAGATAAATAAAAATATTATTAAATAGGAGAGCATCAACCACTGTCCTTATAGATCAAAGACTTTAACCTAATCATAGCTCCACCCACTTAAATGAACTTTAGTTACTCATTTTATTTCTGAATCATTTTCCCTGTCTTTTAAATGGAGATAATTACTAAGATATAGGACTGTTGGGAAGATGGCATGAAGTGATAGAAAGTTTAGACTCCATTTGCCTCCACTCCAGAGTCATTCCCTTCCCTTCCCCATCTCGCCCTTCCCTGTGGCTGGCACCCATGTATTACCTAAATTCATTTTTCCTTAAGCTCTTCTCTGAGGTCCAACAATGGGAGAAATGTTTTCTTCCTGTCAGGCCCTCATCCTCTTGCTGTTGGGCTATGGTTTCTTCACCAGCTGATTATGGTAAAGCTTCTGCCTGGCAACTCCTCTTCTCTTCCAGGCCCCACCTCTTACCAGGCACTGGAAACATCATTCCTTCTTCCTGCCCTTTCAGAGGTAATAATGTCTTCTTGCTTTTGTTAGTGTCTGGATGCCTCACTGCCCAAAACTTTGTAAGCAGTTCTTTCCTTAATTAACGTTAGCTAAGCCCTTCGAGTGAGCATTTGTTTCCTGCCAAGAACATGATTGACACAGATATTGTATGTGGGCACTTTCTGTACTGCCGAACACATACTTTCAAAAATATTTATTGAGTACCTATTGCATACCAAGCACTAAGCAGGCAGTCAACCATACTTTGTATCTGACATATATGTACATAAGAGTCATTCAGATGTTTAGGCAAAATAAAAATTCAAGATAAAGCACCATTAAATTAAAATATGGGTTAAGAAAATGCAGCAAAAAATTCATTCGTGTTCTGCTGTGTTGCTGTTCCTCTTACTGTTAGTATTTCTGTTGATTTTATGCACATTCCCTAGAAAAAGAAAATAGATACATGTACATACGTTAACAGGTTGTTTTATGCTTGATCCTCACTCATAGCTGCAGTTTATCAAGCTGCAGGTATGAGTTTACATACATACAGTTATATATTCACTGGTGTGATCTACAAATGCAGTTCTGATTAGGCGAGGCAACTACAATAAATGTTTATTTAATTTTTCATTTTATCAAGCAGAACTCCCTGGTAATCAGCTATCTGCAGTGGTGTTCCTATATATCCATGGCAGGACTGCACTGGGGCATTAATTCTTTCTTTCTTTCTTTTTTTTTTAAACGCTTACAGCGCCTGGTCTTCCTAGGTGGTCTCCCATCCAAGTACTAACCAGGCCCAATCCTGCTTAGCTTCCGAGATCAGATGAGATCGGGCACGCTGAGAGTGGCATGGCCATAGATGAGGACATTGATTCTTAAAGGCTCTGACTCTGAGATCAGAGTTCTTGGGTTCAAATCCTGGATTAATATCTTACTAGCTCTAGACCTTAGACAAGTTACTTAAACTCTCCTAATCTCAATTTTTCTCACCTGTCAAAAGGAGGTATATGTTAATAAGGCTGTTATGAGTATAAACTGAAATAATAATGTTACTTATTGAAATAGCATGGTAAATGGTCATAAATTAGTTGCTACTAGTGTGATTATTAGTAGTGATGATCTTGAGGCTAGGTAAGATACTTAAAGAGATTCAGATATCTAAAAGTTGTAAAGTCTCCACATTCATAGTAACATATGATTCCATAACTTTACCATCATTTTATTTTCCTCATTGACTACACACACACACACACACACAATGTATTCCCACACCTATAAAATATATAAATATATATTTGAGATTATATATAAGGACTTGATTGACCAAGCATAGTATAGGCTACACCTGTGCTAATCTAGCGTAATTGAATAAACTCTACAACCCTCATTCAAGCTTGAGGATAATCTAAAGTTGTAGAAAAACGACAATAATGCTAAAGTTGGAATGAAGCTATCTGAGTAAACCAGCCTCTTTAGGAAATCATCAGGAAACATGAGTGGATCTCTTTTCTATGAACTCAGATCTTCGTCCCACATCTATAAAGCAAAGGGAGTGAACCTGATAGCATGCTTTTCAAAGATTTGTACTTGAACCATTTGTTTAGGAATGACCTAGGATCTTGCTTTTTTAATATACAGATTACCGGTCTCTATGCCCATACCCACCGAGTCTGAGAGAAATGCCTTTGGAAAAAGAAGAGGCAACAGAACTACCTTATTTTAAAACAAGGATCTCAGATAATTCTCATCCACACTTAAGCGCTGAAAACTGTTGGGATAGAAATGGTGTGTTTCAACTTTAATCCTCAATATGTCAAATATGTCAAACTATTACCATCATATTTGATTTATATCCTGAAATGGTGACTGCCCCCTGGATTAATGTGAAAATCGACAATGGTCTAAAACATACAGACTTTTCGCTCCATGTTAAAATTATTGCCATTTACCTTATCTTTTCACTGGAGTTTTTGCATCACCACAATTTTAACATACACACACACACATAAAATGTGTAGCCTTAATGGACTGTGAAGCAGTGAGCCAATCACAAAGGCAACACAAAATACAATCACAAACACCTGCAACTCATTACAAATTTAGCAGCACAAATGCCAGAGGCTGTAATGGGTCTCAGATAGTCTGTGCAACTCTGCCAATACTCACCTATAATTTGGACTTGACATTTACTAAAAAGACAACATTTACAAAAAGAAAAGGGCAAAGAGTTTTACCAAATAGTCCTACTCCTTCAACTCCCCCCTCCTTTGAAGGCACTGCGGAAAAAAAAAATCAATTCTAAATACAGGTGTTATTTGTATTCCTTCTGGAGTGCTTATGAAACCAAATTAATTGATGAAGAATTAAACCAATATTCATTCAGGGATTTGGAGGTATAATATTTTTCCCCAGAAAGTAACATTCTCTGTAAATGTCTTAGCATAAAAATAGGGGGTGGGGAGAAAAAGGAGGAAGAGTAGAAATTAAAAATGTCAGCTTTATTTTTAGATTTTCTTCCTATTTTGTTTTAAGAATTAGATGTATTCTATAAATGTTGACCTGAAGTCTTACAAAAGAAAATTGTCATACTTGCAAATATGGATCATTATGGTTGTCACTGTGTGGAATGGAAAGAAAACTAAATTCAGGCATCTGGGGCGTAATTCTGTTTCTGGATTCATTGCTAGTTGTGTGACCTTAGAAATGTGATTTAACAACCTAGGATTCTGTTTCCTCCATTTCAGCTTTTGAGGATTGCAGACTCTAGCTTGATATCCGCCTTGGTGGCTTCAGTTTCAGAGTAGGGACTCCTTGTAAGCTATGACCTATAGACAGTTGATTTTTTTTTCCATACTTCTTTCAAAGTTCAATCTCTATTTTTCATGGCATGAGTCTGAGAAACAGACATTGTCATTAAGAACAAATCCTTTAATGTGTTATTGCAAATGCACCTACTACCCAAAGGAGAAATTTTACTCTCTACCTTTTGGAGTGTTTTAAAATCTTAGCACGATTTTCCTTTGCCCAGTCTCTCAGAACATTTTGGAAATTACTCCCCTTCAATGCCATTTAATGTAAATTGAAGAAAATAAACTTATTTCAATATTTGAAATACAAATAGGAAAGTAATCTGTTAAGAAAATTATACATCTTCACATGGGAGAGAGAGAAAGAGAGAGAGAGAGAGAGAGAGAGAGAGAGAGAGAGAGAGAGAGAGATCTGTTCTACTTCTTATAAGGCCACAGTCTTATCAGATTAGAGTCCCACACTTGTGACCTAATTTAATGTTAATTACCTCCTAAAGACCCTGTCTATCTCCAAATACATATGTTGGGGCTTCAACATATAAATTTGGGTAGAGTACAATTTATCTCATAGCACTATTATAAAGTAATAAGGGAGGGAAATATCCACAATGTGTATTAGAGTAAATCAATAGCTTCCTGTAATTCTGTGACTTATAATAAGAAATATATATTTGGTCTTTGTCCACTGTTCCTGGCACAGAGCTCCTAAACCCCTTGGTATTTCCTAAGGTGTCTTTTGTTAGGTTAATTACTTTTAGAAAGCCCCTAGGTCACCTAAGGGTAGGGTCTGTTTGCCAGAGAACTAACCATGTGACCGCAGAGTGTAACTTTTAGTCCTACCCTTGACTTCTGGGAGGGGAGAGGAGCTGGAGATTGAGTTAAATTGCCAATGGCCAATATTTCAATCAGCCATGCTGATGTGATGAAACCTCCATAAAAAAAACAAACAAACAAAGACTGGGTTCAGAGAGCTTCTGGGTTGGCGAACATGTGGAGATTCTGAGAGAGTGACAGGAAGAGAGTGACAGGAAGCTCCACATGCTTTCTCCTAGCTCTCCCTATGTGTCTCTTCTAGTTAACTGTTGCTGAGTTATATCCTTTTATAATAAACTAATAATCAATTAAATAAAATGTTCCTCTGAGTTCTGTGAATAGCTCTAGCATACTAATTGAACCCAAGGTTGAGGTCGTTGGAACCTCCAATTTATAGCTGGTCAGTTCTGCACAAGTGATAACCTGTGCTTGCGACTGGCATCTGAAGTAGGAGTGGAGGGAGCCAGTCTTATGGGACTGAGCCCTTAACTTACAGAATCTGATGTTATATTCAGGTATGTAGGGTCAGAATAGAGAATTGGTTGGTGATGTGGAAACTCCACTCGCCACATGTTAGAATTGGTGACTAGAAACTTTACTTACAAATACTATATCTTAGTGTTTTATATATGCATACATTTATAGAAAAATGATTGGAAAAATATGCTCAATATATTTATGATAATTGCTTCTCGTGGTTCGATTATGAGTGATATCTAATTATCTTTAGTTTCATTTACATAATTCTTACAATTAGGAAAAATATTATCAACAAATATCTGAGTGAACTAACATACTCTAGAAAATAATCTGCTAGATTCTATAGCGATTTATAAACCTCTAACTCGGATCACTATAAGTGAAACTATTTTTCTGTTCCAGTGAACTCTCAACCTCAAAATGCTTTTGCGAATTCTCCTGGAGTATAAATTATGAGATTATTCCTAACCTTGTCAGGTTCCGGTGACACACTGCCTACTATAATATAATAGAAGCAATTCATAAAATATTTCTTCACCTGAACCAGTTTCAAGTTCTGTGGCTTTGCAGCTCTGGTTGTTCTCGTTCCTCCCATAATGTTTAGTACAAGGGATCTTTTATGGGACAGGACAGATATTTGAGAGCTGATTTTACTTGCTAATTCTTGACATTGTTACTCTGGGTTTAAGGTGGCATTAGAAGGATGAAAAACATGTTTGAAGATAGCGATCCATGCTCATGCTGGTGCTTTGCAAATGCCTCATAGGTGTGGCACATGATATTGAGCCAGAGTATCTCTGGAATTGCCAGGCAGGGCCTGGAGCAGATAGGAACCCTAGGTTGGTAAACACCCGTTACAAAAAGCCTCATCAAGAAATTCTTAGACAGCTGAAGGATGCATCACCATGAAGAATTCATAGACAAGCAGGCCTAGTAAATGAAGTTCAGCACTTGCTATTCCTTGGGGGTGAACACAGCATGACCCTACTTCAGCAACTCAATGCAGAAGGTGAGCCATCTTCCATCGAGGCAGTCAGGACTTCGCTAAAGGACGTTGTGTTCCAATCTAAGGAGCACTTTGCTCAACCTGAGGTGTGGGCAGTTGCGTTCAAGTGTAGAAGACAGAACAACGCAGGGGAGGGCTCTCAGCATGCACTGAACCAAGCACCAATCCTCACATATAAAATATGCACTTCATTTTGCAGCTGATGAACTGTTTCAGAGGCACCAAACTTGCTTCATGAGTGATATCAAGAACCATATGTGCTATTTTTAATCCTCAATATTTGCATTTGCTATAACATTAAAAAGATTGGGAAGCAATGGGTTAACCAAATACCATTTTGTCATCATCTAAATTCAACTCGATTATGAGAATTTAAAGCAAAGAAAGAAAATTTAAGATATTTGGTCATAAAGTAAAAATCATTATAATGCAGAGAGTGTCTCTGCCCACTTAGCTGCCTCTTTGACTAATGTTCTAATCAGCAGATGGCTCAAAATTTAATTCATTTAGTATTTCCTTTGCTGCTAAGCAAAACCTAATGCACACGCTTCTATAAGATGCTCCACTTAGCTGTGTCTTCAGTTCTGCACTACTCTGGCTGGCAGCTTACCCCATTACAGGGCTAAGAAACCTTGAAGAGTGTTTATTTTACATTGTACTAATTAGGTGTGTGTATTTGATCTTGCTAATCTCTTCAGAGGAACCTGAAGAGAAGTGTTCTATTGTTTGGCATAATACTCTCTGAGTGAAAGCTAGTATGGCAGGCAGAAGTGAAGCCTCAGACAGGGCATTCAGGAGGTGCACATATCCGTATCTATTTATGTAATCCAAAGAAAACCTCTTGTTTTTTTGATCCTAAAATTTGACCTAATATTTGCCCCACCAAAGGGTCTGCTGGCCACAGGGAGGGTATGTCTAAATGACACCATTGAGCTTATTTGATATGCTACAGACTGCTAATCTTGGAGGAGCCCACACTGGAGAATCCTTTGATATGTTCATCATCATGTTCAATTATGTTATCACTGTGTTCTTCTTCAAAAAGAACCTAAACTCTATTTATGTTTAGTATATTAGTTGTATTTATAATATACCTTTGCTTTTCTCTTTATTCTCAATTACCTTGGACAGCCAGGAGGGCCACAGAGAAAATGCTTTATTGCTATTTGAGATTTCTTACTTTATAAATGATGAACCTATCTTTACTGCCTTTTCTTGGGGTTAAAAAAAAAAAGATAACAGAAATGTCTAGAAATCTCAAAGTCTTCCTCAGTTTTATTCACTTTCCTTTCCCTTACTCCCCGCCCCCCACCCAGCATCCTACCATTTTAAATTTGATAGAAGGAAGGAAGCTAACATTAAAGATCCTAAGGCTCTATTTTTATTCTCCACAGAAGTGGAGGTATAGGATTGTAATTGAGTATCTATGTTCAAGAGTTAACAAAACAGTGTTAAAATCCCAGCCTCACTGTGTAACTCTGGATGCAATATTTAACCTCAATTTCTTTGTTTCTAAAATAATATAACAAGTCTCAGAGTGCTGTTTGAGGGTGAAATGACAAGCGAAGTACCAGGCATATAGTGATTACACAATAAATCTTACACTACCATTATCTACAGAAGTTCACTATGACATAGTAATTATTATTCTCAATTTACTATGGAAAAGTAAAGATTCCAAGTATTAAATACCATGTCAGAGTTCATATGGTTGCAAAATGACAAATCCATGTCTTTTTAACTCCACAGTATATTTTTCATCCATATGCAATTATAGATCTATTAGGTTTTTTTTTTTTAAGGTCCACTAAGCTAGGTCATCAAACTCTAGAAAGGAATTATAAGCAAACAAACAAATAAAAAACTAAAAATAAATTCTTGTAACTCTTAGTTATTGATAGAACATACATTAATAGTTAATGAAATCAAACCAGAATGGCCGGCTTTAACCTTTTCATCTTCAAATCCATCAAGTTCTGACTGATATGCACCAACAGAAAATATCCAGGATGCTTTTTTCGCTAACCGAATTTGTTTGTTTGTTTGTCTCTTTCTTCACTACTAGGTCTACATTAACATTTTCTTTCTTTTATGAAAAAAACGTTCAAATGCGATGAGGAAACAAAACACTTAATCCACTCTAGTAGGTCTGTGAGACATATGGCCTCTGGAGTAATTTAATCCAGCCCACCGTGGAATATGAAAATTGCTTCTTCCATCCCCTGCTGTACCCAAATCTGAATGTGGGACAAACAGTCTCAAAAACAAGAGCTCCTGAGGGCTGTTTCTAAGGGGCAAGGCCACAGAGGTGTACAGCAGTGGGGGTTTATAAATTCAATTTACTCGAATTCAGAGAAGTGGAAGAGAAATGATTGTAGTTCCGCTCTCTTTTACAGAACTCTGGGTTGGAATAGAAAGAAAAGAATTCAAAGGATCTGACTCATTTAAGCAAATACAGAGCCAGATTGGATCCAGCAGCACAAGGGGAATTTCTAGAAATTCAGATAGCTCCCATTGATAAACTAATCTCTTGCAGAGCCAACACTAACGCTGTCACCTTGTCAATAATGGTGGTGCTTTGTACAAACTACCCTGATGCATGCTCACACACACATGTTAAGAGCTGCTAATATGTGATATTCTAGATTCTTTAGGAAAAAATAATACATAAGCTTGCTTGAACCCTCTTTTAAAATGTTCTTGGACATTCTTTTTTAAGTACACATGACTAATATATTTAATGATGCCTCTTTGCAAAAATAAATGGCTCTCCATTTCAAGGAGTTATATGTCCTGTAAGAGTCTCGTTAATTTGTTCGCTCTTAATGCCTATTCCAATTTATTTTATTTTATTAGTTTTTTATTTCTTTGGTTCTTTAGTAGGCTTTCATTATCCATTGGGTCGAAGCATATTCAAACATGAACATCACAATTATATTAAGTAAATCCAATGGCCAAGAAGTATAATTCTTTATAAAACATAAAGGCATCTCCAGGAAACACAATTTGGTAGAGACATTTTTGAGTAAAATAATTTCCTTTAGATAGTAGAGTAGTGCAGTGGAAGCATGCTGGGCCCATAAAATAATTTTCTTTTCTTCAGCAAATAATCACCATTATAATTCACAATACAGCAACATACACAAAAGCTGGCTTAGAAGCCTCCTCTAACTGTACACCATTGCTGAATTTGGAGTTAGAGCATCTATTGCCTTACCTAGGTACTGTCTCTTCATCCAGCTATCTAATATAGCTGATTGATTTAACAAATAATTTTCAATAGTCAGTTGATTTAACAAATAATTTTCAATATTTTTATATATGTAGAGCCTGCGCCATAGGCAAAGAGGAAAAGACTAAGTCCTTGGAAGCTGGTTTAATGGATTAGTCATCTCTAATTTGTTCTCTGAACCTAACAAAGTCATTTAAACTCCCTGATTTCCAGTTCTACCATTTACTGAATGAGGGGACTGTTACTTTATAGCCTTCTTGAGAGGATTAAATAAGATTATTGATGTAAAAGTGCCTGATACATGCTAACAGTTTAAGGCAGATTAGTCAATGATGATTTCGCTCCAGATTCAATGTTTAAAAAAATCAACACAGTTAATATGGAATTATTACCATGATCAAGAAGAGCCTTCTCACTGATAAAATATTCTATAAGGGACATTACTGGATCAACTGACAAAATTGGAATATAGACAGTAAATTAGGTAAAGTTGTTGGATTAATGTTAAATTTACTGAGGTTAGGAACTATACTATGTGTATGTAAGAGAATATGTTTATTCTTAGGAAATATACACTGATATATTTAAGGTAAAGGACCATAATGTAAATAGTTTACTCTCAAATGGTTCAGGAAAAAATTATACACACAAATACGTATATATATTCTTACATAAATACATCTATAAAACTGGAGAGGGCATGTGGCAAGCAAATGGGGCAAAATATTAAGAACAGGTGAGTCTGGGCAAAGAGCATATAAATTTTTTCTGTAACTTTTCTGTAAGTGTGAAATTAAAACATAAATAAAAATTTAAATAATATAGTAGTAAAGATAAACAATGTAAATATAGCTACAGTTTAGCAGTGCTGTAACTGAGCGATGGGTAAAAGAGTCAGGGGATGCTTGGAATCTGAATTCATTCTGGGGGAAAAAATAGGTATAAGATGAAGAAGGTCTCCCTTGTGAATTGTAAAGATAGAGACAGAAAAAAAGTCAGATAGAATATTATTTTTTAACAGGCAGAAGCAAAAACTTTAGATACTTATTTTTCAACAGGTGTTACAGTGAAATGTAATATGTTCAAAAATAATTATCTGAGTTCATGGCTGAGAAATCAACCTACAGTGGACTGTGAGAATTGCTGTGCTGATTCCCTTACCTACTTTTCTGCAGACTAATAGTCTGGTGAAATTCTCTTATGGAGAAAAAAGGACTGTCAAATTTGAGAAACTACACAGCCAGGTCTGATCTCAGAGGTTCGCAGTGCATAGAGGCAACTTATAGGGCTCCAAGCATTTCAGAAGTAAAAACCTGGATAATTTCCCAAACATTTAATGAGGAGTCATTTTCTGGTGTCATGGATTGTGCTCATTGAGATGGAGTTTGGGGTGTCAAAGGAAGTAGGGAGGATGAGTATTTAATGCCCATCATAGTAGTTCTGCTTGGCCCAGGTATTTATGCCACATCCTACCTCAGTCACAGATTGCTTAATAACAAGAATGTGGTTCCCAGCAGCTGAAGCCCAGCCTGAAGGAGCTGAGAGCTGGAGGCAGTCTGTTGACCGTAGTCTCCTCTCCACACTTCCTGTAACTGAGTAACAGCCCTTCTATGTTGATCACATTTGGTTACACCAGTTTCCATTCTGCATAATAAATTTTAGAAAATGATGCTCTGAATTTTTAAGAGCAAACACATTATCAATGAAACCAAATATTAACTAAACTGCCAAAGACAGAACACTGAAGTATATGACTATTGCTTTCAAATGTAATTTTTCTTTTATTCTTTTGTGTCCGTCCTTGATGGTATGTTCCTGGCAATATAAAATAAGTTATTCAAGGAGTATATTTGCTTGGCATAGTATTTACACAGCATCATAGAAGTAGACAGTTAATAATTTTTATAATGATGCTCTCTTTTCCCTTTAATGCTTGCTTTAAATAAAACTTTGCATGTTTAACATCATAAACCCTCCTTACTCCTAAATATCTTGCATTTTAAGATGACCCATTATGGTCACAGTTCAGTATAATTAAAGAAGCACTAGAATTGGTGACAACGAGATATACTTGGATGGAAAGTATCAGTAGTAACCACCTGCAAAAATATAAGTTAATTCAACCCTTCTTTCCTTTCTCTATGAAAATTGGTTGAGTCAATATATGAGAAAATATTTTACAAATTGCAAAGCACTCTAAAACACAGGGGATTGATTTGCTTTGTTATTATCGTCTTCATCTTTGTCAAACCTAGCGATATTATTATAACATATATAATGAAATATAATCACACAGAAAGATATAAAAGAGTTCAGCTTTTATTTATTTATGCATTTATTCACTCAACAAATACTCTTTTTTAGCATTTATGATGGATCAGCCCATGTTTTATGCATAGTTTTTGGTACTCATACCAAAGGATGAGTGCATTATTGTAGCAAAAGAGGAATCAGCACTAAAAGATTTATTAAGATGTGTGTATAATTTGTTGTTGTTAGGAGGGCTGTAACTTCAAGCATAGCTACCTATTAATTAAAGCTGACTATTAGTATTACAAATCTGTGCCAGAATACAGGCCAGGGAAGGCAAATTTCTCATTGTTAAATATTTGCCATTTGGGTCCTGCATTCTCATTTCTATCAGGACACAAGCAGTGGCTCCTTAGGAAACTACTTGATGGCCAATTCACCAAGTGTACCTCTCCTCAAACGAGTGAAAATCAAAAACACATGTTATATTCTGGAATAGTGTTATCAAGACAATAAAAGTAAATTTCAAGAGAGCTCAGCTTGATCTCAGTGAGAAAGTGTTTTTCTCAATTTGTGTAGCATTATCAGTAGAACGGATTGGGGAGCAGATGGCTAAGAAAGGAAGGAAGGTGAGTTATATATATATATATATATTTTATTAAATTCGATCTCTGTTAAAAACTTCCCAGGGCTCTTAAACATATGAATCATGTATTTCCTTCATTTAAAATGTTCTACCTATTCTGACACTGCTATATGGCACAATAAACTAATAACATCTTTGGTATATCTCACACTCCTCCTATTATCATTTCTTGGAGTGCAAAGAGGTGGGTAAAAGAAAAGGAGAGAGGAATAGAAAAGAAAAGAGAGAAAGAGAAAATGAATTAGGTGCCTTTCATTTCACTGATTTTCTGGAGATTTTATAAATTATTGGGGGAAAATATTTAGACAAAATTTAAAGTAAGTGAATTATTTAATAAACAGATGCCAAGTGGAAATGCATAATTTATTGCTAATATACATAAGCGAGTTTAAGGATTCCAAGGTTTTTCCTTGTTTGCTAGACTGAAATATATCCACACATAACCTTGTATAATATCTGAGGGAAAAGTGCAGAAATTGTCACAATTGATTCACCATTTAGTTCAGCAATTATTTACACAATGTATATATTTTCCTATGTGCTTTGTGGGCTACATGAGTAAATGAAGTCACAGGAATTTAAAGAAAAAAATAAACACCAAAAATTGTTTCCTGAGTCATCTCTTTCTCCAAATTTCTTACAATGTTCATCTTGCCCAGTTGAGCTAATTTTGGCCACATCTTCACAACTCTTAGGGCCTGGAATGCTTCTCCTGACTTTTTCCTTTCTAATTATGCTCCTTTGAAGAGCAGACGGAGTTCTTAATCTTTCAACCAAGCTTGTCAGTTGATTCATATATTGTGTTTAATATATGCACATGAAAAAAATGAATTATAAAACATATCACAACGTGGTAATTATTAGTTTAAAAAAAGTGTCAGCCAGTAGACTGAGTTCTTTGAGCTCAGGAAAGACGTCTTATTCTACTCAAGAAATGGATAAGGTATTATTATTACTGAAATAGTAAACACTGAGAAAAAGAATGAAGGAAATTATGGGGTTATGAATATATGCATATATGAATACATTCAGAAAAGTGTGCAGAATAAGGATTCTTAAACTTTAGTGTACACCTCTTTGTGCCTCAGTTTCCTTATCTCTAAAAAAACGTTTAATGATAGAATTTACCTCATAATACTTTATGAGAATGAAATGAGTTAAAGCATAAGAAATTAATTCAAAAACTGGTCTGGAATTAGTTGAAGAGTTAAAACTTCAAAGGAAACAGTGGTAACACATGGTAAACTCTCAAAGAGTATAATAATTGTGATAATGATGATGATGATGATATTTGCAAGCTCCTGGGTAGTTTTGTAGCAAATTATTTGAGTGGGTGGATGTCAAGAGATTTTTAGTTATTACTTTTGTTCTGCCATGAGCTAGCTATATAACGGGTAAAATATGGAACTTCCTGAGTCTTAGGATTCCCATCTGAAATGAAAGGTTTAGAAAACATTTTTTGCTAAGGTTTAGGCAAAACTATATAGACAGAAATGTCTTACATTGAATTTAGTCCTTTTATTTGTGGCTTTAAAGTATAATATTGATCCTGAGGAGTTTTAATCTTAGTATTCTTTAAGGCAGAGTAGGATAAATAACAGAGCTGTTAGTTTGGAGCCCTGTGGTGTCACAAATGCAAGGAATGAGAGAAGATTTTCTCTGTAAAAAATAATTATTCTACTTAACATTTGTTGTGCAAGACTACATTAGGCATCATTGTACAAGATACTCATAATAAAAAGTGAGAATGGATGTTCTAGTCCATTCAGCCTATGCCATCATGGATGCTTTAGTCAAGTAAACTTCCTATAGCAAGGAAGATAAAGACAATAGAGAAAGGTACTCGAGATCCTGAAATGGAACTATAATCTTACAGACAATTCTTTTCACTCCAAGCATTTCTGTCTCAGAGAATAAAGGTAAGAGAACTTAGATGGGTTTTATAATTACTTTGTTTCTAAAACTAGCTGCTCGGCTCAAAGCATCCCAGTTGTGTCTGAACATTTGGCTTTCCTAACAAGATACAGGCCCCACAAAGCCTCTTCCTATGGAATTAAATTGCCAAGTTGCCCAGACACTTTTTCTTGCTCTAGCAGGAATCCTTTTGGTTAAGATAGCATGTTTCCTCTATACTAAGTCCTGCATGACCATTGCTTTGTGTGTACTCTCCACGCCATCCACTGGATGTTTAGTGTCTACAAATGTCCTCCATCCAGATTCTTGCCCACTTTTGCTCTTATCTGCTTGCCTGGCTTTTAACTCACTCTTATCTCACTATCTAATATTTTGGACATGGTGGCCTATCTCTGTCAGCTTGGTTCAGCTCACTGCCCCTTCCTAAGCTATCTGAAGTGCTTAAAGGTCTTCCTGACAAAACACAAGGGCTAGAGTAACAAATCTAGAATAATTACATGTTCTTCTAAGCTAACTTTCCAGCCCTGTTGCTAGATTTGACTAACGTATATTGACAAAATGGGGCTGAGTTCAGGTGTCTGGTTTACTGTAAAACTATAAGTTGTTTTTCACTCTCCTAAAATTTCTTTATAGCTAATTATTAAAATGTATGGACATGTTGCTGGAGCATATGAAAAAAAGGCAATGTAATCAAATGGTTTCTAAATCTAGATGTGTATATATAATATGATAGAAAATACAATAATATTTCATTTAATTATCTCGGATGTATTCTAGGTGTCAGTTTCTGATATAGAAAAAGAAAATATGATCTCTGACCTTTAGTAATTCATGACTTAAAGGGATAATATGATTTGCACGGAATTTGGGGAATTAGGATTATTTGCATAGAATATTGAGGCTTTTGAACTTGACATACTATATAGTTACCTCTACTGTTGGAGCTCCAAATTTACTTGAAAAATTCTACTACCCTGATCTTTCAAAAGTTAATTAATTAAATACATCTTATTTATTATAAAAAACAATTTACTTTCATGGATGAAATAAATTTGGGTGGAATAAATAGAACATGGTGTTTTGCTTGAATATCAAATATTTTTGTCTTCAATAACAAAGGGAACAGGGCTAATGACAAATACTAAGAATTAATTTTTCTATTAGGCTCTTTATATGCATTTTATCCTACTAGGAATCTAATAATCAAAACATAATAAATATCATACAATGGGGAAAATGTGATACAATATGACTGAACAAATTTCTAAAAATAAAATAATTAGCAAATGGAGCAGAATCACAATTTGAATGCATGTCTATTTGACTTCAAAATTCATAGTCTTTAAATTTCATCCTAAGAAAAAGATCTTCTTAGAACTAGACAATAAAATAAGGAATTAAAATCCTGTATAATCCTAAAATTGCTCTCCATTAATGTAATAGAGTTTTGTTGATGGTTTTTCATTAATACTCCACTCTACTTACTCCAGGACCCTCATATGGTTTATATATTCTTGGTTTGTAAATTTTCTGTAAATTTCCACTGAATAGGCCTAAGAAGCAAGTCTATTTAGGCTGTTAATGTGTTTCTATTGACCAGTTCCCCAAAACATGATAGGCACTCAGTATATATTTATTGCATAGAATAAATAACTGACTATAAAGATGGATAAATATTTTTAGAATAACTCATATATCTTGGTTTTATAAAAATCTAATGATGATCACTAATCATTTGATTTTTAATTTTTTTATGTTAGTATATTTGTTCTACTTCTTTTCTTTAGCCCTATTTTTAAAAGTGGGTTGATTGAATAATGTCTAGTTTTTATTATTATGAATTTTATAGATTATAATATTTACCATTAAATATCATTGATAAATTTAGTTTTACACCTCAGGTGGAATATCTGGTTTTATAAATATTATAGTGGCGAAAAAATGTATTGAGTGCTTACTTCTAGGTGCCATTGAGTGCTAGGAGATCTCTATCATACCGTAGCTTTGATGTTATATCTGTATTTCTCGATAGCACTGGGCTTAGTGGTTAACATTTCTCCAACCATGATAATTGTTTATTGTACACTGACAGAAACTCACAAAGCTCACATGAATTTTAGCTGTCATTTTTTTCTCCTTACTAATTTCCAAGTTGGGATATAAGGTTTCATTTCATTATCGCTTTGTGTGTCTTTCTCTTTACATACTGTACTTTATTCCTTCCTTTTATTTTGCTTCCTTTGATAGCCTAACAGTTGGATATAAGAGAATGTCACATTTATTTATCCTCTTTTTTTCTTTTTCCTGAAGGCAAGAAAATTAGCACCTTGATGGAAGGGACACTGTATAGAATATATTAGCATCATAGAACTCTTAAAGACATCTCAGTGTATTATTACAAAATTTAAAGGAGCCATCACAGTTTTCCACTTGTTTTAGTTTCTACCCCAGCTCCCATTGTCACACAAAATGACAGTAATAAAAATATGATTCTTGAATCAGCCAAAGTGGGTAGCGAGGTTCAAATTTCTCTCTGTGTGAAAAGATGAACTGAATGAGAACTAGTACAAACAATTAAATTACCATACATGTTTCCTTGGACATTCTAAAAAAGAAAAAGTAAATGTGACATTCTAACAACTTTAGTTTGCCCTTTGCTCTCAGAGAAGGTCTAGAATATTGAACATAGAGAACAGAAGTCAGTGATGCACTCCTAAATAAAATTTCAATCACTAACAAACTAACAATGTTTAAAATAGTTTTGTGATGATAATTTTATAATAATATTTAAGACTTGCCTCACAGGATGTTACTTGACAAATTTTTTTAAAGAAAATACTAATATTTTCTTCACTACTATACAATTATGAGGCTCACTCTGTATAAACTAAAGTACCACAAGCGACATAAAATGAACCTTCAAAAGTTTACAGTATGATAGTATACCAACTAGAAAATATCATATTTTTTAAACCCCCCCCCAAAAATACATTTCTACCAAATTTAAAATATGTTTCAGAGCACAATTGAATAATGTCTGTGGTACAAGTAATATTTTATAGTTTACTAAGGTCAGATGTAAAAACTATATCGAATTTTGAAATTAATCATGAGTTTAATTACAATTAAAGTTGAAGGGTGTCTTCCAAGTCTCTGTAGGACAAAAGTGGCTACCTATATTTTAACCCTGCCGTAAATTCTCCAAAAATACTACAAAACTAGAAGGAAAACAAAAAAACAAGTAAAACCTATGCCTAACCAGGTCTAGGAGATGCCATTGCACATGACTACATGAACACCTGAAACCAAAAGAACTGGATTCAGAGCCCACACTAGCAGTGAGAACCAGGAAATTTTTCACAGGGAGAAGTGTGCAGTGGGGTCATGGTTGTGGCTCACCAAAAATAACAGCTCATAAGTATCACTCTTGGAAAGACTGGATTCTATCTTTAGTGGGGAAATATTGAAGAGAACCCTGAGACTTGGTAGTTTAGATCACTGGCCACTAGGAGCTAAAAGCAAGGATCTTGGTGGCAGTCTTAGAAAGGCAGTATATTGAGGGAAAATAAAGGCAAGCTCTTTATAGGCTTGTTGGTGAAGAGAAAAAAAGATGTGACTAAAGATACTGTAAATATGTTGAAAAAAAGATAGTATCAAATTAGGAAAAGCAGGTAAGAAACATACCATTTATTTTTAAAAATTAATTTCATTGAGACTCAGAAGAGAGTGCTAAGTACCAAAGAGACCACATGAAGCCCTTATGACATCCCCATTGAATTACCAGTTATTGCCTCTAAAAAAATTCAATATAAACAGATAAATACAATCCAATCCAGTATCTATAAAAGTCAATATGTGAAGAAAACAGAAAATAGAATTTTAAAAATTTCTACAGATAAAACCACTAAAAATAGAACAAAGGAAAACTATTATGTTCCAATATGAATTAAGTAACATTGAACAAGGAGTTATAGACATAAAAGAACATCATAAATCCAAAATTTAAAAACTCAGAATATGAATAGAAAAACACTAAAGGGTGTGAAATCAGAGCTGACCAAACCAAAGAAAGAAGTTAAAGAATAAGACAATCATATCAAAAAGAAAAAAATAAATTACAGTTCTAAGAGAGAATACGTATGACCGAAAGTACAAGGCACACCTGACTGTGAGTAGAGTAAGGAATTGGGGGGAAAAAGCCATAGATATGAGACAAGTAAAAAAAACTTTTAATTATTCAAGTGGAGTCCCTGAAGATAAAAAAATAAAATAACCGAGATTTTTAATATAAAAAATTATAACTTAAGAAAGTAAAAAAAAAAAAAAAATAAGCATTGCTGAAATAAAAGATTTAAATCTCATATTAAAAGTTCTCATCAAGTATGTGGGAAAAATTAATTCAGTGCCTCAACTATTAGACATATCGAAGTAAACTATTATACATACAGAAAGAACCTTTTGAACCACAGTCAAATATTAAGTAATTACCAAGCAAAAGAAGTATTGGTATCTAACTTTTCAACAAAAACATACAATGCAGGAGTGGAGCAATATTTTTTAAGAAAATCAAAGAATCAGCAAAATAACATATTCAGGCTATAAAAACACAGTTTTAACATGAAAAACTCTGAGAACTTTGGACTCATGAGGTCTTCCTGACAAATATCTTAGAGAGTTTCACTCAACCAAGATAGAACTGAAGAAACTATAACAAAATGACTGATAGTGAAAAAAATAAATATTTAATAGTAAATCTAACTAAAATAAATGTGAGGATAAAAGTGGAAGAATAGTATATAAATGCTATATGATAAAATGGAAATACCACAAGTTTTTTTTAATGGAAAGAGAAAAGTAAAAATAGAATAAATTCATTAATTGCCACATACAGGCTAGTCAAAGGATATCATTTAAAACTGACAAACTGTATCATTAAACTTCATAATGGTACATTATGTAAAACTCCCACTAACTCAGTGTCTTAAATCAATAATCATGTTCTTATGAATGGGCTAAACTCTGCTGGGCTATTGATCTCAGCTTTTCTTATTCTCACATGTGAGTGTTAATTGGGGAAGTCTAAACTAGGGGCTCAACTACGGCAGTTTGGTTTTGCTTCACATATCTCACATCTGCATCCTGGGACTTTCTAGCTAGCCAGCCATGTTCTTCTCATAACAATGGGAGTGATGCAATAGAACCCATGGAAACATGCAAGTTCTCTTGACACATAGGCTTTAAAATGTCATACTATTGTTTTTATCTCATTCTATTTGTCAAATAAAGTCGCATAGTCCAACTCAAAGTAAAAATGCAGGGAAGAATGCGAATGTGCCCCAGCATAATATTAAGGTACCATAAAATTACATAGCAATGGGTACGGATGCAGAGACAGTTGGATAATCACAGCTAATAACAGTATACCCCACAAACAAATAATAGAAACATAAGTAAAGAAAAAAGGGACTATGTTCATTTTATAAAATTATCAATGTGAAAATTAACATTAGAACAAAAATGCAAAAGTTCATAAATACCAAAAGAAATATAAAATCAAAATAAAAAACAAAAAACCTTAAAAGAAAGTAGATCACATGTTGAGAAAAATATGGTAAATATAACAATGCATGTAGTAATTTTAATTTAAAGTAATGTCTTGCAAAATCAAGTATATTAGTCACATTAACAAATATAAATAGGCTTAAATGACCTATTAAAAATGTTTTTAATTGGCTCACCAGGCATATCTCAAAAAACTCCCTGCTGAATATAAGCAAAATAAAAAACATAAGCAGAGGAATATTGGGAAATTTTGAGCAAAGGAATGCAGAAGTTGGAATGTTGCTATCTGACAATGTTATCAGGCAAGAAGCATTAATGCTTCATAACACAAAATCTAAAATTCACAATGAAGATAGAACAATTACAAATATCTATGCACCAATCAACACAGCAGCAAACTTTACATAGAAAACACTGAAGATCATGCAACAAGAAATATACAGAAACTTACTTGAAACAGGTCAAGTAGGACCACCTTCCCCTAAAAAAATAGTGAAGATATAGAAGACCTGAATAATTTAATCAATAAGGTATAACTTATGGATATATATCTAATTTGGCACTCTGGAATATATTCTAAAAATCCTTCCTAAGACTGTATTTTATGCTCATCTTCATTAACAATAGGACTAGATTTATCCTTTCAGGCACCATTATTGATTGAATTTTATTTCTTAGATACAATACCATTATTTTCATCGCCATCACTATTAACAAACTAGGATGTTGAATGTGAGAAGTGAAGTATGCATTAGTAAAAGAAGAGATTTAATTTCCCTTAACATAATTACAATTGAACTCTCTGCTTCTTGCTGCCTACTATCTTTTTTTATTTATTGCAGGGATGATTTTGTACATTCATTTCAAATCAAACATTTTCCCTTTGTTTGGGCTTTTGACTCTTTCACTGCTTTGGTCTGCAGCTGGCATGTTCTTAATCTTTTATTTGGAGTTTGCAATGATTTGGGGAAATGGCATGGGCAAATTTCGATCACAGGCTCAGGCAACACATTTTACTAACTTTTTCCTGTGTGAAAGTAAGTCACTTAGCTCTGAGAATTTTCTATTTAAAACTCTAAGAAAAATTTTGCATGTTACAAAATCACGTTGAATTTTTAAATTATTCTGATTTGATAACAAGATTTGTGGAATACCGGTTAGCTCTCATGTTCACATGTTTGAAACTGTTATTGAATTTTCCTGGTTTTAGAAGCACATGTTCATCTATATTTAGAGATGATGATAAGCAATTCTTTGAAGATGATTTTTCCATGATTGTTTTATTTGTTATTAAATTACTAATTCAAACAGTATAGGATTGGCAGGTTTTGCCACAATTTGGGCAAATGAGTCTCCTCTCGAAAGCTCAATTTAAATGCTCTACTTGCTATTTCAAGCTGTTCCATTTTCACGATTTTGTTATAAAATGTATACAGTTCCTATACAGTCCATGTTACGGTATGCTTCTTTCTATAGTAATATAAACTATAGCATCTCATGCTAATCAATGTTTTTTTTTTAACTTCAACTGTAATGTTTCTTTGTTCAGTTTGAATAATAATTATCACTCCTAACCCACCACCTATGAGAACTTACAGTATTCAACACAGTAATAAGGCACTTAATTTTTTTCTTTAATCGTGAGAAAGATTTGATAATAAATTTGTTGTATTTTAAAATAATAAAGTATATAAAGTTAAAAATATACATATAAAATTAATTAAAAAGTGCTACTAAGAAATATGAGGATCTGCTATCTTTAAATATAAAAGATAAGATCGAAAGTGCTATATGCATACCTTTGAGGGAGGGAGGCTATAAAGAAGTTCCATTAGGTTAGGGAAAAAAATTACAATTTTCACATTTCCTTTTTATTATCATATTTTATTAAGTCGACTGTTTATGTCTTATATTATACATAATATATTTAGCTAGGTAGGTTTTTAATCATTTAATTTTCTTAATTGGTACATACTCAAGAGAGTCTGGAATCTACTGGATTAAATGGGTTTTGCTCAAACTTCAGTCCCTCACATAATATTTCATGAATTTTTCTGTATTTGACAATCATTAAAAATAGTTTTAATGCACTGCTGAAAAAGACACAGTGAAGGGCTTGGAAATTCAGAAAGTGAAAACCCATACTATGTAAACAGTAGATAGACATAATTGATGGATGGGTGGATGGATGGTTTTATGGATGAATAGATAGGTAGATCTAGATCACCACTTTCTCAGAAGACTTTCAGCTAAAATTTATTTAGTGAATGCTTGAAACATTCATTGTCTACACCAGTAATAATGTGTTCTATGTACACTGGATCACTATGACCCTACCTTATATTTTACTTTGTCCTAAAGAAATATTATAGATGGATACAAATTATAGTATGCTATTGATATCTGCATAATGCATATTAAGACAAACCCATAACTATTAAAATAATATAATTTACAGCCAATGCCATTTAAAGTATCTTCCACATTCACTCCCCATACATATACTCCATTCTGTACTTGGAATAATTAATACTAAATGCTCATCTGGCTTGATAATCACAAAAGCAGGTGTGTACAATGAACACGAGACGAGTCTGAGATTTTCTCTTACCTCTGTCACATATTAGCTTTAAGTCATTGCACAAATCATTCACATTTTCTGACCCTCAGATTTCACTGCAAAGTGGAGATGGTAATACTTCTCTTGAAGGAGAGTCACGAGAATTTGACACTACGTAGGGTACTACCTCAGTGTTAGGCACATAGTAAGGCACTGAATAAGTTAGAGCTACCAGCTGCCATAACTATCAATGTCTTCGTGTTTATGTTTCCACTTGGTCAGAGGACTTTCAGTTAATATTGATGCCATAAATCCAGTCTTAATAAGCCTAGATTAATAAGATGCTGTCCTATCTCCCCTCTGTGTTGAAAGCTTGGATTTATGACTGTGGCAAAGCAGGAAATTAATTTCAGATCCAATTTTGCAATCTCCAGCATTCCTTTTTTCAGGTATCTAAATGTTGATTTTCTACATCGATGTTCATACACCACATATGAGGAAATGATCTAGTATCTATCTCCAAAATTGTTACTATATCTCAGTGCTCACAACTAATATTAAGAGTCCTCTCAGACTCATTTCCCAAGTTTCTGAGTTCCTTGAACTTCATCTAAGGTGGATACACATATCAGCCCTTCTCATTCTCCTTTCAAAATGAAATTTCCTTTCAGCCTCCTTCACTGCCCTAAGCAGAAAACAACTCTCCTCCTCTCCAGTAGTTCTCACTATGTTTTTACGATATTAGGAGGCACTGTCTGCGATTTGGAATTATTTCAGCTTATTATAAAAGCTCACATTGTACTTCATTAGCAGGGGTGCTGTGAAATTATAAAACGTTTTTTGGAAAATTACAAGATATTGAGACTTGTTTCTCGCTGAAAATATGCAAAGCCCTTCAGGGAAAATACAAGCAGATGGTGTTTGAAACATTTATTGTTTTCCTATGTATTTGTAAACAAATACTATAAATTAAGAATTTCAGAATGATCTTAGGAAATCTAGTAGCAAATTAATATATGAACTATCAAATTAAAGTAAAAGAACTATGATACCCTTTTCCATCTTACCAGTGTTTTTCTTTCCTGTCTTCAATGTTTTGAAAAGGTTTCAGAATTAATCCAAAATCAATTGTCGAAAAGCTTCCAAAAAAGCAAAAGCAGCAGCCTTTTTTTTTCCAGGTACAATTTTTGTAACTCATTTAAGCTCTATAATTAACACTATCAAAAATATTATTTCTCCTTCATCATATATATAGTGATATTACTTGTATCTACCCATAAAAACCTAGGTACCATAAATCCACAGCCAACTAAACATGAATTGAATTAATTACTTATGACCATTTAAAGGTCTAAAAATGTAGTTTATATTCTTTATAGTTTCTCTTTGAAGAAGAGTTGTGATTTTAGGAAGCTTATAGGTGCTACCCTGAGGACTTTTTGGAGCAAGTGAGAGTAACTGCGTGTGAAGGAAAATATCATTCGTTCTTAGCTGCTTTGGCTATATATTAAAAGTATTTAAGGCCATAAGTTATTTACTATTTGTAATAGTCAGAATTCAAACAGGACTCTCATGCAAATTAATGAACCATATTCTAAGTATAAATCATCTATATTTCTCCAATAATTGATTTAGACTTTTCCCTTCTACTTTGCTTAATGTTATTTCTCCTTGTTCTCATGGTAATCTTCCTCATTCTATTCCTTCATTTTCCAATTTTGTTTACAGAAAGGCAGAGAAAGGTCCAAATGAGGTATTTGATCACTGGAAAATGTTTCTAAGTAGTATGTAGTGGCAATAAAACACCTTTAGAGCACACTCTTGAAGATATGTTATTGATAACCAATGCTATTTTAGTGCAAGATGTTTCATTGCATTTTGACATTCAGATTAATTTTCTCTGGTTTAAAATGAACACAAATACAAGGAGAAAACATTTTATTACAGTGAAAAAGGTTAAGCTAGTGAACCATATTATTTTTCTGGCTTTTACAAATAA
The DNA here is from genome assembly GCF_000325575.1 of Pteropus alecto. Lineage (NCBI taxonomy): Eukaryota > Metazoa > Chordata > Mammalia > Chiroptera > Pteropodidae > Pteropus > Pteropus alecto. Next base: position 3,221,623 of record NW_006433716.1, on the reverse strand, counting down.
GTGTAGTCATTTTCCCCAATATTCTCATAAAAATTAAAGTTAGAAATTGAATTATCTGTTCTTTACTTTCCCTCTCTCCTTTGCTATATTCCTTCATATTCTAATTTTTTACACAGAGATTAACAAATGACATTTCAGAAACTGCTGGGAGTTTATAAAGGGGTATATTGAATATGAAGATGCTCCTGATGTCATGAACAATAGTTAAGTGTCTCTTTCAATGTATTGTGAATGAAGAATGAGCTATGACTATCCAGCCTCACATTCTTTACAGACTGTACATATGAGTAGTTTAGTGAAAATCATTCATATTAAGTGCTAGGCATTTTAATAGAAGAAGAAATAGCTTCATCTACTGAAAAACTCCATCTAGTGAGAGAGATAATTAGAACATAATTCTCTAGGTCTTTATTCATAGTTTTAAGTACAAAAAAAATTAAATAAAATTGATTTAAGGAGTACAGTGCTGAAAACCTCCTCCAAGATGACACTTTTATTTTCTCCATTTGTTTATACCTTGCTTTTGAATTTGAGTGACTTAATAATTCAAAAAACAGTTTTTGGATGACATTTTTTTAACATGTAGCAGCGCCTCCTAATTGCCATAATCCTCAATTCACACTTTTGCACTTTGTCCTTAAGAAACCAGTAAAATGTTTCATGCAGAAATCATGATATACCAATGGATCGAGGAAGATGAATAGCCTTTCTCCATATCCAGAACACCGAGACTACAACCCACATCCCTGTTCTTCACAACAAACATAAAAGTGCATGGTGATATCACAGTCATCATCATTCTTTGCCTTTCATATGCAGAAAATGATTGTAGATGCATTACTTTCTTTAATGGAATTCAGTTCCCCTACTACCTCCCTCCCTTTTGTGCTC
>NW_006433716.1:3211270-3220509 GCF_000325575.1 Pteropus alecto | reverse complement strand
AGAAAGCAAACACAGCTGTTTAAAGTTCAACCACATAGTCGAGAAAGAGAAGGGATTTCCAGACAGAATCCAGAAAGCATTGGAAATTAAAATTTTATTTCCTCAGAGGTTATATTTGTATAAGAAAGACTAGGAATCATTCATGATATAATTATCTACCACACCTTGAAACCAAAAAGTGGCTTCTTTGGCACCCAGTGCATGTATCCAAGAAAATAAAGCGTCTTAATCTTGTGTATACTTTATAGGATTTGCTATCTCAAGTTGTGGAACTTTGGATCTTAGAAGCACCCTGATACTTTGAGTTAGTGAATTTGTCACCTGATAATGACAGTATATAAATTATACTCTAGAAATACCACTGTGAACAAATGAAGAGGAATCATATCTCCAGCTTCAAAGAATTAAGCTTGATGAAACTGTGCTTGAAGGAAACAAACCAAGCAACTGTGGCTGAAGAGAGCTCTTCCTGTTGTGTGGAATGATTCATAGTGGACCCAGGACCGACAGCAGGTGCATAAGATCACATCCCAGCATTTTTACATCCAGAGGAGATTAAAATTTCACCTTTGGGTTCTCAAGTTTTACTAAAATAGAATACAACTTCACATTTCTGAAATAATATAAGGTGGAGAAAAAGAGGGTGGAGCATTTTAGAATTATGCATATATTGAGTGAAGAAGCTTTAAAATAATCTTGGATATCTCCTTTATCTTATAGATTGTAAAAAATAGAACACAAATCAATAAGTAATGTGACCTGAGCCACACCATCAAGTCAGGGTAATTAGAATCTGATTCATTCATTTGGTGAATATGTAGTAAGTGTCTGCTTCATGCCAGGCATTATTCTATGTTCTGGGGATAAAGTAGTAAGCAAAACAACAACAGTTGGGCTTGCTTTTGATTGGGGGGAAGGGACAAACAAATACTCAAGTAAATGTAGAGTATATATGAAAGAGATCATTGCAATGAAGAAAAATAAAGTGGAGGATGGAGAATAGGGTGATAAGTTGGTAGGGGAAACTTGTTATTTCAAATAGTGTCTTTAGGCAAGCCTCTACTAACATTTAGGTAGAAACTGAAAGTGCAGAGTGGGCCGTGTACTTATCTCCTCACTCCTTTTCAGTGCTTTCCCACCAAACTTGGCTACATTTTTGATTTCTTACAATCATTAGAATTTTTTAATTCTATGAAACTAATTTAGACTTTGTATCATTGACAGGGTGGTCATTGAAAAGGCCACCTTTCTTCAATCCAAGATGCTCCAGAAGTAGGTCTCCCGCAGACTCCATACTTCCTAATCACCTGAGCTAATGGTCCTTGCTAATGGGAAGATCTCCTTGATCTCCCCATCACTGTTGTCTTCGCTTTTTATGAAATGCTTTTTTGATCTTGGATATTGAGAAACTATGCAATTCAGATTTTCTCTAAGCCATGCCCTCTTTCTCTCTCTTCACAAATTTCCTGACTTCATTTGGCTCATCGATGTAAATTATCTCAGAATATTCTGTGGTCCACCTGTCTTCTTTCTCTACCATACCCTTTATCGGCTGAAACTTATACTTTGTGATTAGATTGCCTGGGTTTGAAATTCTGACTCTGGCACACTTTAGCTGAGTGATTTTGTGGAATTTTCCTAACCTTTGTTCTTGTCTTCCTTTGTCTGTCAAATAGGCACAATAATGATATTGACCTTCCAGAGTTGTTGTGTGTATTAAATGAGTTAATTCATGCAAAGTATTTAGGACAATCTCTGGGGTACAAGATGTGCCCCATGTGTGTTAGCCATTATTAATAGTCTTTAAATGTCACCTCTTATAGATTATAGACTTTTATTTATTTATTTATTTATTTATTTATTTATTTATTTATTTTAATTAAGTTTATTGGGGTAAGATTGGTTAATACAATTATATAATTTTCAGGTGTACATTATAATTTGACATCTGTATATTCTATTGTGTGTTTACCATCCAAAGTCCAGTTTCCTTCAACTACCATATATATTTGGTCTCCTTTACCCACTTCACCCTCCCCCCTCCTCCTTCAGCCCCTACCCTCTGGTAACTACTAGACTATTAAATTAATATCTCAAGGTCTCAACTTTCTTCTGAGATTTATCTTTATATTTCCAAATTTATGTTGAGAGTGTCTTCCTAGATCCAAACTTACTACCACAAATTACCATGTCCCAAACTTCACTATTTATTCCCCTCCCAATCACTGCCTTCTTGTTTTCTGTCTCATCATATCATCCTTTTTCTTATACTATTCTCTAGGTGTAGGAAAAAATGTATAAGTTAGCATATGCAAAGAAAAACACTCCCAAATGAGAGCTTTTTTCCTTTAGAATTGCCTTATCTCTTTTTTTAATACCTAAATAAACAACTTTAATATGTTTTATATTAAAATGAATATCTTAAAACTGAATCTACAAGCAGGACACAACAGATGAAATGTTGGGTCATAGGACAAGTAAGGAAAGGCAGTACACTACTTTTACTTTGCCTTTTTTCCCCTTTTCTATTGATGTATATTTCTGTTTTGTTTCACTCAGTTATGGTTGGTAAAGTAAATGAATATCTTTGTTTTTGTAAATAAATATTCATAAATAGATGTGTATATGTTTATAAAATGAAGAAAACATTTTAATAACCAGAAAATCTCTAGACTTTCTAGTAATAATAATTCAGAGTGAGAAAATGGTACACTTCCTGGTATAGGTGCTATGAAGTTGCTGGACCCCAACCATCACCAAGCAGCCCGCGTGACTTATGAGTGGTTGCAAATATCCTGGAAGCCACTTCTAGCACATAAGAGATTAATGGAAATGAAAAGAAGTAAGAAAAAGAAAAACAGATTTTTTTATGGTTGCCCTGTGAAATAGTGAGTACCCATGATGTGTGCCTGAAAGAACTGTGTTATGCACTGCAAGGCCCCTGGACTGGCCTAGTTAAGAACACCTATAATAATATTCATATTAATTAGGGTTCTAAGTGAATAACATTCACATTATTTAAGGTTCTAAAAAATTTGTGATCTCTTGAAGAGATACTCCATGAAAAAACTAAACCATGTATACTGTACATACATAGAAGATATTAGAATGTAACCCCTTTAAGATTTTATTGTCTACTCTTATGACCTGAGATGAAATTGTCCTAACAAGTGATATTAGGTCACCTATAAATAACATTTTACTAAAATCCTAGTCAAGAAATCAGTATTCAAATAAATATGTGTAAATAGAAGCTATTTTTAGACATAGGTCTCTTATAGTTCTGATTCTAATGTGCTATGACCAGACCTAACCTTCCAAAATCAGTAACAGTGAATACAGGAAGTGATGTATTTACCTGATACTATGGATAAGTTTCAGAATTACTCTGCTATTGAAAGACAAGTGGATGAATCAGAGGAAGTATACATGCAGGTTTAGCAAAAAGACTAGCATTAACCCGATTCCCACTTCCTTTTTTGCATCCAACTTTTGCTAATATGTCAGCTCCCTATTCTGCTGAGACCGTCCGTTAGAAATAATACTTCTACACTCATCATCGATAATGTGTCTGCCACAGAGAAAATTCAGGCCAGTTACAATACACGGTATAAAGCTTTCTAAAATATAAGTGTGGGAGTTTCAGCTTGGGTCTTATCTCATTTGAAATTGAAATATGTTTGCAGTGCTTGAATGTGGGAAGATTAATTATCACCTCTGTTTCAAAATAAGCAGCAGTAGAAACCCATCACATGAAAATGTGGAAGTGACATTGTCGACAGCTAACAAGAAAGGTTTTCAGCTGGAAGAGTGCAAACAGAAACAAATGCATTCATATTTCTACTATGCAGCCAAACAAAAATGGTGTTTAATACTGACTGAGCTTGCCATGGAAAACCAGGGCCCCATTTTAGTTAGCACACCAAATGCAGCAAGATAAACCAATGAGTTCTGCCTCCCAGTTATAGCTATTTCACATTTCCAAGGTCAGCATAGATCTCGCTTTCTTCCCCTAGTAAGAGAGGAAAAAGCCTATAGTCTCAACACTGACAGCAATGTGGTATTAGGCAAAGAAATTGATTTTGTTAGGCCTCGGTTTCTCTATCTATAAGATGAACATAATAATGGGCTGGGTGAAAAAAGTGAAGGGATGAAGAAGTACAAATTAATAGTTACAAAATAGTCTTGGAGATTTAGAGTATAGCATAGGGTGTATTGTCAATATTATTGTAATGGTTGAGTGTAGTGTCAGATGGGTGGTAGAGTAATCGGAGGGATCACATCATGGTTTGCATAAATGTCTAACTTCTTAAAATTTAAAATAAAAATTTTTTAAAACTTAAAAATGGACATAATAAGTACACGCTTAATTTATAGACTGGATGTGACTCTATTAGCTTGAACAATTAGCACAGCATCTGGAACGCAGTAAGAGCTCAGTAACTATTAGCCATTTCCATTGCCATTGCAAAGTCATCCCATTCTACTCTAAGGCAACTAAAACAAAAACCCTTCCTTCCTGTCTGATGGCAGCTCTATCTCAAATAGTAAAGGTATTATGAGGTTCAGTTTATTCTTTATTTTTAAAATTCAGTGATTGTAAGAGGTCATTTTGATTCTTTGTTCCAGAAAGATACTTTTTCATCTTTTTCTTTTTTCTTTTTTTTTTTGTTTTAAATGCCATATCTGGATTCTGATAGTTAATATCAGCTTTTAAGAACAGTCTCTTGACCCATTCGAGCACCGGCGTTATGAAGCCTAGGTCTCATTACAGATCCCTTTTGTTAATGGAAACGTTTGAAGTTAGTAAGTCAGCTGCCTGTAACATACATTAAGATGATGAGATGAAAACGGTATAAATTTAAATCATTTACCCACTCCCCCACCCCATCTCTACTTCTCTCTCAATTTATGCTGCACAATGACATAAAGTACCACCTTTGGTGGTGAGCCTGCCCTGTGGTTAATCATCCCGATACATGCTGAAATACCCCGCACTATAATTTAACATGAAGAACAGCTAGGGGTTGTGTTGAAACTGTCACGACTCACAGAAATCTACTAATTTTGTCCTTTTCACCTTCATTCTATAACTTTGCAAGAATTTTTGCCAACATTGGCAGGGTGGAGAGAAAAAAAAGAGAGAGAGAAAGAGAGAAAAGGAAACTCTTTGTGAAATGGCACCTCGCGTCTATGCCATTGATAGAGTCTTCCTGATTTCCCAGACAAGCTTTTTCTGAGCCACTCTAAGCCCTCCAGAGACAATTTCTTTTATGAAAGTCAAGCTTCCTTCTTCTATCAGGCTCTTACATCATCAGCAACGGTAATCCTTCTTGAAGCTGGAAGTGTTGTCTGCTATCTTGATGTTGCTGGAGCTGAAGGAGGCAAACAAAATCAGCCTGATTGTTTTAGGTTTGGATTAGTCTGGAGTATATAGAGAAATGTTTTAAAAGACTTATTTTGACTGTCAAAATGAGTCGATATGACAGTAGTCATCAGGGGGAAAATGTGCGCCTTGCAAACACACAAACATCCCAGAGCAACCAGCTCCAGCTACTTTGTAGTAGCACATTAGAGAGAAAATTGCTTTCTTGAACATCAGTAAGAAAGAGGGCAGCTCTCCAAGTTACTTAGGAAAAGGTACAACCAAAAAGTGGCATATAGGATGACATAGAGATCAAAGAAATTTGGAAATAAACTCTTATAGCACATAATATCATTGCATTATTTTAAATCATTTACAGATTGGCAGATAGTGGCCAATTATGCCCAAAGAAACTAATAAGAAGAAAGATAATTTGGGTCAGGAAATTGGGGAAAAACTAACATATCAAAATAAAAGGAAAAGCCAAATTAACAACTAGTTATGATTACATTTACTTGCTGAAAGCAGCTTTAGAATTCAGCACAACCACCTAAAAATCTGGGTTTGTGAATAGAAAACTACTTAGACCATTCTGACTATATTGTGAGGTCTCTTTTTAGATTTGTCATTCAGATTAAAAAATTCCATTACATGGCATGGGAACTGTGTGACTCCTCACCAAAATGCATGAAATTAAAGGTGTTTTTTGTTTGTTTGTTTGTTTTTTTAGTTAATCCTTCTAAATAACCAAATTTCTATTTAATCAGTTTGAAATGTCATATGATTGCTATTTTCCAAGAGGAATTCAATCTTCCAGTATTTATCCCAGTAAAATATTAATATCTACATAAACACAGTTTGCATTTACCAGCTCTTCTTACTAAAAAAAAAAAAATAGAGCAAAAATATTTTTTTACTTTGACACAAACAAGTATTATTTAGAAATAATCATCCTCAATGTGTTCCCAAGAAGTAGGTATACATTGTTGTGTGATATGTTCCAAATATACAGACATGAAAACAGAGTAATTTCTTCCTATTACTTAGAAAAGATAGTTGCACAATATACTCTTTCAGGTTATTTGGAGAGAATATATGAAGTCATATTTTAAAATGACTTTAAAAGCAAATATTCAGAACAGTTTTTTCTATATACTATACATCCAAATTTCTTGCCTCTTAGTAGATAGATTCCTATCCCAAGCAGCAAAATAAATTCTAGATTTATTATAGAGATAAATACTTAAAAAAAAAGGTCAGAAAAGTAACAGAATGAAAATAAGATAGACCTTCTTCATCTTGTTTGAGAAGTATCCTTATGATTTTTAAGGCACGTGCTCAGAAGCTCCTACCAAGGATCTAGACTTCTCATAGTCAAACCTGGGCCTCATTCCCATGTCAGGGTGAGAGCTAGTCTGGGACTGGCTCCCACTTGACCTTCTCCTCAACACCAAGACTGTTCAAGCAGGCTTGCAATGAAGTGTGTGTACATAGGAAATTTGTGCCAAGATATTTTTGATTGAGTAGGCCTGACCTGTGGTCTTGATTTATCTTCATTCTCATCATGTCAAATCTATTTAGGCCTTAAGTTTAGAAAAGAAGTACTATTATTCATTCTTTCTTTATCAAATAACATTTATCTTTATAATGAATATGTATTCTTAGAATAACCTTCCCTTTCCCTTCCCTATTACTTCATTGAGAGAGCCTGAACACCAAATTTAATTTTCTTCTCTCCAAGAATGCTCTTTAGATATAATTGACCCTTCTAGTGGTCGGGGCCATTGTGGTTTGTAGAGGCAGAAACTCAGCTTGAAGTAGCCCAATAAAAAAGGCTCGTGAACATGGGAGGGATGGGGCAGACCAAGAAAAGCATGCTATTTCTTGCCCCTACTTTTCTCCACTAGTTGTCTTCTTTCTCTTCTATGTGTCACCAACAGTTTCTAAGCTCACTTTCTCCTACTAAGCCTCCAGAAAAGAAAGCTCCCTTCCCAACCAACTCCATTTTCAGCAGATTTGCAGGGGACAGATATAGATTCTGATTGGCTTAGTTTGAACACAGGCTCAACTCTATGGTTATTGAGGTGATATAATTGTCAGATCCTCCTTGAACCACATGTACAAAGTTAAGGAGAAAGAGTTCCTTAAAAGAAGCTGTTTGGGGAAGAAATGGTGTGAAGGAGTGTAGTTATCAAAAGAAGGCTGGGGAGTGGCTACATCATCCAGTGCTATGGACAGATTGTGACTCTTAGGGAGAAAATTCATCAAATTAAACACTCATACGTGCTTAATTTCTTTAACATTTTCCAAATGTACCCATTCCATGGAGAAATATAAAATGAATCTCTACATGCTTACATATTTTCTCTGGGAAGCCCTAAAGTAAAGAAAGAACATAGTTTAGAAATCCCTCCCAGAGTGTGAGCACTCTCTGTACTGGATGGAGACAATGCAGAAACCAACTTTAACTTTTCAAGGAAAAATTGATGGGGCCCAGTGTGGTCTACAAGAAAATATAAATCTGCAAATTAGTATATGAATCCTGAAATCCACTGGGTGGGAATAAGTGGCAATTCTACCCTTTTGTAATTACCGTGATATATAAAACAGAATCTTAAGGCAATCAAGGGCTGAAACAAAGAAAGCCTCTTATTACATCTTTTCACCTCTCAGCTCTAGCTCTCAGCCTTACATAATGGAGATGTCATGAAAATTAAATGAGATACTACATATTAAAAAATGACAATCAAATATTATAACAGTGACATTGAATAACAGCATTTTGTTTGTTTTTTTGTTTTGTTTTGTTTGGTTTGGTTTGTTTGTTTTAGAAAATAGTTAACAGGACAAGCCTAAGACTGCTATATTTAGAAAGGCCTGCCTGCAATGTTGGTCCTTGGTTGGCATCTGGGAATTTGTATTCATGAAGGTTTCCATCATTTCCTAACTGAAAATAGTGACTCACTGTGCCTAAATTCTGTAAACTGTATAGTTTATGCTAAAACAATGCTTTTCTTCTGGGAGTCTCAAATTTTCATACATGTTAGGCAGAGGTTTTTTATCTGACCAACCCTCAATAAAAGCCTTGGGTGCTGAGTCTTTAATGAATTTTGCTGATAGACAACATGTCACGATTTAATGCTGGAGTAGTTACGTACATTCTATTTGACTCCACAGGGAAAGGACTCTCGGAAGAGTGCACCTGGTTTCTTCCAGATTTTGCCCCATGCATCTTTTCCCTTTAATGATTTTGTTTTCATTGTAATAAACTTTAGCAATGAATACAACTGTATGTTGAGTTCTGTGGATCTTTCTAGCAAATCACCAAGGTAGTACTTGGTACACCTGCCCAGCCTATAATTTCATAGTCACTCTCTTCAAATCTAGTTCAACTTTCCAAAATCTCTTGTATAACAGCCTGTGGCCATTTTCCTATAGATTCTACACAGATCTCAAATATCTAGGGACTATAAACCTTCAGATATACCCAAAGTAATAATGGATTTAGAATAGCAGCCATTCTTTCTATTATAATTTGCTAGTGGAGTTAGTTACCTAGATAGAGAAAAAATAACTATTTATACTTTATATAAAAATTTCATCTACAACTGGACATAATTGACATATACAGAGCTTTCCACCCCAAAACAGCTGCTTATATATTCTTCTCTAATGCACATGGAACGTTCTCAAGAATCAATGACATACTAGGACACGGAGATAGCCTCAACAAATATAAGAGAGTTGAAATCATACCAATCATATTCTCAGATCATAATGCTTTGAAACTAGCGATCAACTATAAAAAGAAAGCAGAAAGAACCACAAATCCATGGAGATTAAACAGCATGCTACTGAAGAATGACTGAGTCCA
>NW_006433716.1:3199821-3209978 GCF_000325575.1 Pteropus alecto | reverse complement strand
AGTTACTATACTCTAATAATGAAGTGTCAGAAAAAGAAGTGGAAAAAATAATTCCTTTTGCAATTGCAATAAAAAGAATAAAATACCTGGGAATAAATCTAATGAAACATGTGAAGTACCTATATAATAAAAACTATAAGACCCTATGAAAAGAAATCGAAGAAGATACAAAGAAATGGAAAGATATTCCATGTTCTTGGGTTGGAAGAATCAACATAGTTAAAATGACCGTATTACCTAAAGCATTATACAGATTTAATGCAATCCTCATCAAAAGCCCATTGGTGTTTCTTAAAAAAATAGAAGAAAAAAATCATCAGATTTGTATGGAAGCACAAAAGACCCTGAATTGCCAAAGCCATCCTGAGAAAAAAGAACGAGGCTGGAGGCAGCACTCTTGCCCAACTTCAAACTATACTACAAAACGACTGTATTTAAAACGGCATAGTATTGGCAGCAAAACAGACACACGGACCAGCAGAACAGAATCGTGAGTCCAGAAGTAAACCCATATTCATATGGCCAAATAATTTTTGACAAAAACATACAGTAGAGAAAGGAAAGCCTCTTCAATGAATGGTGCTGGGAAAACTGGAAAGCCACCTGCAAAAGAATGAAACTAGACTGTTGTCCTTCACCGCACACCAAAATTAACTCAAAATGGATTAAGGACCTGAATATAAGACCTGAAACAATAAAATACGTAGAAGAAAACATAGGAACTAAACTCAAGGACCTTGGACTTAAAGAGGATTTTATGAATTTGACTTCAAAAGCAAGGGAAGTAAAAGCAAAAATAAATAAATGGGACTACATCAAACTAAAAAGCTCTGCCCAGCAACAGAAACCATCAACAAGGTAAAGAGAGAACCATCCGAATGGGAAAATATATTTGCAAGCAATGCCTCCGTTAAGGGCCTAATATCCATACGACTCAATAACAACAAAAAAAACAAATGATCCAATCAGAAAATGAGCAGGGAACCTGAACGGACACTTCTCTCTAGAGGACATACAAATGGCCAACAAATATTTGAAAAGATGTTCAATATTGCTAGATTTTAGGGAAATGCAAATCGAAATCACAAAATCACCATCTCACACCTGTTAGAATAGCTATAATCAATAGGACAAGTAATAACAAATGCTAGAGAGAATGCAGAGAAAAAGGAACCCTCATACACTACTGGTGGGACTGCAAATTGGTACAGCCACTATGGAAAACAGTATGGAGGTTCCTCAAAAACTAAGAATTGATCTATCATATGATCCAGCAATCCCTCTACTGGGTATTTACCCCAAAGACTTGAAAACCCACATCCAAAAAGATATTTGCACATCAAAGTTCATAGCAGCATTATTCACAGTGGTCAAGACATAGAAGCAACCGAAATGTCCTATGATAGATGAATGGATAAAGAAGCGATGGTACATATATACAATGGAATATTACTCAATTATAAGAAGAGATGAAATACTGCCATTTGTGACAACATGGATGGACTTTGAGAAAATCATGCTAAGCGAAATAAGCCAGATAGAAAAAGTTGAAAACCACATGATATCTCTTATATGTGGAATATAAACCTAAAAGCAATAAAGGAACAGGACAAACAAACAGAGACTCATGGACATGGAGAATGGACTAGTGGTTACCAGAGGGTAGTGTGTGCAGGAGAGGGGACATAGACGGGGTAAAGGAGATCAATATATGGGGTTAAGGGGAGGGTGAAGTGGGTAAAGGGGATCAAATATATGGTAGTCGACGGAAACTGGACTTTGGTTGGTAAACGCACAATAGAATATATAGATGTCAAATTATAATGTACACTGAAAATTATATAATTGTATTAACCAATGTTACCCCAATAAACTTAATAAAATACATATATATATGAATTTCAGTCTGTATCCCTAGTTAAGTAAATATAATTATTTTACATATGTAATAGATGTCCAAATGTTTATGTCATAAGCATATTTCCAACACTAAGTCTAGAGAAGTTTAAAGGCAGCTATACCAAGACGCCTTCCTTAACCATGCCAAAAAAAAAAAAAAAGTCCTCATAAAATACCTAAATTTTGAGTAATGCTCATTTATAGTGAAAACTCCAAAATAAAATAACTTAAAGTCTACACCAAAGTAACTGGATGGGACGACTTGGCGAGTAGAATTATTTTTACTTTGGACCTCTTTTACCTATAGCTCTTTATTTTCTCTTAGCTGATAATAGTAAACTCTTTATTCTCATGTTTATGCAAAACAGGAAAATTAACTTCTTTATTACTGACAGATTTTCTACGGAATCTGTCAGTAAAGAATAGTTTAGAACACCAGAGTTTACCATGAGCAGATAATGTTCTTAGAAGATAGAAATATAGGTCTTTTTCTTTTTCCAAAATGAACAGGTTTTACCAATATAGAAAGTAAAAGGCCCACTAAACACTTATAAATAGGAGTTCATATACTAATTTAGTGTCTTAATGGAGTCTTGAGGTTTGAGAAGACTGAAGAGTTCAAAGCTGCACCCACATACACAACCCCTGTTTTCTCTGCCAAGGGCATAAGATAGCATGTGCTGCCCATGTCTCTAAGAGCCCTCTCATCCTCCAAAACTTTCCAATTTTTTCAGCTTTATTGAGATATAATTGACAAATAAAAAGTATATGTATTTATTTGCTAAAATATAAAGTACAGGGAACTAGCCACAACAGGAAGCAGAAATTAATCACCATACTAAAAATAGAGATTTAGTGAAATTCTACCTGCTTATTTTTGAGACCTACCAATGCCACTCTATCTCATCTTCCTATCTCAGTTCCTACCAACAGACAGGCTTCTACCTTCCTCCAAACCAAACAGGAGAGTGTGGTTTTCTCTCCCAAGAAACTAGCCAGCTTGAGAGAAAATATCTATAAATATGTGAATAACTTAATGAAAAAGCCATGTTCCTACCTTATTATCCAAGAATAAATTCTTTATTATTCACCTTGTGCCACCCATCTGCTTCAGGTTTCCAATCTACATGTCATGTTTTTTTTGATAAAGAACCTGTTATTAATTTTTATATTAATAAACACTCTTATTTATGCTTTAATGATAAAATCATTGGTAAATAGCCAAACATCACTAGACATTTGACAACTCTTAAAAACAAAGGTTAATAGCCAAATATTCCATCAACCCCCAAAAAAAAAACTCAGAGGAAATAGAGACAAGAAAATAAAAACAAAAGTGCAAAAACTTTAATACATTCAGAAATAGAGAACAAGAACAAGATGCTATATATAAAAAATAAACCTTCAGAGAATAAAAAATTATAGCTCTCAAATGTTCAAAATATGATAACAGAAACAAATATTATTTACAGAATGGTTGAAAAGTGGAGTTGAAATCTCATAGAAAATGAACCCAGATTTCAGAGAGAAAAATTATGAAAAAATTTTTTAAATTAATAGAACAACTTAGAAAGCCCAACCCCCAACTGTATATTCTTAAAAAGAAATAATACAGAGAAAATGGGTGAGAGAAAAATATTAAAGAAACTATATAAGATTTTATCTTATAACTGAAAGATTTTATCTTATAACTGAAAGACATGTGTCTCCAAATTTAAAGGGCCCTGTCAAGTGCCAGAATAATGAATGGAGAAAGACTCACAGCAAGACACATCAATGTAAATTTTCATAACATCATGGAAAAAGCAGGGACCCTAAAATTCCCAGAGATAAAATAGATACAAAGATTTGAAAATTATATCTAGTTCTCAAAAGCAATGCTAGGAGTTAGAAAATAATGGAGAATAAGACTTCAAGATCATTTAGGAAAATTGTTTTCAACATGAAATTCTGTATGTGACCAAACACTGAATCAAGGGTTGAATAAAAATATTTTTATTTATGCAAAGCATCAAAAATTTTACCTTATTTTTACACATTCTGTGTTAACTACTGGAGCATGTGCTCCATAAAATGAAAGAGTAAATCTAGAAAGAGAAGGAAATGTAATTTCCTAAAAACAGATCCATAAAAACAGAGCGACTAACAGTAAAAAAAAAGGCAACTCCAATGAGAAGAGTTTGTCTACTCTGTCAAAGAGTTTGAATAATATTTTATGATATATTCATAGATAATTTTCACAAGAGATAAAAAAGACCATTTTTTACTTACAGGGAAACAAAGTTTTGCAAGAAATAAATATATTCATAGTTTACTATATAGTTTAGCATTAAATTATAATTATATAGTCATACTAATAACTATAATAAATATTGACTTAAACAAAATTTTAGATATCATTATTTTGAGAGATTTGGAGAAAGGAGGGTAGAAAGAGAGAAGGTGGTGTCATAAGTGAATAAATCCTAATTTTTCATAATAAGGTATCCATAAGTTATGTTATGTCTAATACTGGAAAATCAAAATATAGAAGTCTAATCACATTACTTAGAATTGAACAATTAAATACAAGAAAAATTATCTTTTTTCTGGTATCAGATGATACTGGTATCAGAGTGATTGGAGATTGAAGAGGAGAGAAAGAGGACAAGAGAACTCCAGTTATTTATGATAAATCTTGGCTATATATATGTATATATGTATGGATGCATATATACACACAAATATATATAGTACACGTATATGTGAACATGTGCTTATAAACATGTATATGTAAATATATGTGTGTATATATTATACATATTTTTGAAAGAAAGATTTAATTTTAAAAGGCAAAAAGAAAAATAAACTAAATAAATTATGTAATTATTTACTACAGAAAAAAATATGAGAAAAAGCTCTAAGGAAAACAGAATTTAATAACACATTGAATGAAGCACAAGTAAGTTGGAAAGGAAAAACTATAGAGAAGAATTTTTATGAAGAACATAATATTTTTAAAAGATTTCTGACTAATTTTAGCGTGATATTACTCATAACAAATTTGACTGCCTGAAGCAATATGGTATGCAAAAGGAAATTTCATTTTTTCTCATGTCTCTTAAAGCAAATAAAAGGATTTAACTGCCCAGCCTTTCACAACCTTTATAAAAATCCCCTTTTTACAATACATGTATACTCTGGAATATTAGATCACTTGATGCTTACAGCTACTAAACAGATCTAATACTCAGGATAATTTATTCCAAGGTCCATGTCTTTGCCTCAGTATAACTTACATTAAATGACTCACAATTAAGCCAGAAGTAGAAAACTAATAGATTACAGCTCTTTCTATATGGTCCATTAAAATTTGGAAACCAAATATCTTGTTTGAAAAAAAGTCACCTTCCTCACTTGTGTCAAGCCACAATTGTGAATTTCCAAACAGACCATGATAGACAGCTTTTTGCATGTCTTCGGCCCACATGTCCACCACAATTGTAGTCACAAAAGAATTAATTAAGATGAGGCAGAAATACATATTTAAAAACAAAATATGCAACTTTGAATTAAAAGGTGATAATTTAGATTAAATGATGATTATAAGCACTGTAGTTCAGGAGTGGAAAGGAAAGGTAAGAAGCCATATCCCCCATTAATTAGTAGAGGCAGTCACTAGACATAAGAAAACATATTTTAGAACCCAGGGATGAATTCAAGGTTTTTCAGAAGAACTTGAGAACCAGGTCCCTTCATTGTACCATTGTACAGACTCCATTGCACAAATGGGACCTTTCTTTTTTTTCCACATCCAAGTCTAAGTGAATGGTGCCCTCTGGAGGGATGGAGAGTATAGCTTCATACCTTATGACATCTATAAATTTCCACATTTCTGTAGTAGAAGCCTAAATTTATTTCTTCCTTTGAAGAGGAGGGGTTCTTGTGAACTTGGAAAAACAAGTTGTTATTTAAAGTGTGTCCAAATGCACTAAGGGAGTCTGAAGTCAAACACATCCTGACTTGGAATTCCTAACTTCTTCCATTTCTCTGACACTATTGGGACTTCTCAGGCTTTGGAGGTCTTCCTCTATGGCTCTATTATTGCGGCTTCAGCCTGCAATCTCTTGTGTGTTGCTCAATGAAGCTTATTTGAATTTGGAGGAATTTTTTTCTATTGTCTCAATACTTTGCCTTATTTCTCACGTAAGGCTTTAATGCAAAGTGGTTTAATGGCTACCTCTATACTCCTCCCTCCGCCCGCCCCCACCCCCGCACACACACACAAAATGTATGTGTGGTTTCTTTTTTTTTTGCAATTAACATCTTAACTTGAAAATATTTAACATTACATACTTTTAACTAATTTTAGCATGCTAAATAATAGCTCACATACAGCATACCATCACACTGGCTAATGAAAAGTTTCATATATGGATCATTTATGTGATGAAAAATGAGGGAGACAACAGTGTAATTTATACAACTCTATCATTGTGAGAGCTCAGAACAACATAAAAAGGATAAAACAATAAATAAGTCTATCGTCAAATGGAATGTGAAATTATCTGTGTTTGTCTTCCTCAGGGAACATGATCTGATTGCTCACCCAAAATGACGGTTCTTTATGAGAACCTCTCCACAATATACTCAGACAATGTGTATAATTGCCTAGATGGTGGGTTATAAGAAGAAATATATAGTAAAGTAACATCTAGAATTTCTCTAACTTCGTTCTCAGTCACTGAAGTCTCAGAAACCCTATAGTCAGACTCCAACTAATCTTCTCATCATGATATATGCCATTCTTCAGCTGGTGACCAAGGAAATCTGGATATGGTTGCTTCAAATTATTAGAGTGACACTTCTGTTCATTTAGTAAATATTTATGAAGCGCATTCTATGTCCCAAGCACTAACCTATGTGCTTGAGATACACTCGTGAACAAACAGACAGAAACACCTCTCAAAATAGAGCTTGCATCTTAGTGTGGCTGCAATCGAGATGACAAGGTGTTATCAAACAATAGGGGGAAAAGATATAATTAACAAGTAAATTATATAGTATTTTAGAATGGGATAAGTGTTATGGGAAAAAAATGAATGCAGGAAAAGAAGATTAGGAGCACTTGGGGACTATAGGTTGCAATATCAAATAGGGTGATCAGTATAAACATTATTGAGATGATTTTTGAACAAAGACTGGAAAGAGATAAGGGAGTTTAACAGGCAAATATCTGTAGGCTGGATTTTCTATTACTAAAGAAAATCTAGTCAAGTCTCTACTTTGGGTGGGTGAAGAAAAGAACAGAAAATGATAGAAATCAGGGAAAGATGGGAGATAAGATGATACAAAAAAATTGGGGTGAAAAGCAGTACCCACTGTGTTGTCATTCAGGAATGGATATTACATTATTTCCACTAAAAAAATAAATCCAATGCACCCCATTTCCTACACACACACACACACACACACACACACACACACACACACACACAAACACACTTATGAAATAAAGGATCACATAAAGGATCCATACATGTGACCTATTCATAAGCCAAAGTTAGGGATAAGGTAAAATGCAAATTGTGAAAAATCACTCCAAATGAGTGTTTCATAAATTTGTGTGTATGTGAAGGAGAGAGGATACAGTCGGATTTTTTTTTTTCTTTGCCTGTACAAAGGGCAATCTTGTCCTCTCTCCTTATGCCTCCATTAACCATTCCATTTCCTCATGTCTTCAGGTCTTACTCCATACTAGCTCTGGAATACGACAGTATCGATTTTGCTTCCTTATACCCTGACAACATCTTTTTCAGTGGTCTCTTTTTAAAACTTGCCTTGAATTATCCTAATTTGAGTGCGCCATCTGTTTCCTGCTGGAACCGTGACTGATAAAAGCACCATCTTCCCTTCTTTTAAGCTCATAGAAATGATAAACTATAAAGTAAAAGTAAAATGAAATATTGATGTCAAATGGGAAGATAAGTACTTCTCTAATCCCACAATAAAAGAGGAACACAAAGAATAATCTGTCCTGAAAAGCAGAGCTATAGAATCTAGGGAGTTCTATTCCTAAAAGATAATGGAGATTAAAGGTTACCTGTGAGGAAGGTAAAGCAAATGGGACCTAGACTCCTTACCTAAAACATGTGGCTTGCGGCTTCTCTTCTCGACCTACAGAAGGAAACAGAAAACTAACCTCTCAATCTTACCCTGAATTATGGCTGCCCATATAAATCTGAAAACCAAGGGGAGAAAATATTGGACATATGGCAGATGATCACATAAGACAAGCTACTAACTCGCAGTGGCTGCAACATTCCACATTATCACATCATCAAGATCTCTGAACTATTAATATATGACCGATCTGTACTGATACCCCCAGGAGGACAAGAAGAAGCATTTTACAAAACTGTTAGACATTGTGGAGTTTGAGAAAAGAGGGAAGAAGGATAAGAAGAGAAAGGAAAAAAAAGGTCATTTCTTTTTTGATGAACAATTCAAAACACATGACTAAAACTCATAGTGGAGCAGTCACTGAAATCAACCAGAAGATAGAGCCTCTCTAGAAAAAATGAACATAATATCATAATCAAAATTGACTATTAAATTTGTATATTAATATGTTATATTATTAAAGATATATAGTGTTATATTAACAATATAAAATGAGACAGTATTAAAAATAGGAAAATCTTGTTGAGACACACATAGAGCAGATTCATAGGTTTAAAAGTAGTTCAAGAGGGATTGCAGAAGAAAATAAAGAAATGGAGAGGGAAAAAACCATCAAAAAGATATTAGCTAAGAATCTTCTTGAAGAGAGGCATGCATCCTCATTGAAAGTACATATCAAGTGCTGAGCAGGATAAATAGAAAATGAATCTATATCTATTGCTCAAAGACAGACGTGATACTAAAAATATCTAACAGTCTGGGTGACATAGGCATGAATACATGAGAGGGATGTTTGCTTTAGCCTTCGTGCTAAAGCAGGAATCAGGATGCCCCCTGCTAAAGGTCCTTGAAACTAGTTTTTGGTTCATAGGAAAATCTGGAGATTTTGGAGAAATGGGAGGAGTATAAGAGTTAAGGGCTTGGACCAGTAGCTATTTTTACCAAAGAGGATGGAAGGATTTCAATATTTTTACAAGTAATAGGAGCCTCCTGATATACAGTAATGTCATGTCCTTCCTGCACTATTTGTGCAAACATGTTCCCTTCTCTCTATTCACAATACAATTTCTGTTTCTCTACTCCTTATCATGATTTACTTGGGCTATTGTGACATTCTACTAATTGTAATCCAGATTTCCAATTCCTTTCTTCATAGCTCTGCTCTAGTTAGTGATAATTTAAATCTTGCCTGTTAGTATTTTTGCTTGCTATACTTTTGATACTACCACCATTACTGAGGCATTATGAAAATAGTTAATACTTGGTTTATTTGTATTTTTTCTCTTTTGATACTTTACTGTCTCTTTTAGTCATTAGATGGTGTAGGCCTTTACTATTTTAGAGAACTTTCAAATAATAAGTAACATTCGTATATCTTTATTTTTTAATATAGCAGAGATATACTTTGTGGGGCTAGGAGTAGGGGATTATAATGAAAGCAATACTGAAAGCAGCAAAGTTCCTGAACCAACTGCATAGCATTAAGAAGACACCTTTAAAAACACATTATTGATTGCCCTGATGATTTGGAAAACAAAGCATCACTTAAATTTCACTGTAAACAGTGGATTTCTGCACTGTCACACTCTCACGCATGAGAGTAGATATTAATCGATGACTGCACAGAAAGTAGTAAAAGCTCAATATTTAAGATAATCCCATTCTGTCATTTTAGTTTATAGCATTGTATATTTTTACATGGCAGTGAATCATATTTCGTGTTTTCCATCACTACTAGGATTTAAAGATGTTTTTGGCCCAAGCACAATTCAGATCACGTATTACTAAATCAAATAGTAAAAACAAACAAAAAAAATTATCTGCTAATACCTATATGATGGGGATCATTTTATATGCTTTTAATATGTGCCTAGCTTTATCATACACAGATATCAATTCCCTGCTAATTTATTCAGTTTAAAACTCACCGGAAGTAAAAATGGCCCTGTAACACATATCTCAGTGTATACTTCATGATGGTCAGCTTATAAAAATGGGGTTCGACAAATCATTTTTTGTAAAATTTATCAGCATTCTCTTCTAGTCCAGGGTCTCTTTACAACAATTACATGGCTTTCTTTAAAATATATATACAT
>NW_006433716.1:3183037-3199710 GCF_000325575.1 Pteropus alecto | reverse complement strand
TATATATATATATATATGTATATATATTTCTACTATTAATACATTTAATCCTGAAGTATATTTAGCTAATTTTTATTTTTTAATGAAAGCAATTATCACAATAAAATTATCCATAATTTCCAAAGTAGCTCTATAATGATTCCTAAATATTAATAATGCTAACATTTTATGACTAAAAATTGGATTCATGACTTTTGACAATTCCAAATATAATTTTAGAAACAATGCAATAGGATATCAAAATCATGACTAACCAAGAAAATCCAAGGTACATGCTTGATTATTTGGTATAAATCTACAAATATATTTCTAATTTTTGTTTCTTAAATTTTTAGGTTAGTTAAGCAAAGCTTTTTTCACAGTAAATGTTACTTCATCATATGTTATAGTTCTGCCAGTGTTAACTAACATAATAATATTCAAAATATATTAAATATTATTTAAAAAATAGAATACCATGTGTATATGGCAATGCACAGTAATATTATATCCATTATTATGTCATCATAACAACTGTATAATATTTTAATAATAATAGCTAAACCTATATAATCTGTGATTTTAAAATGAGAAGGAATATTTTACTCAAAGGAATGATATTCTAATAGTTGGATTTCAGGGACTAGTTGCAAGCCCTTAAAGATATTAAGGATTCCAAATCACATCATGTGATTTAGGTATAAGCTCTTATGAAATAATGATAAGAAGCAGACATTAATCAAACAGATTTTTATTTTTATTTATTTTAAACATTGCATATAACAACTGTCTTCTTATACAAGTAGTTTTGAGATAATAAAACTTTTAATATGCCCATTAGAATGGTATCCCTAGAGGAGCATGAATGACTTTCTGTTTTATTCACTTCTGTATCACCAAGAAACCAATAGATGCTCAATAAATATTTGTTATGTGGCACAGAATAGGTATTCCATAAGTATTTATTTGATAAATAATCTTCAATAGAAACATGAATCTTAGGAAGACAGATGCTGATCCAATATATAAGGCTTCATTTGAAAAACATTTATGATAGACTAGGAGTTTTATCTTTGCTGTATGCAGAAAGAATACAAGAAACAAACAGAGCATGAATGGGCAATTTACAAAAGACTTGAAATTGATAAACCCTAACAAACATTCAATCTTGCTAATAAATATGTTCATAAAAACAATGCAAATACGATTTTTTTCTTATACAATTGGAATTTTAAAATGACAATAACCAGTTTGAATGTTAGCAAGGAAGACCAAATTGGTAACAATTCTAACAAACTAAAAAATATATATATATTTTTTGAACATTTAAATAAATATTTGTCAAAAAAAAGTTGTTCTTAGCAATTCCTAAACACAGTTTTAGTCTCTCAAAATAATTCACCATTAAAAAAAAACATCAGTACGACTGAGAAGAAAAAATGGCTAATTATAAGTCTAGGGCTGGAAATCTTGTATCAGAAAACAAATAAGTTTATCAAAGACTAGTGGGATCGTGTCAAAAGGACACAAGAGCCAACTCAAAGATTAACACTGACCGAAGATAGGACAATTTTAGAATTAAAAAAAAAAAAAAAAAAACTGACAAAAAAATTAAGTCAGGTTTTTATATAACATTGCAGGGATTTTTTTTTAAGAACTACTACTTCTAATGAGAAAACAAATATCGTTGGATGATTTCTAATTTGTCTGTTAAATTCTAATATTAGTTCTTTGAAAATGTCATGTATCTTTTGATCCCTGCATATGTGTGTGTGTATGTGTGTAATTTGAAAGATTTACCTTACCTTACATTGCCTAAAGTTATATTAATAATGTAGATTATTTTTTAAAGTATATGCTTTCCCAAATAAGAAAGGGAAAAGCAAACTTTTAAATTATTGATGGACTACCATTGATTTAATAAAACATCCATTACTACATACTTGGATAAGACCAGGATCTACAGAAGCCTTGGTAAAAAATTCTCTCTTCTCTGTCCTCTTATACATGCTGATACCACATAGATTTCCCAAAATGTCACAGATAAATAATGAAGTAATAGCATCATTTTAGAAAAATTGACATCCAGTTGCTCAGAGCTTCTTGTCATATATATTAAATTTATTCATTCCACTTAATACTTTACTCAAATAATCCTACAATTCTACATAAAATTACTTTTATGTGACCGACTTACACCCAAAGCAGGTAAACTAAAGAAAATGCTTAGCTTGACCAAGAAAATGCTTAGCTTAAATAGTGAATTTCAAATAAAATAAAATGCCAAATTAAATTCTCTCTCTCTCTCTCTCTCTCTCTCTCTCTCGGATTTTTACTTATATTAGAGAATGTGGGCAACTCAAAAATGCATATTCCTCAGTGCTTCCTCAAACTTGAACATGGGTAAGAATCAGCAGGAGAGCTTGTTAAAACGCAGATTCCAAGTGTGATTGAGTACACAGGGGAGGGGGTCTATAATTTGCATTTCTAACAAGGTCCCAGGTGATGTTGATGGCCAGTTGATAGGAGCAGCTAGAAGTCTGCATTCCTAGTTTAATTTGCTTTGGTCTTTAGACAACTTGGCACTAATCTTAGTTAATCAGTTTTCTTCCTTCCCATGACTCTCCTTTACTTTTTTCTTTAACTTTTTAAAAATTAAGTTTATTGGGGTAACATTGGTTAATACGATTATATAATTTTCAGGTGTGCATTATACTTTGCCATCTGCATATTCTATTCTGTGTTTACCACCCAAAGTCCAGTTTCCTTCAGCTATCATATATTTGATCCCACTTCACCCTCCCCCTATCCCCCTATATTTGACCCTCTTTACTTCATCTACCTTCTCCCTCCCCGCCACCCTCTATCCTCTGGTAACTACTAATCTATAGTCCATATCCATGAGTCTCTGTTTGTCCTGTTTATTTGTTGCTTTTAGGTTTATATACCACATATAAGTGATATCATGTGATTTTCAACTTTTTCTGTCTGGCTTAATTTGCTTAGCATGATTATCTTGAAGCCCATCCATGTTGTTGCAAATGGCAGTATTTCATCTCTTCTTATAGCCGAGTAATATTCCATTGTATATATGTACCACCACTTCTTTATCCATTCATCTATCATAGGACATTTTGGTTGCTTCTATGTCCTGGCCACTGTGAATAATGCTGCTATGAACATTGATGTGCAATTTTCTTTTTGGATATGGGTTTTCAAGTCTTTGGGGTAAATACCCAGTAGAGGGATTGCTGGATCATGGTAGATCAATTCTTAGCTTTTTGAGGAACCTCCATACTGTTTTCCATAGTGGCTGTCCCACCAGCAGTTTACGAGGGTTTCTTTTTCTCTGCATTCTCTCCAGCATTTGTTATTACTTGTCCTATTGATTATAGCTATTCTAACAGGTGTGAGATGGTATCTCATTGTGGTTTTGATTTGCATTTCCCTAACAGCTAGCGATGTTGAGCATCTTTTCAAATATTTGTTGGCCATTTGTATGTCCTCTAGGGAGAAGTATCTATTCAGGTCCTCTGCCCATTTTAACAACACCTTCTTTTACTTCAGTTTTTATTTTAAAATGTCCTGGGAGCTACAGTTCACATGATATTCCTTTACCCAGAAGGCAACCTTAAATAGTTCTGCTTAACATTTCATTGAAGGGAATACTCTATTATAGATACAAGTTTAAATGACCTATGGGTTTTGGTCATTGCCCCACACATTGCTGAAATCATACACAGATTTATTGCAGCATCACAAGAAAAATTTTTGCTTTGGGTGATAATGTTTATGTGCTATGGTTCAAAAATTTTTTTCTGGTGTTGCCTTTGAACTTGAAAAAGCTTTGTTCCTTCAATAAAAGAGATGGTAAAATATCAAATTTCTAATCGTCATCAGTCATATGAGATCATGTTCTATAGATTTAAGATTACGGTTCCTAGGTTGGTTACCAGCTTATCAGTAACTATCTGTTCTTTGTAGTATTTTAGCACTGATAAAAGAAAATAATAGCAAACACCAATATTTTACAAATAATTTCTAGAATGCAAAAATTTCTAATAACATGAAATCAGGGTTCTCTGAACATCTGGCACCAGAATTCCTTTTAGGAAAAAAAAAAAAAGGTGTTTTGCTAGAAACTATTTGATAAGTCACTGGGAATTAAAGATAAGGTGCTGAGTACTTTTTAAATAAATATCTGTGTTGCTTACTCTGCTTCAAGAACTAATTGCATATACATATTAACTTATTTAATCATCATAATTATTTCTATGCAGCATGAATTCATATAGAGGTTAAGTGACTTAACCAAGGTCATGCCACTGCAAGTGGCAGTGCTGGTATTTGAATGACAGAAGCCTCAAACCACAGCCCATGCCTCAACCAGCATACAATGCTGACTTTATCTGATAAAGAAGAATTTTTAAGTGTTTGTTGTTGTAGTTGTTTCTTGTTTTTTCTAGGAAAAATAAAGAGGAAAATAGGAAAAAAAATGAAGCAGGAAGAGAAGGAAACGAGAGATAGTAAAAAGCTAGAGGATAATGACGTATGGGCTCCATTTTTGTTGGGAGTATGACTGAAAGTGTTTGTAAGGGGGAAAAAGTGTTTAATTTGCAAAGTTATATTCTTTTTTGATCAGTGCATATTGTTGACCCCAAATCAACAGTAAATCTAAAATCAAAAATCTAAATGTAAAAGCAAGGGAGCAGAGTTTAATATCTGGGTTAACGTACAGAATAAAAATTTCACAGGGGCAAAAAAAAAAAAAAATCACAAAAAGCAAGAGCCCATAAATAGAAGTGATCATAATCTCAGGTAATCTCAAAAATCTTGGATAAGGCTTTGGACTTCTACGCTATAGAACTGTGGTTCAAATAATCTTTTCTAAATCTCAAGAGGAAGAGAGTTCCCAATCGACATTTGCATTTCAAGTTAAAATTATTTTTATTTTCTCAATTATAAATTGGGGAGAGGGGTGGAGGATTATATTATCCAATTTTAACAATGGAGCACAATGTTCATCTTGGGAAATACCAAACTGGGTACTTATTTTAGTTATACTAGAAAATTACATGAATATTTTTAAAGTTAAGGTAAGAGTAATAAACAAGAATACTTTCAAACATTTTCCTTTATCTGTGGCAAGTCCATTAACTTTGGATAGACAATTCCTGTTCTACTTTCCTTGAATTATTATAAAGATGTATTTCCACAGGGCATAAGTAAATCTATTTTCTTGGTATATAAAGCTAAGATTTTCCTTTCTCATATATATGGCATCACAGCTCAAACAAGGACAGAATGGTTGAAGGAGAGCCATCCTCATGCTGATGACCTGGTTTGCTGTGTGCACTGGCTGTTATTACACATCTGAGGCCACCTGAGTCCCTGAGGATTTCCAGACAGCTTTAGCAGGTGGGCTTCCTGGTAGGGTCAATGAGAACACTAATAAGCTTGTCTCAGCTGGATGATGCTCTTTGCATATCTTTGCATTTCCTTATTCTTCCAAGGAACTGCCTCAAGGAGAAAATTTACCCAGTTCACTAATTGCTGTGCTCCCCAATTGGTTTGTGGATATTTCAGCAGACTTATTTGTTGGACAGATAACTTTTTTGATTACTTCTCCTTAGTTTTCTCAAATTTTAAAAAGAGTAAGAAACTCCAATTACTTTTAAAAGAAGACATTTTTAATCATTCATCCATTAAGCAATTAATATGTTTTAACTGAGGATTTAATATGAGCTTAACTCTGTGCTAGATAAGAGTAAGATAGTAGTAAGAGTGTTTGGGGTGAGATAGTAGTAAGAATGTTTATTACTTGATACATGCCAGTCACTGTGCTAAGGGCTTTAAATGCATTATATGTAAGCCTCACTATAACCATATCAGATATCCCTGAGATACAAATTAGGAATCTGAGGCTCAGAGACATTTAAGAATTTTGCTCCAAATAGCCTCTAGTTTGCAAAGACTAGGCATCATCTCTGGTTTATGTGACTCCATGATTCATTCTCTTAATACTTCTAGTAATAAATGGTCCTGGCTCTCAACAAGTTTACAGTTTAGAAATGTATTGAATTCAGTTTAAAAGAAATCAGTATAAATTAAGCGTAATAATAACATGATGAAGTTCAATTAGCAAGACAGATTGAAATAATTTCCACATTTTGCACTTTTCACTGTGAGCTTTGGAGACTGTCCCAAATTTTTCAAGCAGAGATGAAGTTCTCGTGGTATTCCAGGTAGAGTAAACAATAAATAATAGGCAAAGGGTCAGAAGCAAAAAAGTAAAAAGGCAGCCTATAGTTCACTATAGGAGAAGCATAACAAGTTGAATGTGATGCTTGCTTAGGACGAGACCAGATCAAGAAGTGTCTTGGATTTTACAATCACGATGAGAAAATATCCATGTACAGAGGTTACCCAATATGAACACTAAAGAAAACTCAAACATTAATTCAGTTTCTCAGATTAGTGTGTACACAGTCTACTAACCATCCAGATTTTGCTAATTTCTTCTACTTTGTGCATCTTCCTTCCTCTATCCGGTTAACATAGACTGGATTTCACTAAATTACATGGACAATCCAACATAATTCTAGGTTATGAGATATAACAAGCTACAACTAAACTCTTGTACTCCCCTCAGGTTCAAACTTTAGTTTATCTTATTGGTTGTTGAGACAACATCCAATTTTCCTTGAAGATTATGTAAAAAAGAACTACAACCAAGTTTTTTTTGGCCTTCTGATTCTATTCTCATATAGCAAAGAATGAAAAAGGAGAAAAAGGAAGGAGGGCTAGATCAAAGAGTTCTCTGGTACAGGTGAGTGTTCTGTTAAATCTCTGAGAAGTCGTGTAAGGGAGATGTGTGCTTCACTTTGTTTCGCCCAACATTCCACAATCATTTGACCAAGAAACAAACTATTTTCAGTGTTTGTGTGTGAAACAGACAGAGACAGACAGAGAGACAGACAGACAGAGACAGAGAAATAGAGAGAGCATGTGCATATGGTTTCCCTTATCTCCTATCTTATATAAGTACTATGTAGGTTCATAAAAATATGTTAACCAATATTTTCATCTTTTAGTGAAGATTCGATTTACTCTATTTGTTCAGGGAAACAATTACATGGTGAAGGAAGAGATAACAGAAATTTAAGTTTTAAAACTAAACATTTTATTATATGAGTTTTGAAATAACTCATTAAAGTTTCTGATTGTTCATTCTTCAAATATTCCATGTTCTTGACTGCTTTGGAATGCTATGACTTTAATAGAACTTTGTAGTATATGTCTATACTAGACTCTGTTTATAGAATTTCTTAATACTTTAACTGTTTCAATGGAATGTGGATTGGAAAATGTTTTTTACCCTTGCAAATCTGTTCATTTGAGAGTTTTAAGACTTTGCCTTCCAAAATCAATATCTTTCAGCTTTGTTGAGTCCTACCAGCTAACACAGAGTGATCTATTTTTATTCAGGAGGCCAAGATAGGTATGAGCAATTGGGGGCCTTTTGTTTGTTCCTGTGTATAAAACTGATGCAGAGCAGAATTAATTCTGTAGTGACACTATATGACCTGTTCTTAGCCCTTCCTTGGGAAAAGGCTAAGTTTAAAAGGCACCCATCTAAGTAATCGAAAATTTCATTTTGCCCATAAAAGAGAAGTTAATCCTAGTAAACATGGAGCTTTCTTTCCTAAACATTTGTAGAACATGGAGTATACACTAATAGATATTATGCTGTTTTTGCTATGGTAACAACAACACATTGTCCTCTAGATCTTTGTGCATACATAATATCAGAGGCTTGGTGACAATAGGACAAACCACATCAGGATGGGAAGTTAAGTTGATGCCCTTCCATTGTTTTGTTTTAATGTCCCTGCAATATCTTTGAAGTCTCACAAGAGACTTTGCTTTGATCGACATTCTTTGATCTTCAAATCATCCTGGGGGTGTTTGCGAGATAGATGCTTGCTGAAATAACCTTGATTGCTTGTTCTAAGAATCATCACTGCATGCCTCATAGATTTCCAGGGAGTCTACCAAAAACGTCTGCCAGTGGCATAAAAGTTCATCACTATTCAACATACTAACTCCCCCCACTATTTTTCAAGAGTGAGATCCCATCTTATAGTGTGCAAAAATGTGCTTCAGTATAAGTCATCTAAGATGCTACCATTTTCTTATTGTAAATATTCACCAAATTTTTCTTATACAAAGTAACATAGGCTCAATTATAGAAAATATGAAAATTCATATATATGAGAGAAGAAAAAATATGTTCTTTGAGATTATCGATGAAACATAAGAATCTTTCTAGTAGTCTGTAATATAAACAGATTTTTTGGTATATTTTAAATATAATTTTAATAAAAATATATACAGATTAGAGTACACTGGTTTATTTTTAATAATTACATAATATATGTCTTTTAATAGTAAAAAAAAAATCATCCTGATGTTACGGTGACTTTCTGATTAAAGTTCCCCTTATTCCATTAGCATTCTTATATTTTCCTGTTTCAGTTCTCAAAGAATTATCAATACTCTTTATTATGGAAAAGGAAAAAAGACATCTTAATGGTTGGACATTTGAAAATTGTTTGTTTAGAACACATAAAAATCAACCTCTAAATTGTAGTTTCTTTTTTATTATTGGACAAAAAAAAAAAAAGAAGAAGAAGACCACACTGGTTCTTTCGAAGTATTCTGGTTCTCTGGATTGTGTGTGGAGAAGTGAGTTTTGTAGTCACCGTTGGGACTGCTCGAGGAGAAGAGATGGTCGAGGTGCTGGGTGGAAGATACTTAATACCCACCTGGAATGAGCTGTGGATTAGTAATAAAGAGATCAAAAGCCATGTGAAGAAATTGGAAGATAAAAAAGCCATAGAGATTTAGAAAATTTTGTAAACTTACTAGTGAGAGGAGATAAGAACAGGAATAAGATAAAGAACTAATGTTTTGATTTGCTACTTGGGCCAGGCACTATGTTAGGCACTTCCAAACCTCATTTAACACTTACAATCATCCTATAAAGCAAAGCAATACATTGAAACACAGAGATGTGAAGTAACATGACCATTTTCTTATACTTAGTAGTGACAGAAAGCTATCAAATAGATTTTCGAAGCAAACTGAATCAGAAAAGTTTTTTCAGAGATTTTCACATATCACTCAGAATTGACAATAGCTAAGATTTTGTAATATTTGCTTGACTTTCTTTAAAAATTTGAAATAAGTTTATTTCATTAATAAGTCCCCTTAACTTTTATCTTCCTATTCACAGAAATTACTGCTATCATGAATATCTTTAATCTTTCCACTTTGTTTTTTAAATCCACATACCTTTGAAATTTTTTAGTTACATATTTTTATAATGAAAATAGATAACCATTTTAAAGAATGTAGCAGAAAAAACTCTGATATTGAAAAGCAAGCAGAGAAGAATGTAGGAGAGATATACTGCTCAAAATCCATGTCAAGATAATCTTTGCCAGATCCATAAATTGAATTAATCTTAGCAAATTTCTATATGGCACATTAAAGATGACTTTAACGTTTAAAAAAATGCATAGCAACCTTTCTATTCTGGTAGAGTTTTTATTTATAAGAAATAAATACTTTAGAAATAAAATTTTAAATTAGATTTGAAAGTGATTCACATTGGCAATATATTATTAAAGAAAAATGCTTGCTAAAAGCACATACCATGGCCTCTATTATTAATTATCTAAGATAACATATGACTCTTATATCTTTTCAATTGTTGAAGAATTCGAAACATAAAGACATGAAAGCAGTTTTTATCTATTTTGATAAAAACATGTTTAGCCTAGGCACACAAAATATACAGCCTTTTATATTTCTTTGTGATCAAAATGCTTTTTTTTACATACCTGTTTAATGTAAATTAATGAATGGAAGGGACAATAAATTTTGTATGTTTTGAATATGTTGAACATTGTATTAAATTAACTTCATAGAATTAAATACTATACTGATTTGTGAAATAAAATATTTGGCTTACAAGCTCTGTAATCCATATCAAAAGTTTAAGTTAGTAAGAAATTTCTACAGTTGTTCACTAGATTTTATGTTGTTATGAAAAAGTGTAGCAAGTTAAAAAAAAAAAAGAAAAGAAAAGAAAAAGAAAAAAACAGAAGGTGAGAAATACTGGATTGGATGCTCTCCAAGGCCTTTCTATTCTGAAATGTCATGACTAGAAGATTCTCATCTTTCCTCTACCCACTAATGGAAGGCCTTGACGGAAAGAAATGGAAAGGAAGATATATAATAGCTCTGGTGGATCGATTCACTCATGAGGTATAAATCAAAGAGAAAAGTCTGCATTGTTTTTAAGAAAATCTATGTACCCCCAACCCCAGATGAACTTTCTTGCACAAAACACTATAAAACCAAAATGCTAAGTTCAGAAGTTAACTACTTCTCAAAACTATTTTGACTAACAGAACTTTAAATTTTCCAGAGAGCAACATTTCTAATATTATAATTTATTTTTCTTCGTATTTTCTGCAGTGTTGGTTAATTAACAAAGTTAAAATGTTTAGCATTTGTAAACCTGAAATGGCAAAAAATAACTGATGAATGACTTGAGTATGCCCACTGGCTTTCTCTGGATTGAACTTCCTCTTGTATTTTGGGGAAGGTAGTGCACTAGATAAGTAATTAGTGCATTTCAGTGTGAGAATTATGAGAATTATGGAGAAATATATTAAAGGGTTGAATTCAGCATTATCGCAAATTAGCTAATCTAGACTTTTGGCACAAAATAAGCAGACTGCTTTGTACACATTTGGAAGGTTTTAAAAACAAATCAATATAGCCAACACTCAGGACCATGCTAAATAGAGCTGCTGATATGTGTGCACTGTTCCTCCACAGTGGGGCCATTGTGGAGAGCTGCCACATTCGAACACCTTCCAGCTGTTGGAAGAACCCACGAGAGGAGTGAGGGCCGACACAGACACCCAGAGTCAAGATAATTACCTTGATTAAGATTCTCAGAATTAAACGGAGTTTAATCAAGGACCCTGTGAAATTGTGAAGATGCCAGTTTTCTGGTCTTGCCCTTCCTCTCTGCAGATGGTGAGTTGCCAAACAAAATCAAAGGAGTCTTAATTACAAGGATGAGAGTCAAAGTCAAAAGGGAATGAGAGAAGCTGTGCTTTGTGATGGAGATGGACCAGCACCAATCAGCAGCAAACTCAGCTCTCCTCTGCATGGTGAGAGCCACAATGCATCAAAGCTGAACATACTATCAACATCCCTGACAATTCCAAGGACTGAATTAATAGCTATGCCAATATATTTAACTCACTGGATAAAACTAAATCCTCATGATTTAGTGACTTATGTGAACTTTTAAGGCAATATTTGGATTGATATTAGAAAAACACCCATGCCACTCCAGCTATTACTAAGAAAGCATGACCCAACTTGAATCTAAACTAAGCCATTGTTAGAAATAAATTTCCATATAAATGGAAAGCTTGAAAATCAATGATATAAGAAGGTCAATACTTTTTTTTTCAATTTTCCTGCTTCCTGTTAATTTGAATTTGGATCCCAAATAGAAGTGATTATAAAAACAATCCATGCTATGGCACATGTCAATATCTCTTAAAGTCCCTTCACTTCAACACTAATGTCCTTTTCATGTAGGTTGCTATTAATCCTTTTTTATTGTCCTGTATATGTATATTTGGTCCTTTGATTTGTAGGTCCTTATGTTTATTTCTATTAATTTGTTTTGTTTTCATAAAATCCGGCTTATTATTTTAAATAACATCAATGAATCCTCATCAGTTGGTGCTCATTAATTTGGTACAACCACTCTGGGGAAAGAATATTATAAAAACCATCGTATGCCTTCCCCAAGTCAATACTTATGACAATATATCCTCTCATATAAATTTCATGTATTTTATAATATTTTGTAAATTAAACATAAATCCACCCCTGTCTATTTTCTTATTATCTACCATTATTAGAAGCTATAAATGCAAACAGTCCATGAATAATCAATTTCTCTACAGAATTTCCTCTTGTACTATGTAATTCTACTTCTAGGAATCTGGATTTTTTATCTTGTTTAGTCCTTCATAGATTTTCTTTGAACTATTCTTCATATATCGCTATAGTTTGGCATCCTAAGTTTTATATTTTCCCTTTTCCCACGTTTTATACCATCACCCTCTGGTATTTCAACATCTAGTGAGTGACAGATTCTTCTATTTTGGGTTTCTTATTCTTATGATTTATTTTTACGTTTTGTTCCATTCATGCATCTGGAATGATCTCTGTGGCTCTGATTTCTGTACTTCTGTGGACAAGATAATTCTCTGATCATATGGCTGTTAATTGCTTTCCCTCTGCAAGACCCATCCCTCCACAGTAGTTTTGCAATTCTTGCTCATTCTTACTTTTCTTTCTACCTCATCTTCCTATACAACTTGCTATCTTATTTTCCACGATTCTTCCTAAAGTGCCCTCCTGCACCCTTTTCTTCCTAACAGATAGTGTACTCCAATCATACAAATCCAGGTTACAAGCTCGAGTGATTTGTCCCCTCTGCTGCATGTTGTATAGATATGCATAAGCACTTTTTATTACCATTTAGACAACAGATCTGTGTACCTTTTTATAGAATCAAAATTTCCTAACTGCATATTAAATTCAAAATAGTTTGTACAATACACCGATATATGAGAAGTAGCATGACACTAGTGTAGATACTAAGAAATGTGAATTTTAGTACTAAATCAATCACTAATTTTCTGCAAGACTTTGGATAATTTAATGCTACTATGGGCAGTTTTTGTTTTGGTTTGGTTTGGTTTTGTGTTTACTAGGAAACACAATCAAGTAAAATGGCTGGTTTGTTATAACACTTGGATTCTAAGTGAATATGTCGTTCATTGTAACCTTTAAAAATTACTTTAAAAAAATAAGCATTACAATTCTTCCCCTATAACTGGCTCCAAAGAAAATACAAATATTTCTCAAATGTGTAAATATTCTGCATGTATCTTTTGTAATTTTGCTCTCTGTTTAGTTATCCTGAATTCTGTGGAAATTCATTAGCTATTCAGAATAATAGCTCTTGTATTTATTTTTAAATTAGACATGGAACCATAAGAAGTTGCCACTATACACTTATAAGAAGGCTGAAATTTAAAAAAATTGACCATATCAGTATGGTTGTACCTCATCTTGTTAGTAAGGTTGTGAAGGAACTGGAACCCTTATCCACTGCTCGTATGGATGTAAAATGGTACAACCAGTTTGAAAATAGTTTGACAGTTTCTTCAAAAATTAAATTCGCCTGCCATCCAATTCAGCCATTTCACTCCTAAATATAAACACAAGACAAATAAAAGTATATATCCATACCAAGATTTCTCATGAATGTTCAGAGCAGTTTAATTTGTAATGACTGAAAAAACTGGTAATAATCTAAATGCTTATCAAGAAGTAAAATAGATAACAGGTTAAACATATTGGCATGGGCGCTGCAAATCTGACCAGGACCAGGGCCCACAGTGCAGTGACAATGAATCTATACATCCATAAAGTGAGCACCGAAGCATCAAAAGAGGGAGAGTGGACACCTCTGTGTGACCAAGAGACCATTGATTACTGTGCCTGGGCAAGAGTTCATGAGGGCCTGCCGAGAGACCCAGAGGAGGAGAAGGCTTGGAATCTATAGCAATGAAGGCTCGGGCAACAGGAGATTGCTTCTTTCCATTATCCTATATACCTGATTGAATTGCCCTGGCTGCTGTGGTCTGAGCAGACACACATTAGTAATCGTTCATTCTTTCCTGTCACCAAGCAATTTTTCTGAACTCCACATAGACGTCTTGTCAGTCATTTTAAAAGTTGCTCCAGGAATCCTGAGCATCTAGTTTAAAATCAGAATTATTTTTTACAGAGAATACATAGTAAATTCTGGATTTATACTGCAATGTTTTACTAGTGTCAGCCACAAATTAAAATATTCCAAATTATATTTGTTGGTGTATTTTAATGGCAAAAAGGTCTATAATTTTACTAGCTTCTTGATATTTAAAAAATGATAAAAAATAATATACATACACATAATTAGATATGATAAATGCTCAGAGAAGTGTATAAAGAGAAGATAAAGCCTCCCACAATCCCATACCTCTGAGTTCCTCTTCTCAAAGGGACCTACTATTGATAGCAGTCTGTGAGTCCAGAAAGTTTCCATGTGTATAGCTGTACATATTTACATATTTTAAAATATAAAAAGTGATCATACTATACTCATTATTATATATTATACTTTTCACTTAATAATGTATCTTAAAAATTTTTATTCAAATCAACGTATACAAATCTACATCATTTCGGCAGTGTCTAGATCACGTGGAATTACAATAATGCACTTAAAAAGTGCCTTATTTACAATAACTTATTGTGACTACGTTTGTTCTTACAAAGAGCTATAATCAAATTAGTGTACTTATATCTTGGTGCACTTTATTGTATATATTTCAAATTGGTAAGTATTGCCAGATTTCATTTGAGAACAGGTTGCATCAGGTTTCAGTTTCACAGTGTATGACAGGCCTTCTCTCCTCTCTAGAACTGACATTATAAACCTTTAAAACTCTTGTTTAACTAATTGAAACATTACTATGTGATAATAAATAATATTGGTAATAAATGGCAGAAATCTGAGGCTTTTAATATAGTTAAAATGTAGTAACAGACGAGTGTACCAGCTTTGTTCATTAATTTTAAATTATAGTTCTGTTTCATGGATTAATTGTGATTGTTTTCTTTCCCCAGTATGATACTGGGGTATTTGAAATGTGAAAGAAAAAAGTTGCCTGAGATTCCTTTGCAATTAAATAAAAGAAAATAGGCTTTCCTCCTATTATTAATTGTATATTTTTCACATCTCTCTTAACAAATCAGCATGGAAAAATATAAGAACCCAAAATATTGAATTTTTGGAAAATTGAATATTTGTCTTAGAAAGGAAAAATGACATGATCATTAAGGATATTTCAATGAATTTACAAATAAGAAATACATTTATCATAATGTAGGATATATTTCATTGAGATGAGCTTTTATTATATTGATTTTTGGAAATAAATTTTTATCCTACATTTGCTCTCTCTTTTGGACAGCGCATTCACTGGAGAAGGAAGTGTCAAGGAGAAATAAGGGTCATGGGAGGGAGAGGAAGAGGGAAAGATGTCAGCAGAGCGAAGAAAAGGGAGGGAGAGAAAGAGAGATACACTGGTGTGAAATGACCTATTTTTATTTCCTTGTGGGATTCCTGTTACTTACAGAAAGATATTTCTTTCTGACATAGAAGTTTCATGCTGAATAATCCCAGTGTATAACATATTCTTCTGAATTTTGGGTTGATCATGAAGCTGATCCCTGAGTAGACTGGGTTTACATTTCAAGGATTATCAGGTGTAAGCCAGCAGAAAACAAAATGCTCAGATGAGATGAGAATGAATGATAACAGAATGTGCTTCGAACAGTTCAGCTTCAAAGAACTCTCATCTGAAGTGATCGCACATGAAATTAACAAGGATTTACTCACCATTAGCTTTGTTTTAAACATAGTACAGCATAGTCTAGTGTTGAGCAAAGAGAACATGGATATACATGCTATCTGATGTAAATATTAAATAATGTTTATTGGGTAAAATTTAGAGAAATAGCAGAGCACACTTGGTACCCCAATTCCTCACTATTCCACAGAGAGATATGCTAAAATGAGCATAGCTGGGCTGAATGCTTTCCCGTTGAGGAGCCCTACTCTTTGAGAACTTCACATATTTATAGGAGCCAGGAGACAAGGAGGACTTATACAACTACATTCAATGCAATAATGAAAGCTCCCTCATCTAGAACAGAAATGGTCGGGGATACCAGAGAAGACCTCCAGAGCTAAGCTTCTGGTATCAGCTCATTCCATTAAACTAACCCTAATCAGCTAAGCCTGGTCTTTACTAAACTACCATAAGTAAATGGAGACTGACCCTTTAAAGTCATCAGATTTGTCTCTCCCCCTGTTAGTTTGCATATTCTTACACTGAATGAAGGTCTTAAGGATACAAATTATACCACCATTTCACAATATAAACTTTTGTCATAGATTTGATAATAGTATAAGATAAGCATGACCCATCTTTTAGTTTATCATTTATTTCTCTGAGGAATTACTCAGTATTTTGGAATTCTAATTCTGTTATTTATTTATGACCTTGAGCAAGTTACTGAACTTCCCTAAGCCTCAGTTTACTCATTTGTAAACTGGAGATAACAGTTCTCATCTCATAGTATTGTTTAATGAAGAAATAAAATAAGTCACATGAAGAGCTTATTGAAGGACCTGTTTCATTCTTCTGTCAAAAAGGAGAGAATAGGAGTTTTCTAATTTGATTATTCTGGGTAAGGAAAACCATTCAATACTAAAATCCTCAACAAAATTCTTACCTACATAAGATATGTTAAATCTACATCTCACAGTTATTACTTCCTATTTTTTATTTCTCCATGTACAACATCTTTTTTTAAGAAAACAATATGGAGTCTTTAAAATTTATAAATTTTATGGTAGGAAGATATTTCTAAATGGTTGTTCCATCTCTGAGACAATGTGTAAA
>NW_006433716.1:3164715-3183019 GCF_000325575.1 Pteropus alecto | reverse complement strand
TTCCAAACAAATCTGAATACCTGACATAGCCAAATAAGTACAGAGCAATTAATTCTTGTTGAAGGAAATAGATTCAGGCTGTACAGAGAAAGCTGTGTTTATTGTAGATATTTAAGTACTAAGTGACTTAAAGGTCATGATTCTCATCTCCAGGGCCTACTATGTTTGAATTGGATTGTTTAATTATTTTTATGTGAATAACACAGTTATAAAAATTAATCTCCAAATAACTCTTTCTTTTAAATTTATAAAGCTAAATTAAGCTCACACTAATAACCTGAGAATTTTTAATTCTTTTCCCTGTAGTTTTTGGTAATTCTTTAAAAAAAAAAACATGGTTAATATTCAAGCTCAGACCTGGTTTCTGCCCATTTCAACTTAAGAACACATATTCTAAGCAGAATGTAATTTCTCCTTGATATTAGGTTTAGGGAAACATGACATCAAATGCTTCTTTGGGTATTCTACAAAGGGCTTTTATTTGAGAGAAAGTGTTTCAAGAATGTGTTTGACCTGAGGCATATCTGAAATAAAATAATGGAGACATGTGTCAAAATAGGCTATTCTGTTACCTGAAACATTTCCCCAAATCTCCCATTGGTAAAATAATGATATTTTGGTTGTGAAAAGTAGGTCCACTCTGGTGGGAAAAGGCAGAGTCATAAGATCATTGTTTCTCTATTTCCTAAAATCTTAAGGTACCAGAAAAAAATGCCACATTTTTCTCATTTGAGAACTCAAGTTAAAATGTCTTCAAAAAAAGAAAATAAGTGAAAGTTTTGGTTTTTTTATATATAAGGTAAGCACTTAAAAACTTTACTATGTTTTAGATTTGAGGCTATCACAAAAACAGTGAAACTCTTTTATAATGTTTTAATCGTAGGACAAAATGGTTATATTTTCATTCACCTTACATTATCCATCAGCATGATAGGAACCTCTGAATATTAGAGTTGCACTTACACCACTTGTCACCTTTGGGTAAACTAATAACCTCAATCTCTTCATCTTTACTTCACAGATTTTAAATGAGGATTAAAATATGGTTATAAATATCACAATCATAGTGTAGAAGAACCTCAACAAATGCAAATTTCCTCTCACTTTGTGAAAAAATTCCAGGACATCATCATTTGGAAGATTAATAAAAGAACAAATTACTATGATTCTCAGTCTCCATTATGAAGCAGTTGGTTCCTGAAATGGATTTTAAGATGCAGTAAGTTTAGATAACTGCATTTATCTGTTCAAATAGCTGGCAATTGGCCCTGTTTTCCTCATTAGATGGCCTGTTTGGAGTAACATAGTATAGTGTAA
Organism: Pteropus alecto; assembly: GCF_000325575.1. Lineage (NCBI taxonomy): Eukaryota > Metazoa > Chordata > Mammalia > Chiroptera > Pteropodidae > Pteropus > Pteropus alecto. The sequence continues at coordinate 3,181,702 of NW_006433716.1, read as the reverse complement.
AGAGATTGGTTTTTAAAGTCCATGAGTTCAAATTATGTTCCACTACTTAATGGTTGAGTCATTTACAAGCTACCTATACTTTTTGAGGCTCAGTTTTCTTATCTACAAAATGAGTTAAGTGCTGAGCACAATGCTTTGTATTGTATATTGTAGGAATGCAGTAAATGTTGTTTTCTCCAATGTTTCTTTTTACAAAGGAAAAAATATCACCTGATGGGTAGATTTTGAAAATTCCTGATAATCAGAAAAAAAAAAGAACATTAACCAGAGAGCACTGACCAGAAAAAAAAAAAAAGGTATTAATTAGATAAACATGAATCAGCAAATGGTAAAGAATTCCAAAGCCACCTGGTTCAAAGGAAATATGTTTTTCTCTGCTATCACTGATGTTACAACAAAATGCTATGCCATCCATATGACACTTCAAAATATCAGGGTAGGCCACTGTATTTGCAACAGTGAGGTTCTCAAGTTTGATTTCTAGCTGTCAATCAACATACTACCTTTAATCTTAATACTTTCTGTCATTGAATTTTGATATGAACCCCATTAAATTTTATTAAAAAGCAATCTTCATAATAGAGTTGTCATCCAAAGCTAATAAATACTGTAATATATTTTTATGTTAATTCATAAAATCCATAAATAATGACATGAAATCTAATCAGTACATTTTAGACATAAATGTTTACCTTTAAGGATGATATGAACTATATTAAATTATTATTGCTGTTTTGTTAAAAAATTTACAATTTAACCAATATGACATCTGTATCCTGTGCATTTTAGCTTACTCTCTAGGTAGCTTGCTGTCTGCCACCAAAATAACATATGGTAGAATTAAGCAGATGTCATTGCTTATAGATGAGGCTTCGGATTTTGCAAAAGTAAGGCAACTATCTAACTCACAGAAAGTCAAAAGAATTCTAAGCCCGTCTCCTCCAAAATAAGGCACATGCCAAGTAGAATACAAGTCTCTCAGAAAATAATCACCTCCAGGAAATACCAAGGGGATAAATTTAACACATTGTTCCATAGCCTCAGTGCATTGATTCAGCATAAGATAGTAAGAAAATTAAAAGATTGGTTATGTGTACGGAAGACACCATCTTTTGATACTTTTAAATAAACTTATCTCATTCATATTCATAGAGGGAAAACACCTACACAGTTCTATGAAACCAAAGTCAATAGAAATAGTCACATATCTAAAATAAGGATTATTGTCAAAGAGAGGAGAGATGTGCTGAAAGTATTCTTAACATTAAATAACTTTGTATTTTTTTAAATTTGACAATATTTCTTTTGCTAGAAATAAGTGGAAATGCAGTCTCCAAATTTAGAAGCTAAAATCATTACTTTTTTTCAGAACCTCCTCAACTATCCAGAAGTATAAAATCTAGATCTCTTCAAATCTCAAGTGAAAAACATTTATCTTTACTTAGAATTATATAAATAAAAAGTCAAACAATATTACAAAACCACTTTCAATTATAAGGACAAGGATTTAGCATGTACAGTATTGGCAAGCTTATAGAGAAACTAGCACTTTCACATATTTTTGGCTAGTATGTAAATTGGTGCAACTGCTTTGGAGGACATTTTGACAATATTCATTAAATTAATAATTTACAAAAGTTTAAAGACAGAAACTTTCCTGTAAGAATTTATTCTATGAATATACTTGTACATGTGAGCAGGAAAATGTCAGTTGCCACATTTGTTCATAATAGCAAAACACGGAGGGCTCTAGGAAAAGCCACTACCAGTGAAAAACGTATAAATTTAAATTTGCTGGCATTAGCAGAGATGTAAATCTGGTTAAGTTAAGCATTCAGTACCAAAAGAATCTCAAATATGGATATCTTTCTATTTAGGCTAGGAGACAGTAAGCTACATCCTAACAACTGATAGAAGGGAAAATTTAAAATGATAAAATTGAATGAATTAATGAATTAATTAACACTTCTTTAGTGCTGAACTGTTAAAAAAAAAAAAAAGGAAAGCTATAAAATGCATAACAGCTGGCTCACTGTGAAAGACTATTTCTATCTCTCCTTCTCATGCTTGTATTTTCACAAATGCTGATCCTAAGCACTGTGATCCCTATAGATTTATAGTTTTTTCCTCAGGACAAAGATCATGGAAATTATCTTTACAATTAATTTCACCTACATATAAGAGCAACTTACTTAGAACCCATTAAACTGATATCCACTTGAATAAAATTTTTCAATAAATTGTAAGTTCCATGCAAGCTAGCTTTTGTTTTGTTTAATGTCGTATCCCCAATTTCTAGTAGCTAGACAAAAAGAATAAGTGATACATAATAGGCAGTCAATATTTATTTGCTGAAAAATTAGTAAACTATTTCTGATGGAGGTCTTCAAATGCAAATATTTCTGGTATGAACTACAATGTTCTTCAAAATAATAATAATAAATAATAACAATAAAAACATAATTTTTGGTCCAGAATGCACCCTTGTACATTTTCATATATTTATCTTAAGAACCTTAGATAATTTGGTTAGTCCACTGATTTAAAGAGGTTTAAGAACTACTGAAAACTAAAAGATCAAGTAACTGGCAGTCAGTTTTACATGAAAATAGTAGGATCTGCTTTCATTCTGTAGACTTACTAAGATTATGATGTTTATGGAAAAAGCCCAAGAATATTAAAAAAGACAACTTTGTTGTAGAAATGGTTCAATTACTGATCAGTTTTATAAATTAACCATACTTTTTTTTTTTTTTTTTAGGCAAGGCAACTGTTGGTCGACCTCACAAATTGCAAGGATCTTGTTAGTTTACAATCCCTTATTTTTTATTTTTTACACCTTCAGCACCTGGTCTTCCTTAGTGGTCTCCTGTCCAAGTACGAACCAGGCCCAACCCTGCTTAGCTTCCGGGATCAGATGGGATCTAGCTTGTTCAGGATGGTATGGTCATAGACAACCATACTCTTTAATCCTGGGTTGTTGTTTTTTTGTTTTTGTTTTTGTTTTTGTTTTGTAAAATTGCAGGATTTGGGTTGAAGAATCTCTAAGTTTCCTTCCAGCTTTGAAATATTTGATTCTGTGACTTTACATATACAGGTATCCCCACTTTTTGAAAGTTCACTTTATTCCACTTTGCTTTTAAGAAAGGCCTACATTAGCACTGGTTATCACTAACCAAAAGAAACCCAAAGAACATTTTTGCTTTTAGGACAAAAGGCAAAGAGTGGAAACTGCGTTCAGTGTTTGTTTTGCAGCAAGCGGTTAGCGAGGCACCATCTACCCAGAGCAGCAAGAGAGGCACTGCTTTTACTATATGTAAGTGTTATTTTAGGTTTCGTGTTATTTGGCATGTTTTGGTAGGTTATTTTGGGGGTCTGGGAATGCTCAAGAAAAACTGTCCATATAAATTACTTCTTAGCTTTATGCCATTTCGACTTACAAAAGATTTCACAGGAACGTTCTATTTTGGAAGAGAGGAGGAAATTGCCAATGTTAAAATCTTACTAACAATGATGGAGTTACTCTACAGAGCATATATGCCAGTTACAAACTTACCAATGAGGAAAAAAAAATCCACGGAAACAACAATCTCTTGTCACTTCCACTCTTGTTTTGTTATGTGAGTACTTGCAAAGATAACTGGAAAATTTTTTGACATTTATATTCCTTTAAATGTAGTATCTCTTCCCTTTCTCCCATAATACCTCTACACTATTCACATTTACACAACCTTCCATCTCCAATTCAGAACCTACTTATGAATTTAGCAAAGCACAAAAATCTCTTCTCTACATGGATTATTAATAGTTCACTTGCTAACTGAGCAATGAAACAGATATTCACATACGGCTGTACCACTTATTGGTATAAAACGACAATATTAAAAAAAGCTTTCAAAACATGCATAATATTTGATTTAATAATTCCATTTATTCAAATGTCCTCTTTTGAATTATTTTGAGATAATTTTAGAGCTATAAGAATGTTGCATAAATAGTTCAAAGAATTCCTGTGTATCTTTCACCCAAGTTATTCAAATGTTAACATTTTATGACATTGTCATTCTCTCTGTCTGACTGTGTCTGTCTCCAAAATATTAAAAGCTATTCATTAGAGCATAATTCATAATAAAGAAAACTGGAAGAAATATCAATGACAAGCACCAGGGAAATAAATAGTTCTTCAAATTATGGTGCATCCACTATATGGACTCTTAAATAAGGAATTAAAATGTTTAAAGTGATTATTGTAAAGTTTAGGCTCATTAGATAATGCTAAGTCAAAAGGAGATTATTACATTTTTTAATGATCATTATAAAGATTATAGTATAATGCTGATTAAATATTGCCAAGTGAAAATTTAGGATACCAATGTGATAATATAAAAATAGATTCATTTTGAAAAAGACAAAAAGGAACATGCAAAAATAAATGTAGTTATATAAATTTGGTTAATTGGGATTATGGATGAATTTCTCTATTTTCTAAATAATATAACTCTTTATGGACTATTCTTTAAGATTTTTTTTTGGATGGCTACTTGAAGGTAAAAAGAAGCAAATACTGAATTTGGAAAATTAATTATAAAATTATAGAGTGGAAGCCATAAATTGAATTGCATCCTATTAAACACTTATGTTTCATGGGACAAAAAATAAAAGGGGTCATTTTTCCCAAAAAGAAAATAAGTAGGATTCAAAACAGAGAGTAGATTATTTGCGTTGAAATTTGAAAAAAAAAAAAAATTAAGCTCACACAGGTTTGTGATGAATGTTTAACAAACGAATGCTAAATTCTGCTACATATCAGTTTAATTTTTTACTATATTACATGATGCAGTTAGATTGCTTCTAACCTGCTATTTCACTGAGACATTTTATTCTCTGGGTATTACTAACAGATATCTGCAATCTGACTGCCAGACTGAGCATAGACCTATAAACCAATGAAACAGATATTTTTAAGCAGTTAGAGTTTATGATAATTAACATCTAAAAAAAGATGAGAATCTCTCAGCAAAGAATTTTCCATGTATATGACTTTTAAAAATTAAACTGCCTATTCAACACAAGGGGAAACATTTCTGAAAACAAAATGTTAAAGATACACTGAATTCTGTTGCCGTTGTAATTTGGAGTGTAGAGATCTGTGTTGGAGATTTCAAGTATGAGATGTTTATTAAACATACAAGAAGAAATAACTAAATATCAAGTGGACAATATTAGCAATAATAGATGGTGAATTTCTGATAAGAAAACTGCTTATCAGAAAATCTAATCTACTTATGGCAAAGGTAATCAGACGCTTAGCAAAACAATATAGGAACATACAAACTGAATTCCTTCCCAGCATGAGACCACCACCCGAGTAGGCTTAACAATTTAGAAACTGGTACTTGAACCCCAGACTCCATTAAAGATAATATCTTTATTGAAACTAAGGTATACTTCATGGTGCATTAAAACTTCGCACAAAGAACATTGAAAATCTAAAGCTGATCATAACTCTAGAGAGAAATTGGCTTTTTTTCTTTTTTTTAAGAAAAGGATGCTTTTATTCTGCTTACAGCTGAGTTTGTCATCTATTGTTACTTCATAGATGACATAATTCAGGAGTTATTAAAGGTTTCACTGCAGTCTGAACTTTTTATTCCTACACGTTCCAAAACACTTTCAATTTTCTCTAACTACTCTCTAAAGTAATTTCAGTCCCAAAGAATAGAGGAAGAAAAAAATATACTTTGAATATATAAAATAGAGGCAGAGCACTGATCTATTATGACATTTATCTTTATGAAAGAAAAAATGGGTAACTTGCTCATGGCTATATTATTTATAAGTTATTTCTTCTCACTCATAAAGACACTCGTTAGAGATGTTAGAGATTTTATACCAGCTATCTCTCTTCAGTCTTCACAGTTTTCCTAGTTGTCAAGTTTCAAATACTATGGGACAACTTATTTTTTCACAGTTATCACAGTACCCTTCAACATATCTGCTAGTGTTTAGACTTATCCCTGAATGGAAGTATAACGTAGTTTAATATTCTATATACAAAATCATGTGGAAATAAAAATAAATATTTATAAAATTAAAAATGACATCTAGATCTAATGATAATTACTGTGTAAAAGAAATCTTCAAGCTCTTCAATGTGATATTTATTATGATTTTTAAATTATACATTACTTTCATTTCAGTTTTTTTTTTTAAAAAAAAACCTACAGTACCTGGTATTCCTAGGTGGTCTCCTATCCAAGTACTAACAAGGCCCAACCCTGTTTAGCTTCCAAGATCAGATGGGATCAGGCACGTTCAGGGTGGCATGGCCATAGACTTCACTTCAGTTTTATGAGATGAATGAATAAGTTATAGAGTTCTGTGTAGAGAACTGTGTATACAGTTAACACTATTGTATTATATATTTCAAAACGTGTTGAGAGGGTAGATCTCATGTTACGTGTTTATAAATAAATAGTACTGTATCTATCAAGATATATACCTATGTGAAGATATAAAATAACATCAACAGCATATATTTCTATTTGTCAAAGAAAATTATATAAATATATAAATAAAACATATGTACTAAATGGTTAACCATTTTCTTTGTGGAATAAGAAAAAGAGCATTTATTACTTTTTATTTTATGTATTTTTCTATTGCTTGTGTTTCATAACAGGCATGAGTTGTTTTGAAAAACAAGAGAAAAATTGTTACAAGAAAAAAGTGGGAAATATGTAGAATAAAACAAATACACAATAATAATATTAGTAAACATCATAACAAATTCACACTTGTGAACTTGATTCAGTTAATGCAATGTCAAAAATAATTACAAAATAGAAGACAGGTTAAATTAAAAAATTAAATATATTTAGTATAATTAAGCTTCTATAAAAATGGAGCAATAGATATGTCAAATAGAGCACCTTCAAAGTCTTCTATTTAATTTAGAAAATAATTAAGCCTATAGTTTATAAAAGGATCCATAGAAAAAAATCAAAATTAAAAAAATTGTTCTGGCTTTCAAAGTATATGTTAATTCATAACAAATGTCATATTAATCTACTTTGACAGCCTTACTGAACCATATAGGAATTAATGCTGCAAATTCAACTATGATTTTGATACTATAACAATGTTAAAAGAAAAACACCCTTTTACTAAATTAGGCTTTAAAGTTTTCTTAGAAAAATGTTACTTTGTCTCTTAAGAAATTAAAAGGCAAACTTTTAAACTGAGCCCGGTTCAGTAACTAGGTTCTAAAATTGCTTCTTTCAATCATTCTGCAAATATTCATTGAGTAACTTTCATGTACTAGAGATATAGAGGTGGATTAAAAAAAAAAACAAAAAAACAAAAGCAAAAAAACACACTGTCTTGGTGAAGCTTACATTCTAGAATGAAGACAGAGACTAAGCAAACTAATAAGAAAATATATAGAATGTTAGAATGTGATAAGGATGAGGAATAAAAATAAAAAAGGGATAGAATTAGAGATTGGGAAGGTGGTTATGAATATAAAGACACACTGAGAGGATGCTGGAGTCAAGAACAGAGAGAGGTGAAAGAAGGAGGCATGCTACTATCTGAGAGAGTGGTTTTCCAGATAGAGGGAGGGGATAGCAGTTGCAAACACCTAAGGTATTTAAAGAGTGAGGAGACCAACTTTTTATATCAAAATGGAGAGGGGAGGAAGTGGTAGGAGAGGAAGTCAGGGAGGTTGGGACAGATCTTGTGAGACCTCCAATCTCATGATAAGGACTTTGCTTTTACCTTGTGTAAGATAGGAAACCAACAGAGGGTTTTGAGCAGAGGAATGGCACATCTGACTTGAGTTTTATTAGCATATTTCTCACTATTGTGCAGAGAGTATTTTGAAAAGAGATAAAAGTGGAAGCTGGGAACACCAGATAGGAAGCAATTACAAGAATATAATGAGAGCCATGCTAGCATTAAAGGTTATGGCAAACAACACCAGTACCCTACCCATATTCCCTGGATCTTATATTTTACTCTACGCCATCCAAATTCTAACTGCCATTATCTATATCTCTTTGCTTGAGCTCTGTCTGTGGCTGGAAGCCAATGAGGGCATTGTTAAATATATGTAACAGATAGAGATTAAAAGTGGTTGAGCAGAAAGCAGATGTCAGTTCAGAAGTAGAGAATCATGATCCCATCCCTGGTCAATTTTCAATCTTGATCCTGTTCTCAGACCCAAAGCCCATCAACCAAAAGAGGATATGACCACTTGAGGAAAGATTTTGGAATGCCACTACAAGTAGACATAGTAATGATTGCCCCAATTTTTCCCCAGAGGACTATGGCCATTTATCAGAGTAACTACAGAGAAAAGAATATTTAAATCATTTGAGAGATATGAGATATAGCGTATGAGCTAATGGCAATACCGACAAACTCAAATCACCCACCCTTGTTAGAATAGGGGTATGCAGAGGCCAAGTGGAAAATGAAATGAAGTTCTTGTCCAGATTTATCTTACAATGGAATCAATTGGTCTCTGAACCCACTTGTTATTTCCCTGGTCCATGAGTCAAGATGGATATACTTGGCAGCTGGCATATTTGCATAGATTAGATTATTGTTCAAAAATATTCACCACTTCCCTTCCCCACCTCCATAGCAAAGTATATTTGCTTTTGCCATAAGGCTTGCCTTGGTCAATGGGATCTAAGCCAACATAGTACAGCAGGGGCTTGAAATGTTATTATGCAAAGGGGCTCATTCTGCCATCTCCTTAAGAAAAGTTTTCTCTATGTTGCTGCTGCCATTTCAGTCTAAGCAAAAGAATGAATACATGTGAAATGGACCCAAACGCAACTCATATTGTTAAATCAAGCGCCCAGCCAGACATTCAGACTCAGAGCTTGAAGCAGAGCTGTCCAACTCAGCATAGCCTAAATCCGCTAACCTCCAGCCAACTCACAGACAAATGAGCAAAAATAAATAATTGCTATTTTAAGACACTATTTGTGGTGGCTTGTTGAATAGCAATAGATAACAAATTCTTAAAACATTATTTTATAATATGACATTGGGCAGTGAATAAATGAAAAAATAGTAATGAAACTGTCATATGACTCTAGAAAAATGGTGACCCATGCTTATGTTGCAGCAATATTTGATAAAACTATTGCCTGCAAAATATGTACATTATGAACTGGTAGAATTAGACAGAGAAATCAATGAACCTCTTTTAAAGAATGAGTTGGTTGCTACTAGCACATGTGCTAGGGTACTATAAGAATGAGATATGCTTAAGAAAGAATAGGCTACTGCTAAATAACGATGTAGGAAGAGTACGTCTCAAATTTAGGAAACTTAGTAGGGTGACTCAAGGTCCTTCCATTCCTAGCTGTAACTTTAAATAGGCATTTGTAAACACAGTGGCCGCAAATTACGCAATAACTAAGCTATTGCTGTCATGGATAAAGGTCTGTAGCAGTCTAACTATGCTGGCTAAGGGTGAGATGAAAGAATAATTAAGAGAATGTGGATATCTCATATAAGTTTATTCCTAAGTACTTTATTCCTTTTGACCCTATTATACATGGAATTGTTTTTTTTAATTTCCTTTTCAAATAGTTTGTTGTTAGTGTATTGAAACTCAACTGATTTCCATATCAATTTTGTAACTTTGCTCAATCTGTTAATTAGTTCTAACAGTTTCTTGGAGAAGCCTTTAGAGTTTTGTATATATATGATCACGTCATCTACAAACAGTCAATTTTACTTCTTTCTTTCCTACTTCAATTTCTTTCGTTTCTTTTTCTTGCCTAACTGTCCTGGTTAGGACTTTCATCACTACGAACAGACGTGGCAAGAGTGGGCATCCTTGTTTTATTCAAAGTTAAGAATGTGTGGTAGCTCATCTTCAAGAGGGCCCCAGTCATTCTCGTGTCTGGTACTCTCACACTCTCGTGTATCCTCTCCCCTTGAGAGTGGGCTGATTTAGCGATTTACTTCTAAGTCCCCAATGATTCACATCACTCTCATTTGTAAAATGCACTTATCCTCTTCTTCTGAGCCCTCTAAAAGTCTCATCTCAGATCATCAGCTCAGAGTCCAGAATCTTTTCATCTAAATTGGATCCAGGTGTAGATGAGGTAGCCAAAGTACAGTTTCTCTTGATATGTGGACCTATGAAACTAAAAAGACAAATTACTTGCCCCCTACTCTCTTACAATAGTAAGACAGGCAAAGCATAATTGTTGTGCTAGCTCTCTATTGCTGTGTAATGAATTGCCACAACTTAGCAGCTTAAAATAACACACATGTATTATATTAGCTTATATAGGTGAGGAGTTCAGGCATGGCTTACTGGGGCTCTCTGCAGTGCTGCAAACAAGGGATTGACCAGGGCTGAGTTCTCATCTGGAAACTCAACAAGGGAAGAATTTTCTAGTAAGTTTACTTAGCTATTGACAGAATTCATTGCCTTGCAGAATATGACCTTAGGACTCACTTCTTGCTAGTTATCTGCAGGTGGCCACTCTTAGCTCCTAGAGGCTGACCACTGTTCCATACCACATGACCCTCTACATAGGCAGCTTACAACATAACAGATTGCTTTTTCTAACCCAGTTAAAGAGCAAGAGATAATCTACTAGCAATACAGAGTTTTAAAATGTAGCATAATCATAATAATGACATCCTATATAATTTTCTATATTCTACTAGTTAGAAGCTAGTCACAGGTTCTTCTCACATTCTAAGGTGAAATTTATAAAAAGGTATAAATATTTAGGAGCTAGAGATCACGGGAAGACCTTACAGTCTGTTCACTACAACTTCTATAGATATATGTCTATTCAGAAGGGAAGAAATTGTAATCCGAAAGGAGTCACTAATAGGGTCTTGTATCAATTCCATGTCCACCTGGGAAATGTTCTTTGGTTGGATCTCAGGGGCTGGAAATATTTATCCATTGCTCTCAGCTCCACCCTCTGGGCTCTTCGTTCTATATGCTGAGTCATCCTTTCTTTTTCATTTTATTTTATTTTATTATTTTATTTTATTATTAGTTTTAAGTATATAGTACATTGGTTAGACAGTTATATAGTTTAGGAAATGATGCTCTTGATTATCTTTCCTCTGGCTCTACACATAGCCATTACCTTACTGCTGACTGCATTCCCTATGCCATGCTCCCCATCCTCATGAACATATATCAACTACTAATTTGTACTTCTTTCACCCTTCACCACTTTCTTCCAGCCCCACCCACCCACTCCCCTCTGGCCATCACCATATTGTCCTCTATATATATGAGTCTGTTTTTGATTAGTTTAGATTTTTTTTGTTCCTTAGATTCTGCATATAAGTAAAATCATATGGTATTTATGCTGACTTATTTCGCTCAGCATAATAACCTCTAGGTCCATCCATGTCATTTTTTATGGCTGAGTAATATTCCATTGTGTATATGAACCATAACTTCTTTATCCAATCATCTGTTGATATGAGTCATTTTTTCTTTTTAATGAAAAGTAGGCCATGTTTGCAGCTGAGTAATTTCATCTGCCTTCTTCCTGTCAGTAGAATTTCAAGATCCAATTACCTCTCTTCTGTCTTGTCTATTTTATACTATCTTGGTCCCTTTCAGTCCAAGCTGATATCATTTTCTCAAAAACCTTGTGGACATAAAATTAATGATAGTTCACTGCATTACAAAAAAAAGCCAAATTGACAAATTTCTAAGTTTGAAATAATTCAAACATGTAGTTAAAAAGTTCCATAGAACTTATTTTCATTTTGGACATGGGTCAGTGGTCCGGATTAATTGGCAGGATTAACAAATGTTGGATTAAATGGAGGCTTCCATCTGTTTACCCATGGTTCTAGATGACCTGAAAGATAGAGGGATTATAGAGTAACCAGAACTTCAAGGATTTGTATACTAGTTTAAGAAATAAGAATAAGACTGTGTCTTGCATACTGGTATAAAGAGAATTTGTTCATCTTGATTCATGGAATCATCTGTTCCTAATATTATTCAAATGTGTTTGTGATTGAAGCAAAGCCATACTTGGTCATAGGGGAAAGGAGAGAATTGCAGATATAGTGTTACAGGGTTAGGCTTCGGCTCAGGATGCTTAAAGTTGTCATCAGCAACTTGACACCATAATCTGGTCATGAGGTTTTGGAAAAAGTGATCAGAAATACACAGAATTGATTTCATCAGGGATAATCATGAAGAAAGAATAATTCACTTGGGGGAGTAAAATCAATCAGGAATAAAGGTTAGGTTCATTTCTGTCAGGAATGATTTAACATAATCCTACCTGAAGGCAGGAATTCTATGAATCTGTTCCAATTCTTTGATCTAAAAGGGAAAGAAACTTTGAAAAAAAATTTGTGTATGATTTGAAAGGCCATACATTCAGATTGATATAAAATTTTACCAGTTTCAAATGCACTAGTATTTAAAAATATAGTATTCATGGGAGTTGTGAATATTTAAATACTCAAATCCCTGAAAATTAATTTTGTAACATAACCTTGCATGTAGGTTAAAAACATCTAAGAGATACAATGAAACTTTTGGAGGTAAAGGATGTGTTTATTACCTTCACTGTGGCATTAAAAAACAAAATTTAACCGAGTAATTTGAAGCTCTAATTGGCTTTATTAAGGATTCATGAATCAGGCAACTAGAAGGGCACTCTGAGGGGCTGTACAAAATAGAAGATTTTTATAGGAAGAAGGGTGGGGCAAGGCAGCTATTAGACCAGGACATCTTCTTTTGGGGGTAAGGGAATGGCAAGGGTTTTTAATCATGCAGATTGCCTTTTCTTTCTTTTTATTCTTTTTTTTTTTTTTGTATTTCACTCTATTTTTTTAATTAAGTTTATTCGGGTAACATCGGTTAATACAATTATATAATTTTCAGGTGTACGTTATAATTTGACATCTATATATTCTATTGTGTGATTACCACCCAAAGTCCATTTTCCCTCAGCTACCATATATTTGATCCACTGTACCCACTTCACCCTGCCCCTACCCCTCTATGTTTGACTCCCTTTACCCTGTCTACCTCTCCCTTCCTCTCCCAAACCCTTCCCTCTGATAACCACTAGTCCATTTTCCATGTCCATGAGTCTCTATTTGTTTCTCCTGTTCATTTATTGCTTTTAGGTTTATATCACACATATAAGCGATATCATGTGGTTTTCAACTTTTTCATTCTGGTTTATTTCGCTTAGCATGATCATCTCGCTGTCCATTCATGTTGTCGCAAATGGCAGTATTTCATCTCTTCTTATGGCTGAGTAATATTCCATTGTATATATGTACCACAACTTCTTTGCCCAATCTTCTATCCTAGGACACTTCTGTTGTTTTCATGTCCTGGCCACTATGAATAATGCTGCTATGAACATCGATGTGCAACTATCTTTTTGGATATGTGTTTTCAAGTCTTTGGGGTAAATACCCAGTAGAGGAATTGCTGGATCATATGGTAGATCAATTCTTAGCTTTTTGAGGAACCTCCATACTGTTTTCCATAGTGGCTGTACCAATTTGCAGTCCCACCAGCAGTGTGTGAGGGTTCCTTTTTTTTCGCATCTTCTCCAGCAGTTGTTATTACTTGTCCTGTAGATTATAGCTATTCTAACAGGTGTGAGATGGTATCTCATTGTGGTTTTGATTTGCATTTCCCTAATAGCTAGTGATGTTGAGCATCTTTTCAAATATTTGTTGGCCATTTGTATGTTCTCTAGGGAGAAGAGTCTGTTCAGGTCCTCTGCCCATTTTTTGATTGGATTGTTTGTTTTTTTGTTGTTATTGAGTCATATGAGTTCTTTGTATACTTTGGATATTAGGCCATTATCAGAGGGATTGCTTTCCCATTCGGATGGTTGTCTCTTTACCTTGTTGTTGGTTTCTTTTGCTGAGCAGAAGCTTTTTCGTTTGATGCAGTCCCATTCATTTATTTTTGTTTTTACTTCCCTTGCCTTTGAGGTCAAGTTCATAAAATCCTCTTTAAGTACAAGGTCCTTGAGTTTAGTTCCTATGGTTTTTTTGATGCATTTTATTGTTTCAGGTCTTATATTCAGGTCCTTAATCCATTTTGAGTTAATTTTGGTGTGTGGTGAAGGACAACAGTCTAGTTTCATTCTTTTGCAGGTGGCTTTCCAGTTTTCCCAGCACCATTCATTGAAAAGACTTTCCTTCGTCTACTGTATGTTTTTGGCATTTTTGTCAAAAATTATTTGGCCATATGAATATGGGTTTACTTCTGGACTCTCGATTCTGTTCCACTGGTCCGTGTGTCTGTTTTGCTGCCAATACCATGCCATTTTGATTACTGTCACTTTTTAGTATAATTTAAAGTCAGGCAGAGTGATGCCTCCAACCTTGTTCTTTTTTCTCAGGATGGCTTTGTGCTCCTATACAAAATTGATGAATTTTTTTGGTTCTATTTCTACTTCTATAAAAAATGCCGATTGGATTTTGATGGGGATTGCATTAATTCTGTTTTGTTAAATTTATTCCTAGCTATTTTATTCTTTTTGGTGGAATTGCAAAAGGAATTATTTTTTCCACTTCTTTTTCTGACACTTTATTATTAGTGTATTGGAACGCTATGGATTTTTGAACATAGATTTTGTATCAGAAACTTTACTGTATTTGCTTATTGTTTCTAGTAGTGTTCTTGTGGATTCTTTAGGGTTTTCTGCATAGGAAATTATGTCATGCACAAATAGTGATAGTTTGACTTCTTCGTTTCCTATTTGGATGCCTTTTATATCTTTCTCTTGCCTGATTGCATTCACTGGGACCTCCAATGTTATATTGAATAACAGCAGCGATAGTGGACAGCCTTGCCTTGTTCCTGATCTTAAAGGGAAGGTTTTTAGATTTTTACCATTAAGTATAATGTCGGCTGAGAGTTTGTCATATATGGCCTTTATTATATTAAGGTACTTTCTTTCTATACCGATTTTGTTAAGTGTTTTAATTATAAATGGATGCTGTTTCTTGTCAAAGGCTTCTGCATCTATTGATAGGATCATATAATTCTTATTTTTGTTTACATGGTGTATCACATTAATCAATTTGCATATATTGAACCATCCCTGTGCTCCTGGGATGAAGCCCACTTGATCATGGTATATAATCTTTTTAACATGTTGCTATATTTGGTTCACTAGTATCTTATGTAGTTTTGCATGTGTTCATGAGAGATATTGGTCTGTAGTATTCTCTTTTCGTGTTATCTTTACCAGGTTTTGGTTATCAGGGTAATATTGGCCTCATAAAATGAGTTGGTAAGTATTGCCTCCTCTTCGATTTTTTGGAAGAGTTTGAGGAGAATAGGTATTAAATTTTCTTTGAATGTTTGGTAGAATTCATTGTGAAAGTCCCTGGTCTGGGACTTTTACTTTTTGGTGGGTTTTTGATAATTGTTTCAATTTCCATACTGCTGATGGGTCTATTCAGATTTTCCAGATCTTCTTCATTCAGTCTAGGAAGATTTTACTTTTCTAAGTACTGGTCCATTTCTTCTACGTTATTAAATTTGTTGTTATATACCTTTTCATAGTATTCTTGTATGATCCTTTGTATTTCTACAATGTCAGTCATAATTTCTCCTCATTCATTGCTGATTTTATTTATTCATGTCCTTTCTCTTTTTTCTTTAGTGAGTCTAGCCAGGAGTTTGTCAATTTTATTAACCTTTTAAAAGAACCAGCTCCTTCTTGTATTTATTTTTTCTATTGTTTTTGTTTTCAATTTCATTTATTTATGCTCTAATTATTTCTTTCCTTTTGCTGACTTTAGATCTCATTTGCTCTTCCCTTACTAGTTTTTTAAGATGACACATTAGGTTGTTTATTTGGGCTCATTCTTGTTTTTGGAGATAGGCCTGTAATGATATGAACTTTCCTCTTATGATCACTTTTGCCATGTCCGAAAAGTTTTGATATGTTGTACTATCATTATCATTCATTTCTATGTATCTCTTGATCTCTTTTTTATTTTGTCCCTGACCCAGTTATTCTTCAGTAGCATGTAGTTTAATCTCCATGTATTTGTGGTTCTTCCTGATTTCTTTTTGCAGTTGATCTCTAGTTTCAAAGCATTATGATCAGAGAATATAATTGGTATGATTTCAACCCTCTTATATTTGTTGAGGTTATTTCTGTGTCCAAGTATGTGGTTGATTCTTGAGAGTATTCCATGTGCACTAGAGAAGAATTTATAAACAGCTGTTTTGGGATGGAAGGCTCTGTAATTGTCAATTATGTCCAGTTGGTCTAATGTGTTATTTAAGGATATTATTTCCTTATTGTTATTTTGTTTGGATGATCTGTTCATATCCAACAGTGGGGTATTTAGGTCCCCTACTATGATAGTGCTTTGGTCTGTTTCTCTCTTTAGTTATGTTAGTAATTGCTTTACATATTTTGGGGCTCTCTGATTGGGAGCACAGATATTAATAAGTGTTATGTCTTCTTGTTGCATGATTTCCTTTATCATTATGAAATGTCCCTCAGTATCTTTCTTTACTTCTTTTATTTTGAAGTCTATTTCATCTGATATTAGTATCACTACTCTCGCTTTTCTCTGAATGCCATTTGCTTGAAATATCATTTTCCACCCTTTTACTCTGAGTCTAAATTTGTCTTTGGAGCTAAGATGTGTCTCCTGGAGACAGCATATGGTTGGGTTTTGTTTTTTGATCCATTCTGTAACTCTTTGCCTTTTTATTGGTGAGTTCAGTCCATTTACATTTAGGGTGATTATTGAAATATGAGGTCTTCTTATAGCCGTTTTGCTTTCTGGTAGCTCGGTGTTTCTATTGCCTCCATGTCCTTGTGTTTCTGTTTTCTTCATTTTGATTGAGTTTTACCTCTAGTTCTTGTTTTAGTCCTTGTTTTATGTTATAAATTTCAGTTCTGAATTTTTGGTGTGTGGTTACCATTATGAATATGAAAAAGATAGTTTT
>NW_006433716.1:3124091-3163807 GCF_000325575.1 Pteropus alecto | reverse complement strand
TATCACTGATCCTTTCCTCCATTTGGTCAACTCTATTTCCCAAGCTTGCTATCTCATTTTTCAACTCTTGCAGTGTGTTTTTTTCTCTCCAGAAGATCTATTCTCTTCTTATTGAGGGTTTCAATCTCCTTGCTCTGCTCATCTAGTTGTTTTTTCAATTCCTGAAATTATGATATGACTTGTTTCGGAACTCACTGAGTTTCATCAGAAGTACTATCCTGAATTCTGTCATTTAAGTCGCATATTTCTATGTGTGTAAGCTTATTTTCTGGAGATTTTTCTCTTTCTTTCTGAGTTGGCTTGTCACCTTTGTTGTTCATGGTGTTTAATGGACTATTTCTCCTCCTAGGCAGTAATGGAAATGTATTCTGCTGTTTTTCCAGAAAGAAGATTTATTATACAAGGGTCTCTCTGGCCTGCTACAAAGAAGATGCTTTTCTCTTGGTTTCCAGTAGGTGGAGTTTAAGTTTCTTTGATCCTTGCTTTATATTAAGCCTGAATAATGTTATTTTTTTTTTTTTAATTTTCTTGTAGAAATGTAATCATACTCACTACTCTCAGTTTCAGCCCCTGTTAATGTTAGCCAACAATTTTAATAGTGTTTGCTCAGATTTCCCTGGGGTTCCTCTGGGTTGGGGGTTGGGGGCTGCAGCTCAACCTCAGGTTTGCAACCAGCGTCAGTAAAAACCAACTGTTGATTCTCTGCTGTCTCGTCCCGTTTCTCTGCTTTCTGCCCTGATGATTGGGCCCTGCTGCCGGCTGCATAGAAGTACCGGCACTTCCAAGCAGGGCTGTTCAGAGAAGTCGCCACACCTTTTTTCCTCCCCCTCCTCCTGTAAGGAGCTCTGCCAGCTGCAAGAGGTAGTTTCTTTCTTTCTCCCAGTCTACCGCCTGACACCTGGCATTCTGACCTGTGGTAGCGCAGATCCCATGCTCAGACGTACTGGTGTGCAGTTTGATTGGTTATTGTTCAGTTTTAGATGTTCAGCTTATTGTTGTTTCAAGAGGAGAAGTCTGAGGATACCTCTCACTCTGTATGTTTCCCAGAATCCCTGTATTTTCTTTCTGTGGGAGGAGTGGATGGAAAAGGTCCAGATGACAGATTACCTCACTGGTGCTTGACCAGAAAATTCCAGAGTGGTTGATTAAGCTTATACTTCTAAGAAAGGTTGAAATAGCAGCAATTAAGTCAGGCATTAAATCAGGTTTAATATCATAAGCTTTAGTACAACTGACACTATTTTGGGCCTGTGGTTTTTTTCTTTAACAGTAGTGATGGTATTATGGGGGACTATATATCCAAACTGAGCAAACTGTACACATGAAACAAGTAGTTTTTTGGCATATCAATTATACCTCAACAATCTGTTTTTAAAAATTCTAATAGACCCACACAAACTACTTTGTAAATTTTCCTCTATTTTTCATGCATTTCCTTCTTTCTTCTTCCTTTCTGAATGTCACAGACTTATCAGAATTTAAGGAAGTAAGGAAACCATGGCTGGCCAAACATAATAAATGTTCAATGGTCTTTTTAAATGTTTGGATAAATTTCAAAATCCACAGAAACATTTCTTTTTTTTTTTTTTTTCAATTTATTTTATATCAGGAGGGCTATGATCCAAGTAAGTTCAGTTTAGTCCATTTCCATCTGAAGGTTTTGAGCACTTGCTACCAATCCAAAGTCTGTGTTTTGAAAATTCGAAACTCAAAACGTCAGAGTTTGGAGTGAGGAAAGGCTCTTTGACCAAGGAGCTGCCAACGGAGAAGATGGGAGCGCAAGTGGTTCCTCAAATCCATCTTAAGAAAGTGCAGAGTTCAGGCTTCTTTTATGTCAGGGAAGTGGAAATGGGAGGGGTTGTTTTTGCAAAACTCAGGCCATAAGCAGAATTCCTTTAGTGATTAGCATGTCTGTGGGCAAGACAAAGCTGGAGCTATTAGCCTAAAGGCCCTGGGAACAAGCAGGCTTGAAAAGATGGAGTCAGAGAAACCTAGCACTCGCTGTCACATAATCTAATCATCATCAGGCAGGCTCTGGTGATGATCATAAGAATTCGAAATTCTCTGTCCTCAGGAAGCTTAAAGTTCAGAATAATTTTTTAAAATTTATATTTCTCTATTTTATGCTATATAAGTTATTTCAAATGAATTATAAAATACAAACAGAAAAGAAAAATTTAAAGTCACATTTAAAACCCACTATCCAGAGAAGCAACTATGACCAATTAGATATATGTTTTCTTATTTTTCTATGCATCTTTAGATATACTTTTACAAAAAATTACTTTGTAGACACTATTTTGTAACTTGCCCGTGTCATTAATATTTTGGTACTGTTACCTTTGGGGTGATCTGAACTCTGGCACTGCCCTGGTAACACTGGAGATTCTCAGTTCTTTTCGCCAACAAAGAATTCCAACTTAGTGAGATTTATGAGAGGTAAGATTTATTGAAAGTATATGTTAGAAGGAAACGGGCCACATTAAGGAAGGCTGTAGCCCTGTGGAATTTGAGAGGTGAAAAGATAAAAGATAGAGTACTCTCCAAAGAAGAAGCGGGTTTTCAGCGAAGAGGTCTGTAACGGAGCAGACGTGGGAAGGTCCATATTATGTTAGGGTTGTGATGGGTGGTTACAAAGGCATTCCTAGGTGATTGGCATGTGAGGTGATTTTGATTGACACTTGGCTGCTATATAACTCTTTGCCTACTGTGCATGTGCTTACCCAGAATTCAGGTGGTTTTAATTAAATTCATGAACTTCCAGGCATAGGGAAATATTATAATGATGACATAATGAGACTGAGGTTCTGGGCAGGTTAGAGTAGTACCTTTTGCACAAGTGTCTATGGCCAGATTAAACCAGCTATAGGTTTATGGCCCTCTACTCCTTTGTCTTTCAGGATGCAGGAGTGATCCTTTAACTACCAATGGGATGTTCTTTGGGTGGTCTCTGGTCTGTCTCTGGGCTGGGCTTCCATTCTTTTGTTCCCCTGTTGCTCATGTCTGACTAACTACCTAACAGAACTCTTTTCATATAAATAAATACAACTCTACTATATTGATTTAAGTTGCTGCATGCTATTTCATGCTGCATATTATGAATGAGCCTTACTTTATTGAACTGTTCCTTATTTTTTGAAATCTAGCTATGGTCAATATTTTACTATCATAAACAAGCATTCTTCATTTGTCCTGCTTATTAATAAAAGTAAAATCCTGGTTTTTAAAAAATGTATCATGTTTTTAAGGCTTTTAATGCATTTTTGCAAAGTGCACTATCTTTCTAGTAATATTTATAGAATTATCCAATCCTATACTCATCATAACAAAGGAGCAATTGCTCAAAGCAGTAGTTTCTGAAGGATGTTAGACAAATCTCTTCTCTCCTCACTTGATGCTGCCTAGGGAGAGTTTGATTCAAAGAACTTTGGGGAACATGATATTATTTCCCATGCTTTGATAATCACAGCCTATATTAGCATTCCAAAGACTCTGAAAGCTGAGCACTAGAGAAACATGTTTAATTTTGTTTAAGTCGACATGTATCAGCCAGGGCACACTGTTTGATATAATATCTATTGACATGCTTTAGAACATCCCTTGCTGCTTTAGAAAATAATTTGAAACTATCCATTTAAATGAAAACACACTCAAAATTTTACTCAATCATAATTTATATGACTTAAGGAGTAGAAAAATTGAAAGATAAGTTATTTTAATTATTTTAAATTGTATTTCAAATACTAAGTCATATAAATTATGACTTAGTATTTGAAATACAATTTAAAATAATTAAAACAAGAAAGAAATATAATGGTAACCTTGAAGAACACTATTATTAGAATGTCTCAGTCTAATATTGTTGTTTTTAATTTTATTGACCACTATCCTTCAGAATGGAGTTTTGTTTTTACTGCATCTGAATCCATATAGCAGACAGTTGTATTATAATGGAATTCTATAGTATATATAAGGATGAGATTGGAGTCAAGGGTTGTAGCATGTATGCTTCACTGGTTAAGTATAATTCTCATACATGGTACTATAAGAAGATGCTCTAAAATAAATCCTAAAGTAAAATTAATTTGATGACCATTATACATAAACCAAAAAAGAAAAAGATATTAATTCATAATCAGATGCCTGCTGACTATCTTTCACTGCATTTTGGGATAATCAACTTTAGATGGAAATATAAGGATATATTGATTTTTTTTTATGTCAATCAAATACTTAGTTAAACATAAGTATAACATCACATCCCTGTGTAAAAAAAATTGCCTTGTCAATCAAATGTCTTGTTATATACAGGTCTGACATCAGATTTAAGTATAATAAGATATAAGATTGACAACCAATTAGTCAAATGTGAGAAAATAAATTGTCCTTTGTTTTCCTTTTCCTTTTTAAATAAGACAGTTCTTAGTGTTTCATTCATTCATTGTTAGTTCAGTTTGTAACATTTCACTTTTACTGCAATGCCTGTGCCATAATTCTATTTAATTTTCTGTGCCATTTTTCTTACTTTTAATGCTGTGTAGATATGTGTAATCTACATATGTTGGTGATTATATAGTACTAATTAAAAGGTCAAATATCAGTAGACATACAGTTATATCAAGCTAATTTTTTAATGAAAAAGATAGTGCTTCACAAATTATCTCAAAGTATAACATCAACAAAAATTGAACCTCAGAAGAAAACAGTCTTATTGTTTGACATTTACTACTAAAACCCATGGTAATCCTGTGTACAAACAAATGTCACTAAACTCTTATAGTCACTGTCACTACCTCCCAGAATCTAGGACATTCCTGGGCCTAGCAGAATGGATCTAACCTATAGTGGAACATAGTATCCTGTTAGGACTTAAAACTCCCCAGCAGTGAGACTTATCCAAAGAAGAGCCTGAGTGGTCACCTCAGTTTTGCAGTTTCGTGATCGTGAGACATTAGGAACTCTCTGTGCAAGGCACTGTGCTAAGTTAAAGAAGGTTGGGAAAAAAAAAAAAACAGTTGACAAATGCAATGCCTGACTTCAACCTGTTTACCAAGCGAAACCTTACCTATGCCTTCAGAGATGCCTCACAAATACCATGAACGAGTGAAGAAGGGAGTCCATATTTATGGCAGGTAGTGAAAATGTATCACCTGAGCTAGGACTTAGGAGGAAGAGTATAATTTTGACTTAGAAAAAAAAAGGAAGACAAAATATTATGGTGTGGAATTTCAAATGTACTCATTTTGATGAAACAGTAAGAAGTTTAAATTGAGAGAAAAGGAGTAGAAAAATTGAAAGATAAGTTATTTGTCCCTTGTGGAGTAGCTGAATAAAGCCTGAAGTTTATGCACTCAGTTCAATTGGTTATTCAGTAATCAAGCAAAAGGATTTGTTTTTGTTTTTGTTTTATTTCAATTTATTTGGGGCAAAGACAATAAGAGACAGAAAGGCCATCTGGGAAGCTATTTCATCATTCTCAGCAACTGGTAATGAAAATATAAATTAGAACATCCAAAAGAAAAGTTAAGAAGAGAACAGATGTGAGAAACATTACAGAGATAAATTGTACTAGACTCAGCAAATAACCGGATGTGGGAAACGGGAGACAGAGACACCAAAGCTCATCCCAAGCTATTGCAGTGAATAATAGAAAATAAAGGTAGAATGGAGAACTGGAGAAGGAATGTAGAGAGTTAAAACTAGAAGAAGATAGAGAGTACAGAAATAAGTTAGAGAAGGTAATTGCAGAGGATAAAAGAGTTTAGAAAGGTTAAGAGACAGACGGGCGACAAGAAAAAGTTGGAAAAAAAAGAACGCAAAATACAATATATGATTGAACATATGATATATGAAGGATATAGTATTAACCCAGAAATAGAATAAAAATAAAGCTATTCAGAATCAACTGCCATTTCTTTGCACTTCTTGCTAAGGTACCATAAGCCTTAATCTAGAGTTAAATAATTGCCTGCAGATAAAGGTGCCTTCCAGCTCCATCAAAGGGAAATATACTCAATCATCCGCTTCCTTTTCACCCTCTTGCTTTTTAAGTTCTGAATGTAAGCCCACAGTACATGAATGGCAGAACCAATCCTTCAATTCAGCCATATTCATTTTCCTCTGGCAAGATTTTTAAACTGAAAATGGAAGTTTTCAATGAAATCATGGAATAAAAAGCTAATCTCTATGGAATCTCATGAGCATGACACCCAGGCTGTATTATGGTCATGAAAGACCTTTTCACACTGAACAAAGATGTGTTTTCTGGGCCCAGCCACACTTCTTGTGCTGTCCTGAGATTGCATGTCACAAGAATATTTTTTGGTAGGGTGTAATCATTTCTAACAGCTGTGTGCTCTAAATATTCTTTTTGAAGGTTAGTACCTAAAAAAGAAGTGTTCACTTGAGTCTGGTAAACATTACATTTTAACAAAGCTATCTTTATATGTACATATCATTTATTCTGGTTTATCCTGTAATAATTTTCTTCAAACTCGGCCGCATTACTTAAAATTTAAAAAGTAAGTTATATTTATAAATGCATGACATGATCGGGTAGAGTTATCCTGGTGAAGTAAATTTTGGGGGTGGGGGGCTAGAGAGAGGGAGAGAGAGAGGAGAGAACTGAAAACGGGAAGAAAGCAATGATATATGTTGACATGTGACCTTATCAAGTTTATAAGTGTCATCATTATCATTTACATGTTCTGTGGAAGAGATGGTCTGTTATTTTAGGAAGTTGGTTCTATTTATTAATTTAAAAAGGCTTTGATGGACTAGTAGAAAGATAATTTACAGAAATAAGGAAGGAACACACACACACAGAGGTATTTCAGCAAAACTACAAACTGAATCTTGAAATTCAAATACTTAATTGCCATTTAGTCTACTTGAATACAAATCGAGGGCATGCGATTACTAAATATAATTCTGGCTTCAAGAAGCTGTCTATCCAGATGTTAAATATATACTTACTTCTTTATATTTTTTACACTAACCTCTTTGTTTGAATCAAATAATATGAGTAGAAACATGGAAATAAATTCTTTCTCTGTTTTGATCATAAGTAACAATCTTGCTTTTCCTCTATTATTATATTCTAAATAATATTACATACAAGATAATGGAAACCATTTGTATAAGGCTTTACAATATATATTTTACATGTGTGAGAATAAAGTTAATTTAATTTTGCATTTATTCGAAAATACTATTTTTACATGGAATTTTATAATTCTGGTAAAAAAGTTCCAAAAATTCCACCCTCTATTTCTTAGCATTTTTCAACTGAAAGGCATTTTCAAATGTTATAAATCAACATTGGCCAGATAAATACTTTAATTTGCTGAGAAGCGGAAGTTCTGCTGATTTCTATAAAATAATTGTACATCTCTTTTCTTTGCAAGAAATAAAAATTTCTACTATACATCTCATTTAGCAAAGGTATGTGTTGTTATTGTGAGCTATACATCAAATGGTCTGGTTCCAGATTTATACAAGTATATATGAGATACTTATCTGCCAGACCCTCATCCAAGCAATGGAGATACATCTATTAACCTGACATTCCTATCCTCATTTGAAGATGATAAAGTGCCAAGGTGGAGGTGGAGAATAGAAAAGAGTAAGGGAATCGAATGTCCTGGGAGAGGGGCATTGAGAACTTTTTAAAAAGACAGTTGTAAGGTCTGACCACCTTGAGAAGATTATTGGGTATGGACTTAAAGATGGTGAGGAAGGTAGAGTAAACAGCCAGTGTAAAATTCTTATAAAAGGAACATGCCTGGCATATTCAAGGGACAGTAAAAAGTAGTTAAAGGACAATGAAGGAGGGGGAGCACAGCAGGAAAAGAAAAGAATGAGGTACAAGATCCTGTAGAATCTTATAGGCCATTGTATTCTAAATGGAATGAGGAACTTGGCAGTGTGTTAAAAGAGGAGTGACATGATCTGAGTTACATTTTAAAAGTTTCACTCTGTCTACTGTTTGGAGAATTGTGTAAAAGCAAGAAGGCTATTTAGGAAATAATTACTCTACTCTAATCTGGATAAAAGGTAGTGGGAGCTTAAAAGAAGGTAGATTCAGTGGAAAGGTGATAAAAGAGAGTGGGTGGATATATTTAGATGGGAGAATATTTCTGATAGATTGAATAGGAGGTGTTGGGGAAATAATTTAAGGATGATATCAAGGCTTTGTCTTTGTACCTTGAAAAGATGTAGTTGACATTTACTTTTTTCTGGAAGATTTGCTTTCAGTATCTACATGACAAAAACAAATTTAATACATAGGAAAACTATACTTCTCTGGGGCTATTCATTAAAAATCTATTGATCCAGCCTCAACTAATTCAGAATTTATGATGACCCACCATAATTAGCCTGGACAGAGACTTTCTTTGTATCCTTTATAAAGGAAAGGTTTACAAAGAATATTAATACTGCTTACAAAATTTTAGGAAAGGTAGAGGGGAATATTAAATAAGCTCAGAAAATAAACTCTTTCTTTCTGTTTTTTAGAAGTACTCCCTTACCTAGGAAGATTTTTGTCTGAATAGAAATCTTTAAAGAAAGGCTCTGTTAAACCTGAGCATGGCAACACATATTTTTGTGTAGCTGTGAACAGCTGCTTGCCTGAATCAGCCGTGAAGCTAATCTTCTTCTCTCAATGTCTATAGATACATGAGAAGACTAAATTAATTTTTTTAAAAATTGTTCAGCCTTCCTAGTAATCAAAGCCATGTGAATTTAATCAGTAATGAGATTCCATTTGGTAACAACAAATTAGTAAAAGTTTGGATTGTTTAAAAGAACATCTGATTTTCAGTTTCAAAATTAATTGAGTGCATACATTTGTCTATCCTCTTAGCCAAAATCCCATTGAAATTAGAGTTGAGACATACACATGGATATAGAATGGCAATAGCAAGGAGAGCATCATAAGTAGATAAGAGATTGACAAACATCTAGAGGATGAATTGCAGATGGCTTCATTTTAAAGATATGCCGTAATAGAGAAAACAAAAGCTCAGAATTTGCACATGAAAAGACTTCATCAAAGGTGAAAGTCACCATTTCTGTCATTGCCCTGGAGAGGTGCCAAGCTTGTGGTCAGCAGATTTGTAGAGTAACCATGAGCTATGGAGCTGAAATCAGTATACTCTGTAATGAGGCTGTCTACAGAAGTGATAGAAGATCCCTGCGCACAACAGCACCCTGTATACATACCGAATGCTGACCTGATGGCATTTGGCCTCTGAGCAGAAACCAGAGAATTTGTTTCAAAAGAAATGTGGCAATGTTGGAAGACAGTGGAGTATGAATAAATTTAAAATCAAGTCATATTTTTCACTGAGAAATGGCATCTGTGAAAGGTGTATACTTTTCTCAGTGTATACTAATCTCGAAAATTTTTAACTTAAAGGTTATCAAACTTCAAATTCATAAAAAAACATTAGGGGATCAAAGATTCTCATAAAATTCCTCGAGGATGAAATTAAAAAGTTAAACACAAGCTCCAAAAAGTCTGATTTAGTAGGTTGGCAGTGGGACCTAGGAATATGCATTTTGAACAAGTACCCCTAGTTGACTATGATGTAGATAATGGAGAATAGAATAAAAGGGAAACAAGTAACAGGCATATTCTGTGTTTCTCTTGTATTAACTTCTGTGTCATCAGTCTCTTTATAGAAGGCCTTCTCTGTTCTATGTTTGTTCTTCTCCTAGCCATACTTCAAAACCCAACTAAAAGCTTTCGCCTATCTCCATTGAAGTTTCTTTCCTCTGAATGCCTATACTGCTTTCTTTTCTTTCCACTCCTGTAGTAGTTATGAACTGTTTTAATATTACCTGTTTTATATCATTGAAGTGTTATTGATGCATTTTTTGTTATTAATATGTTCTCATGTTTCCCTCTACTCTCACTATATAGTGCAAACTAGCCAAATGCTTTGAATACTTTAACTCAGATGATACACTTATTGTCTTTATAGTATAAATTTATATTTTATCCTTCCCATGTTTTCCATCACATCACTACACACACACACACACACACACACACACACACACACACACACACACAAAATGGGGCAGCAGGAAGGAAAAGGAAAAGAAACGTAAGAAGCAAATTCTGGAACCATGTCAAAATTTTAAAATACATCATTTTTAACATCTCCATTTATCATCATTTAATGAATTTCAAGTTAAATAGCAGAGATGTTAAAAGATAAATCCCTAGAACCCTAGAACCAGTATTGGTCCACAGTTTTTCCAAAGTACCTACTATGTATAGATATGCGTGTATTACCTATGTCCAAAAGGATCTTATACTCTAATATGAGAAAGAAAATAAACATCAAAATATAAATCCACATTAAGCTTATTAATTAGAATTTAGAAACCTACAGAAAAGCATCAGTATATTTTGATACAAATATAATCTTAAGAAACCTGATTTATTAGATATTTAGATCATAATGATCTTGAATTTGAAAATAATGTTTCAAAATGTATTGTTTAAACTGCAAAAGTAAAACATACTCATGTTACTAAACAGAATCATTAAAGACTGATAAGTAAAAGTGTTTCTCAAATATCTCATCTTCTACTCATTACATTTTTCTTCCCAGATCAAACTACTATTAATAGGTTATATGAATTATCTCAGAGTAAGTTTCTCTTTAGTCATAAAATAATATAATGGTAATGACACTTATGAAATGTTTGCTTTGTTCATAACACCTGGCTATGTGTTTTACTTGGACTATCTCATTGACTCTCTTAACTGCCCTGTAAAAAAATAAATCATTAATATCTTCATTTTTCAGTAAAAAAAAGTGAGACTTGAAGAGATTAAATAAATTTGTCCAAAGTCATGAAGCTAATAACCATGGAAACCAAGATTCAAACTGAAGTAGAATAGCTCCAACCTCCGACATCACACCATAACCTAACTGCCAACATATGTATCGAATCACATATAGAAAATACATTGAGATATGCTTAAACATGTATGACTTTTGTTACATAAATGAGATCATGTTATATATATTTTGCTATGATTATGAATATTAAATGACATGGGCTAAATGTATGGTTTATAGTCTCAGCTAGTCTCCCTTCTAGTTTCTAAATATAATGAGGCATTTGACCTGGTTATTTCTATTCACCTTAGTACCTGTCACTTACTAGGTGCTCAGTAAATATTTCTTTCAGCTTTGTTTCACTCGTTAGATATCTTCATTTAGGTTTTAAGAGAAACCATTTTTTTCTTCCCACTTTCTATGGCAAGCTGTTATTAATTTTGTTTGTATACGTTTCCTTTTAGAAAATAATAAGTTAATCCAAGATCAAGTGTTCTGTGTTATAGCCTTGAAGCCAATTTACCGCATGCACACACACACACACACACACACACACACGTGCACGCACACACAAAATGGCAAGGAACTTAATGATAACATTGGGAAATAAGAACTGATGGCACCAGAGTAATATATTTTGATACATACATTCTAGCAAAAAAAATTAGATATACATTTTTTTTGTATATCTAAATAGATATACATTTTTTTGTATGTTTATGTATATATACGCAGAAAATCAAATGTCCATATGTTCTGCCAGGATTTTTTTTTTTTTAGAGGAGGGATAGATAAAGAAAAGGTAAAAAACTGGAAATGGGTCAAATTATTAAGATACAGGGTCTACAGCCATGATCGGAACAAACCCGATCCCCTCTAATCTCGGAAGCTAAGCAGGGTCCTGTGTGGTTAGTACTTGGATGGAAGACCACCTAGGAAGACCAGGTGTTGTAGGTGTAAAAAGTAAAAGGGAGGTGGATTGTAAACTGATAAGGTCCTTGCAATCTATGAGGTCAACCAAGAGTTGCCTTGCCTAAAAAAATAAGATACAGGAATGGTTTCTATTTTTAGTACACAAATAATTTGTAATTTTGAACTAAATAAAATAAATATTAGTTGATGACCATACTATTACATTACATCTTTTTTACACAAATTATGCCAAAAACATTTTTTATGTAGGAGTTTATATAAAGTAAATTAAGATAAAATGGATCTGATCAAGGCTACAATAAATGGTTGGTGAAAAAAATGGATGATAGGAACCTACTTGCTCCTTTGGATTCATCTCTAATGTAAGTTAAAGAGATTTCTAGAAGACCGGGCTTCTATTCCATTTCCAGGAGGACAATTTAAATAGTAGCTGTTATTATAACTGGGGAGAGATCAGATATATAATAAAGGATGATTTCCTTTCAGTATATCTAATGGTCTTAAAGTAGATATATTGTAGGGTATTTAGTCTGTCTCAAAGTGTGGTTCATGGACAATCTACAGCAAAATCACCTGCGGTGGTTGTTAAAAAGTGTTATTTCCTAAGCAGATGCATAATATTTCAAGTGCGATCTGGAAACTTGCATTTTTAATAAGCATTCCACTTGAAGCTTATGTTCCTAAAATTTTAAGGACCACTGATTTGTATTTTACAGTTGAATTATGAATTAGAATGCATTGAAAAAAATGTTTAAATTAAGCCAACATTTTTCTAATTTTTAATGCAAAAATAATAGAAATATATGACTTTTGCCAGGAGTCTTCCTTTTGAATGAATGACTTCATTTAAATGCCTTTGTGTATGGATGTAAAAGGGCGTTAATATACATTTTGATGCAACATGTCACAACTCCTCATGTCTGGATAATTTTGCCAGCAATAGCAAGTATAGCCTTCCTTTAAGAAATTAAATGTTAGATTTTTCACACTTTGTTTTGGTTTCCATAACAGGCATCTTCTTTGCGCGGGGCAAATTATCAAGTCTTCACTGGTTTGTGTTTTCCTCTATGATGAGAAATTGCAGTTTTTGCCGCTCTTATTTTAGAATGTGTTAAATCAAGTCCAAATTTTTTGAGGAAACAGTATACAGAATGAATTCGAACTGAGTCTGTAAGCAGGGAGGAAGCCCAAACTGAATCAGAACTGAAATTTTACTTTGATTTAGTATCTCACTCTCCCCAGAAAAAGTGTTCCACAAATGATGGGAAACAATGCTTCCAACTTAACCAGAAAATAAAATATAGTCTTGGTTTTGTGGCATATAGGTCTGCTGACTATTTGATAGAAGGACGGATGGATTACGTTAAATATCAACATTAATTGCACACATACAGACACTATGCTGGATGATACATTGTACTGGATGATATCCAATAGATAAGGCGTAGTATCTCTGCTCTCTAGAGGTCAACAATCTTTAAGTGAGAGAAAAGCATGACACAATATAGAAAGTGAGAAATGTTATAGAGGAGGCAAGGGTAAAATGCGAGGGGATTACACAGAGAAGCAAGATTGTTTTTGAATGCAAAAGGATTATAAACTCTGCATGTAAAGTTGACATTTGAAACTTACTTTGAACAATTATAGAATAGAGAATGAGAAATCAAAATGTGGTGCTTCAACAGCTCTTTCTACTTCCCCTACCAGTTTTGGTTGTGCCATAGTCTCCTTGATGGAAGAAAAGGGCCCAGCAGATAGAAAATTGCCACAATATTTTGCATACCAAGCCAGGAGGAAGGAAGCTAGACTATCTCAAGTACCAGATAGAATTGTTGTAAAACAACTACCCTAAAGGTATAGTACAATTCTATTTGCCAAGTTTTTAAGGTCTGGTACCACTTATTATTTTTTGCTTGTTTGTTTTTACTTCCTTAAGAATATCTAAAAACAAGTTCTCGATAATACTTGAAATGATCAAAGATGAACGGAATATACACGTAACTTTTTTCCCTCAATTTCTCTGAAATGAAAACATGGAATAAAATACTCCTTCACTATGCAAGTCTTTTCTAGGTCTTAGAAGGTATAATATTGATATTCATTGCCAATGTTAATGGATATGTGGTATGGCAAAAAAAGAAAAAAAGCAATGATAAATTTTATATATTTTAAAGGTCACTAATATAATTAGGTTTGGTGTATTCAAAGGTCAGGATTAAGAAATGTGGATTACTTTACAGGTCTATTTGGGTAAGCTTCTTAAAATTAAACCTCCTTAAGACTCCTCCAAGCTTCAGTTGATTCCATACGAACAGATTTTATTGCTAATGATGGCCAGTTCTTTGTATTTGTAGGCCATTTTTTTTAACTCAAAGAGTTCCAATTACTTAATAGCCGTAGTGATTACCAGATAATTAATACTACTACTACCCACATTTAGACTGCTTATGGTGTGCCTGGCAAAGTGCTAGGGTATTTATACATATTATTTTTAATCCTTAAAGTAATCCATTGAGAAAACATTGTTTGTCCTTCTTTAAAGAAAAGGAAACTCTGGTTTAGAGAAGTTGTCACATGCTCACACCAACACAAAGAAATACCAGAGCCAGAATTTAAACATGGATCAATATGATTTTAAGGTCTGTAGATTTTCTTTATACCTGGTTATATTCTGCATTCAAAAGTATTATTTCTTATTTTAAAATAATTATCTTTTTAAGCCAATAGAATAAATCCTTGATGTTGCTGAGATCATACTGAGGTTTTCAACTTGCTCCCTGCCTGAAAACCTGGATGCTAAGCTCACATGTAGTTGTTGATACTCAAACAAAATGATAACTGCTCCAATGCCCAGTATTTGGAGTAAGACATACTAGAAAGGCAAAGTGCACTGATAATACAAAAGTACTCTGAAATCTACATATTAGACTGCATATACTTTATAGACCATATTGGATTTGAGGTCACAGATTTTTCACACATTTATTTTTAAAGCTTTAGTTATATTAGTAGAAAAATAAGGAAAGGCATAAAGGAACAAAACATCTGGAGAATATGATTTAATTTTCAATCAGCAAAGAAATCAAATGGATCATGACTCTTACTTATATCCAATTACCAATTATATCCAGGTACCAAAAAAAATTTTTCCCTTTTCTTTTTCTCTCCTTCTCTATCTCCTTCCTTTCTTTCTTTCTTTCTTTCTTTCTTTCTTTCCCTTCCTTCCTTCCTTCCTTCCTTCCTTCCTTCCTTCCTTCCTTCCTTCCTTCCTTCCTTCCTTCCTTCCTTCCTTCCTTCCTTCCTTCCTTCCTTCCTTCCTTCCTTCCTTCCTTCCTTCCTTCCTTCCTTCCTTCCTTCCTTCCTTCCTTCCTTCCTTCCTTTCTCTTTCTTTCTTTCTTTCTTTCTTTCTTTCTTTTTATTTTTCCTTTTTAGAGAGGAAGAACAATCATTTGATTTCTTTTTAGGTTCATTTATTAGACAACATTTTAACAATATTCATGGACTTTTAAATAAATATTGGAAATAGTTGCACACCATCCCATTTTTCCACTCTCAACCCTTATAAAAGGTGAGGAGAAAATTGGATGGCACAGGTAGACTGGAATAAATATCAAATAATTATCTTTGTAATGAATTGTTAAAATGCATAGGAAGGGCAGTGCAAGTCAATGAGTATGTCTAACTAACACATTAAAAAGGCATTTAAAAGTGAGCTATGATCTTTAGCCACTATTGCTTCAGAATTGCAAATAACAAGATCAAAAACCTAGGGCAGGGAATGTCATTAAATTGGAATAAAGAGAAAGATTGGCACTACATTTTTGTTTGCTTTGTTTTGTTTTTTACTTGAGGCACTGGTAAGCATTTAATTTGTGTAAATATACACATTGGATTCAAAATAGGATTAATTAACATGTAATCAATGGTATTACAAATGCCTTAGCCTACACATGAAATCAAGAGTCCACACATAAAAATGCAAACTGGAAAGGATCCAGACGAGAAATGGAGTGGCAGAGCAGAAGGGACTAGACAAAGGTCATTTTTCTACAAAGTCCTCATTAGACACCATAAAGACAAAGAACAAATCTAAGAAGCCGCAAATAAGCATACAATATTTCCTGCATTACTTTAATCATAAATACAATTTTCAATGATATATATTACTAAGCAAAAACATTTGTATTTCTCCAAAGAGCCGGTGAATATGCAGCAAAGATAGGATTCTAGCTATATCTGTCTAATATAGACCTTCCTCCCTATTCAACATCATCATTCTTTTGGAACTTTATTCTCATCTTTCATTTTCTTAGTAACTCCTCGTTAGTGGATTTTCTGCAAAAGCGATGGTTGAAGTCTGATTCCTTTATCAAGATCATATTGTAGATATTGCAGACAATGTACCTAAGTATGTATTATCTCCACTGGTTATGATATTGCTTGTAGTTTGCTTCCCTTATGCTGGCTATAAAAGAGGAGTATAGTCAGCATTATATTTCTTGAGTATGAGATGAGAAATCAGAACAGACCCTAAGATGCAGAAAAGATTCTTAAATGGGTGAGTTAAAGAAATGATGAATACAATAAAAGACGAAGAAATATACTCAAATACATAACATGAGTTCTATAGGTCTCACTTGAAATTCAAAGGGTAACTTTTCCTTCACAAGTAGAAAATAAAGCTGTGTCAGGAATTTCCCAAATATAAAAACACCCTGTAGGAGTGACCTTAGATATTATCCTCAATTAATATGAGAAAAATGAGGATGAGAGAGTTTACTTAGGAAAGTGAGACTTGGAGAGATTAAATACATTTGTCCAAAGGCATGAAGCTAATAAACACTGAAACCAGGATTCAAACTAAAGTAGAATAGCTCCAACCCTGACATCTTCACACCATAACATAACTGCCAACATATGTATCGAATCACATATAGAAAATACATTGAGATGTGCTTAAATATATATGGCTTTTGTTATATAAATGAATTTATGTTATATATATTTTGGTATGATTATGAGGATTAAATGACATGGGCTAAGTAAATGCCAAGCATAGTGCATGGTATATAGTCTCAACTAGTCTCCCTTTCAGCTTCTAAATACAATGAGGCATTTGACTTGGTTATTTCTATTCACCTTAGCACCTGTCACTTACTAGGTGCTCAGGACATTTTTTTTTTCAAATTTGTTTCACATGTTAGATATCTTCATTTAGGTTTTAAGAGAAACCATTTTTTCTTCCCACTTCTATGGCAAGCTGTTATTAATTTTGTTTGTATACATTTACTTTTTAAAAATAATAAGTTAACTCAGGATCTAATGTTCTAAGTTTTAGCCTTGAAGCCAATTTATGACACACAAAAAAATGGCAAGGAACTTAATGATAACATTGGGAAATAAGAATTATTATAAGGTTCCTTAAGTTGCCAAGGTCATAGCACTAATAAGATAGAGAATGGAGATTCCTGAAACTAAAATATGTGCTCTTAACAACACAAACTGTGTTTCAATCAGTTACTCCTGTTTGCCACTTACAGGTTTCTTTTGGCCACGTGCTGTATTCAGATATGAAAATTTAAATTCATTATAGCCACACCAAGCTTAGAAAATAGATTCTTACATCCAAATTAAAAATCACGGAAACAAAATAGAAGTTAAGACAATCATATCCTTTAGGATGTCTTTCTTTAATCTCCAAATTGGATTGAGTACCCATCTTCCATTATTTCTTCATCATAACGCTCCCCACTTTACACTGAGATTATCTGGTGTTTTGCCTTTCTCACTTTACCAAAACATAGGAAGCTAGAAACCACTGAATTTAGGATCTTATTCACCTAAAATGGTTTACAGTATATGGACATCACTGCAGAAATGCATGTTGACTGACTAGTTGAATTGCCACCACCGAGGTCTGCAATTTTGCCAGCATTTTAGGAATTTTCAACATTTTTAGTCAATGACAAGCTGGAGAATTTGTGACATATCATTTACCTATCAGCGTGGTGACCGTATATCCAGTGGTAACAGTAGCCATCTACTCACTGACACTAAAAAAAAAAAATTTGCTCCCTTCTCTCTTTTCCATGGTTATCCTCTCACCCCCCAAAAAAGAGGAAGGCAAGGGAAATTAGAGAACAGAAGTTTTCATGCATACATACTAAGGCACCCTTCACCAAACACAAAAGGGTCTTTCTGCACTATTTGGACAATAGAGAATGGGCACCCTGTGCCTGCAGTCATCAAAGCATATCTCACATAGTCTCTGCAAAGGCTCTTCAAATACTAAAGAAGATACAGAGCCTCAAGGCTCACCGTCACATCACACACAGATGTGAAATATAACTACCAGCCTCCTGAAATAAGTTCATCAGCTCAGAAAAGAAAAAACGAGACTTGACAACATTCTTGTCAAGAGAATTGATAGGAAAGGCCAGGCTTTGCCACATGAGTACACACTGATTGTTGCTTGGGGCTTAGAGAATGATGAGCAAGTGCCAGTTCTTTGCTGGAAATGTTAGCCATGAACATTCAGAGAAAGAAAGGGGTGATTAGAAGAGAAAAGTTGTGTATTCTTGGATGTCATCGTACCTGAGAACAAAATAATTTTTCCTCTCTAATTTTTTTTGAAGCTGATCTTAAAAAAAAAAGAAGAAAGGAAAAACCTGTACATTTTTTTCTTTTATTTGTGATAATGTTTCAATGCCAAAGAGAAAATGTGATGAAAATGCCAAAGAAAAAAACTGTGGCATCTATAGCATTTGCTGTGTTTATATAGAGATTATGCTTCTGGTTGTTAACAGCCTCCAGAAGGTAAGCAAGTGCTATATCTATGCATTTAAAATAAGGAGACAAAGCACAGTTCCCATTTTTTAGTAGAGCAAAGTGATTTAGAGGCTGAATATAATTGACTTTTCCACATAATAAAAACTTTACAAGTAGTTACTCTCTAACTCAGAGTTTCTTTATTTTTTTCTCTTTCTTGTCTAAAAAGTCTTCAGAATGAAAAGCCACACCCAAGAAGTTTTGATATTTTACTGCAAAATTTCAACCTGAAACTGTGATGCAATTAGAATCTTGGAAATGATTAGAAGAAACGTATTCACCCTTGCCGTTGTCTTTATCTGCTCTGATTACCATCACAAGTTACTCCCAACCTCTACCCCGACCCCCCACACACATGTGTACATAGTGGAACACACACACACACACACACACACACACACACACACACACACATTATTTCAGGCTTGAGTATAAGTTGACGATCAGTGCACTCAAGGCAAAACATAACGTGTTCCATTTCTCAGGACTGCAAATAAATTGAGAAACATGAAGGAAATATAGATATGAATAAATTATTCCAAATTACTCCATTTACAATATCTCCAATATTATTGCATCAAGAATGCACTAACTGTATTGATTTAATTTATGGCACAGTCATGCAATGGGCTACTATTGAGGTCATATCTTAGAAGAATGTATAATGACTTTCAAAGATGTCCATAATAAATCGTTGGCTGGAAAAAGCAGATGATAAAACAACACCTACAGTTTATTCCCATATAAGAAACTACGAAATAGTCTCATCTGACTCTAATAATAAACAACAAAGAGTCTAACCTAAAACACTAAGATGTAAGTATTTTGAAAAAAGATCGAAAGTTAGGGTATTCACAAAAATTTTTTCAATGATTCTTCTTTGGGTGGTA
This sequence comes from Pteropus alecto, assembly GCF_000325575.1. Taxonomy (NCBI): domain Eukaryota; kingdom Metazoa; phylum Chordata; class Mammalia; order Chiroptera; family Pteropodidae; genus Pteropus; species Pteropus alecto. Next base: position 3,144,294 of record NW_006433716.1, on the reverse strand, counting down.
GAATTTTCTTCTTTTCGCTTACCTAGCAAACTGAGAAATAACAAATGACAAGCAGATGACAAACAACAAGATAGCCTATCTTTTGCCAAAATCAGTGAGTTTGAAGATTTTGAAAAATAACCTCACAACAAATAAGCTATCATTGGGCATTTACTAATTGAGCTATCTTTCAATTACTTAATAAAAATTCCTTACTGACCTTATCTGTCTTAAATAGTAAAATGATAAAATACAAAATCTAGCCAAAATTCAATCAATCATCATCAATACAATTGTTAAAATAGACAACTAAAAATACAGAACTTTCTGTAATTTGGATCAATGAGAAAAAGGAAAAATGTGAGGCTTGTGAAAATCAGTAAAACAGTCTTCCCTCCTACAACCTATTTTCCATGTTTCTGCTTTTCTGTGTATATTTTTAATAAAATAATTTCAAAATTATGTTAACTACAACATGTAAAGGTAAGTTATTTGTGGCTCATAACATTTCTACTTTTATCTTCTACAAGCAAGCTAAACTCTCATCTACTATGCTTTTCTATGAATACCATCGTTAATACTAGTATAACTAAAAATGATTAATATGGCTGAGGGGAATATTATTGGACACCAAGTGCTCTAATGTTTTTCCTTCAATAAACGTGAGTCTACATTTTAGTTGGTGCTCATGCTTATTTGGAATTCAGTGGGCACTAAAAGCCAGCTATCTAATAATGATAAATCATCAAAACAACAAAAATAATCAAAGTTGCTCCATATTGAGACTTTACTCATATGTATATGTGTGTGTATATATATATATATGCATGTATATGTATGTATAGTTATATATGCATATATGTGTATGTAAATGTATATGTATAATATTCATATAATACTTCTGAAGTATTTTTACCTCTATAGTAAAGATTACAAAATAAATAAAACGCTGAAGCTCAGACTCATTGTAATTCATCCAAGCGCAACCAGTAACCCAGTAGTGGAGGTTTATCCAACTTGCAATCTGTGTACCAAACATTGATTGTATATCTCACTTCTGGCTAGCTATTTGAAAACAGGTAGACCTAATCAGTTACTTATGCTCCACAGTGTTCTTTAAGTTTAATGATTCTCTCTTGATGTGAAAATGAAGTTACACAGAAGATGTGATTTGATGTAGGATCAAATTACAATAAACAGGACTAAAACTACAACTAAACTTGAGGAGGTCACAGTGGTCATCGACCTAATTTTGCTGGCTCTAATCCATCATAACTAGGTTCAAAGCAAACACAACAGTCCTGTCTTGGAAAAAAAATACGTGTCACAATGGATACTAAGTGAAGGCATATAATTAGCTATTGTACATTTGTACATATTTGTGCGCATTTGCATTTAAGATGGATGGAATATAGATACAGCTGTTTATGCTTTGGGAGGAAGAGAAGGAGAAAAAAGATAAGGCTGGAAAAGAAAATAGGGAGATTTATGTATTATTGTTTCCTTTTACTTACAGCATTCAATTCATTAATTTAAAGTTTCTGAAATGTGATTGTTTTTTAAAAAAATTCAGATTGTCAAAAGTGCAAAATAAATCAACACTGATGTAACAAAACAAGTCAGAAAATGAAAAAAAAATGACATCTTTCAAGATCAACTGTTCCACAGAGTACAGAACAAGCTGGCAGTCTGCAGAACATCATACTTTAACTAGAATAAGCACTAAAAAAAAAAATCTTTGACAGTCAATGAATATCAGAGTCAGGAGGCAAAAGAATCAGCCCTCCCTGGGGACTGAAGTATTGTGATATCTGATGGTAGAAATTTCTTAACCACATCCAAATGTCTTATTTCATTCTATTTACCATAGTACACATTGTGTGTGTCTCTCACAATGGAATCCACAGTTCTTACCAAAAAAGAAAAAAAAAAAATACATAGAACGGTATAAGTATTTGAGATATCCAGAAAGCTTAAAAGTGCAAATCACTTTTGTCCACTTATGTATATTTGACAGAACAAGTCAACAATGGGTGTTACGGTTGGGGGAGAATGCTTAGAAACTAGATAAATTTAAGGAAATGATCAATTATATGATGTTGATTTAAAGGTCATTATTTATTTCTTCCCATACATATATTCTTTGATGATTAATAAAGATTTACCGAAAAACAAAAACAAAAACAAGGTGTGAATTATTAATTCAGTAAATCTTTACCAATCATCTACTAAATGTAAACTTTGGAGAGGCATAAAGCACTAAGGATGAAATGGTAAACTAAATTTAGATTTTACCTCAAGGGTACTCAACCAGGTAAAATTTTTGATGCAAACGTTGGTTAATCTTGTATGAAAAATGTATCTTAGAGATTCGAGGTCAATAACTACTAAATGAAAGTGAAGGAGTAAATAATCAAATGAGAACCAGAAAACTTTAGAACAGGAGAAAAGGAAAGAAACTAATAAGAAATGAGAAATGGATCTAAAAAGGAACAGAAGGAGCCTAGAATTAAAAAAAAATAAAAGAATCACATACTGGAAACTAAAATAAGGAGACTTAATGAGGGAATAAAAGAGGCATGGTAAATATGGTAAAAGAAATTAAGGAGAAAGAAGAGTAGGAAATAAAGTTTGAAGAAAAAGGCCCACTGATAGGGAATGAGACATTATGAGACAAAAAAAATGCCCTATCAAAATGAACTAGCAAGATTACTGTCCCCATGGTTAACTGCTGAGAAATAGAGAGGGAAATCTCTTTTAGCAGGACAATTTTAAAAGCCATGTGGAGGGTAGAAATGATTTGGAAAAATGGGGATAGTTGTGTTAATTGGTTTACTAAAGTAGTGACTCTGGATTGGAGCACAGGCAGCCCAGCATGCCTATGGGAGGGAAGAAAAGGGATTGCTAGTATTCTTTCTTGCTTTCCCTCCGCCACTGCATTTGGATAAGTAGTAATTATTTTTACAATAGTAATTGGACCTTTGGTGTAAGTGTCAGCAGGAGAAGAAGGAGAATAAGAGCCCTATCTTATTTTTTTCCTCACCACTTCAAATTTTTATTTTATATTTCACAAAACATCCTTATTAGATCTATTTTTTATTAAATTTATTGAAGTAATATTGGTTAATAAAATTATATAGATTTCAAGTGTTTAATTCTATAATATGTCATATGTATATTGCATTGTGTGTTTGCCAACCAAAAGTCAAATCTCCTTTTGTCACCATGTATTTGATCCTCTTTACCCTTTTCTACTTTTCCCCACTCTACTTTCCCTCTGGTAACCACTAAACTGTTGTTTGTGTCTATGAGTTTTTGTTTGTTCGTTTGTCTTGTTCATTTATTGCTTTCAGTTTTATATCCCACATGTGAGTGAAATAATATGGTTCATATCTTTTACTGTCTGACTTATTTCACTTAGCATGATACTCTCAAGATCCATCGATGTCGCAAATGGCAGTATTTTATCTTTTCTTATGGGTGAGTAATATTCCATTGTATATATGAGCTCTATCTTAATGAAGAGTCGAGAGAATAAAGGAACAGATTTCCCTAGGGCAGTTGCTTCCCCATTTTGTCTCCTTCAAATTGCAAGGCTGAGAATTCCCATTTAAAAAGTTTTTCCTTCTAATAGTGTCCAATGGGGCTAGAGAAGAAGTTCTAATCTCAGGAGAAGCTCTGTGGGAAGAGGATGATTTAAAGTGGTTTTCCAAGGCTAGGTCTCTCCTGGGTCTCTCTTTCCAAGGTCCTAGGTCTCTCCCATGGCACATTCAACAGCTCTCCCTACCTAGTTCATCTGGTTGAAATGAGCTCCCAGTTCCCACACACACATTGCCTGCCATAGTGGACGGTGAGCCCAAGAGAAAATAGGCTCAATGATCTAAGCTGACATTTAAGACAACTATTTTAAAATAAGAACCATAAACTGGATTAGAGATTCTATGAGTCTGAAAATAGAACAAGTGCACCAGAATTTCAAATAAGCTAAATAAGCATGGAAAAAATGATTTAAGAAAAAGATATCGAAGTTATGAAGAACAATAAAAAAGTTTAACAGAATCAGGTAGAAATATTTGGTATGAAAAAATATTAAACAAATAATACAATACATAGGATAAATAGTAAAATGCTACAAATGAGGAATAGATTAGCAATTTGAAGATAAAATTATAGAACTTTCCAAAAAAGAAAACATGAAGGAAAAAGAGATAGAGGATACTATAAGACTAGGAAATAATGATGGCAGAATAAAAATGCTAGTGTAGAGAAAATAGATTCAGAAAGGAAGAATATAAAAATAGAGAGAAAGAAATATTTGAAAAAATAATAAAGTAAATTTCCCATAATTAAAAAAGTTGAAAAACAGATTTAATGGGACCATAGAGTGCCAGAGAATAAAGGTTTTTAAACTCACAGGTAAAGTATAGACGACATTTAGAAATTTCTTAATAATTTCAATAGTGAAAATGCAAAGCACATAGAAAGGAATCAGAACACCTAATGCAAGAAAACAATGGGAAAATGTTTTCAAAATATTGAGAATAAAGAATTCGAACCAAGGGTTTTCTATCTGGCCAAATTGTCATTCAAATACAGGGAATTATAAAAAAAAAAAATCATTAGCCATACAAGCCTTCAACATTTTGTCACATAAATATCCACTTGTAAAACTGTCTTTAAAGTATTTAAGAAAGAAGAAAATAAATACAAATGGATATATATATGAAGCAAGGTATATATGAAGCGAAAGTGAATAAACATCTAGGTAATATTTGTTGTGGTCTTTTAAAAGTGGCTAAGACCAAGAGAAAGAAAAAATATAAAATATAATTGTAAAAATCTCAAATTAAAAAATAATTATCTGTACAATTAGTTGGGAAAAAAGACCAAGAAATGTAAGAGCTTTCTAAAATATAAGACTTTAGGTATTTATAAATGTATATGTATTTTAGTTTCTAAAAAATATTCCTTATCGACACGTTTAAGTTTGCTTCTCGTTGTTTGCTAAGAGATTTTTAATGGAAGAATTGTTAAATGTTAAAATGTTTCAGCATCTATATATATAATCATTTTTTCACCATTAATCTATTGATTCTATTAACAGGTTGCTTAATGTTGACCATTACTTGTATTTCTGTGATAAACACTAAATGTTCAAGATGTAATAAATTTTAATATATTGTTATATTTGATTTGTCAGTGTTTTTCTTTTTTAAATTTCACATAAGTGAGACTAGCCTACAATAGTGTTCTCCCTTTGTGTATTTTCTTTTATTTTTAACTGTACTTTCACCAGTTTGTGAGTAAGATGACAATGCTCTCTTAGAATGACTTGGGAGATTTCCCATTATTTCTCTTCTGGAAGAACTCTGGAGCATTTCAATCTCTTTGAATGATTGTTATACCTTTCATGCTGGCTGCCTTTGGTAACACTGAGAGATGTCATATTTCATGTGTCATTATGTATCTGAGTCTGCCTCTGGACTCCCCATTATTCCATTGGTCTATTTGTATATACCTGTCTAACTATTTTATTGTTTTAAGTAATCTAACGGAAGTCAAAGATTGACTGCAAAGCCCTTTTTCTCAAAGGCACTGAGAATGATGTTTAAGTAAGAGATCCCACTTATCAGCCCCAGCAAGGGAAGCAGTCCAAGAGCTAAAGCAGGCAAAGCTGAGATTTACACGAGATGTAACTACATTCCAAGCTCATTAGAGATTTTGAGGAAAGTACAAGGTTATAAGAAGAAATCCTGTACATTAGAAAGTAGCAATCTTTCCATTCTATAGAAGGATAAAAACACTAGTCAAGGAATAAATAAATTACTCTGGTTCATAATTTCTAAAATGTAAAATAATCAATCATTTACACTTAATAATTCAAGCTAAATAGATGACCAGGTACCCATTCTGTCTCTTGGAAATAAAGCCAAATCCGAAGGATTATTTGTTGTTAATTTCATTTACACTTTTCATGGACTAAATCTCAACCCAACCCAAAATCGACTCCATAAGCTTTAGTTCTCTCATAGCCTCTGCGCATTAGCTTGACAGTTCTTTAACTTCTAAATTTGCAGAATCAGCACTTCAAAATGATAGGTAAATAGAGCCACCAGAGACACTCTGCAACAAATCCAACCTTCACCCAAAACAAGGAAGGAAGGAAGTATCATTGTGATCCAAAGCTTATGCATGGCAGTCTGGGGATAATTTGTTCAGTTTAGGCTTGCATTTTTTTTAGCCTGAGTTTTCCAGACGGCCATTTCATTCACTCTCCTAGTGTGATGATAGTGCTAGATTCAAACCCAATTTAGAAAGGACTCAGTAATATAGAATAAACAGACACACCAATTGAAAATGAAAATATGAAAATATATAAAATATAAGTGGCATGAATCAGTTTAGAAAGCATGTATCACTCAAATAAGGAGGACACCATTGAATAACTCTGGAATAAAATAAAGTTGAATTCCTGCATATTAAAAAATGAATTCTAGGTGGATAAAAAACCTAATTATGAAACATATAAAACATTAAAAGAAAATGTAGATTAGTCTAATAATTCTGAAGTGGAGAAGGCCTATCTAAGAAGAACACTAAATATTTAACGATAAAAGCCTAATGATTTTTAGACATGACTACACAAAAAATTACAATGTTCTCTAGGAAAAAAGTTCCCAATGTAAATAAATAAATCTAGTTAGTGAGTTAGCTGGTTAACTATTTAGTTAGAAATGTTTTTGTACAAAATAACATTTGAGGTGACTCGAAAACGTATATATCTGTTAATATTTCAGTTTTTAAAAATACATACGAAAATATAGATATTTTAAAATGAGAGTTGAAAATATGATGATTTAATAAAGTCACAGAACCACATCCAAGCTCTTCAACACTCTTGTATTGAACTTCACATTTTAAATGTTCCCAAATCTCTATTGTGACTTAACAGAACTCACACTTATAAGAGGCCCAAGATGGCACACACCTAAAACACTTATGTCTACATCCTTACAATGAGTTAAATTTTGGCTAAGATTGTAGCACTCGTTTAAAATGTGTTTCAAATGGGTTTAGATCTATACTTAGTTCTTCTAAAACTAATAACCACTAGAGGAAAAGTGAGTATGTTTATCTTTTTTTTTTTTTGAGAAAAATCACTGTAAGGTTTTCAATCATATGAGATAGAGTAAGAAAAAATGCTATAATAAATCAGAATAATTTTCAAAGCATATTTCAATTGTTTTTAAATAACTGGACAGTTCTAAGATACTTAAAGGTGCCCAGAAAGTTCTGATTATTTTTTAAAGGTATGTTTTCATTATAAAACAACATAAAAACATTATATAAAAATAGGGAAAATGGAGAAATTGCAATAATTCCACCACATAAACACAACCAATATCAGACATTTCACTTCTTATCTTGCAATATTTTTCTCCTTTATATCTGCTTGGATTTAAGAATTTTAACATCCACTTTGCAATCTTATTTATAGTTTCCTCTATTAGAAAAAGAATTTTATGAGATAACACCAGTTCTATTAGAGTAATCACTAATTTTAAATCAGGAAAAGTCCAAGGTAATCAGGTTTTACAATATAGAGAGAAAATCTTTGGCCTCCAAAGAGTAATATTTTTGTATAGGAAATGCCTCCTAGGGTATGCTGAACCTATGACAGAGGTTAAAATAGTTAACAACAAATGTAATTAAAGTTCCTAGATCAGGGCTCTTTTTTTATTCTTCTACATCTTAGTGCTATCTGTGACTACTATTTTAAGAAACTTGTTTTTTATCTGGGAGCTTCACAAACTAGTCACTTATCCAGGGCCAATCCAAAAAATAATTCTTATATTTTAAGTTCGATTTCTTTTTTCTGTTTGCCTAGATTTGGATGATGTGATACATAAGGAAAGGGAACCTTTTAGAAATTTGTATAGGTGGGAAATCAAAGATATTTATCTATAAGACTTCTGAAACTTTAGGGCACTTAAAGAAAATTCAGTTATCTGTGTGTGAGATCTGCATATAACTAGTAGTGACATTTTACAAATGCAACATGGTCCAAATGTTATAAAAACTGATTGTAAGGCTATGTTAGTAAAATATTCAACTTGGTGTGAGTGAAATAACATGTTTTTTTTCCCCATATAAAAAAGATAGTTACACTTCTTCCAGTACATGAAGAAATATATGCAGTTTCTGTCTTTGAATGGAAAATGTATATTTCTTATAAAACTCCTGTCTTTGACCCTTCTATCATGATTTCGGATGCACATACACATAGAAATTCTATAAATTGAATTAATTTTTATTGGTATCTTTTTAGAAATTTAACTCCCACAAATTTTCCATTATGAGTTTCCTGGTGTTATCAAAAATTAGCTGAAACTTTTGTTTTTCTATTAAGAATTAAGTAACTCATTCTAAAACATTCTGTCATATCTTAGAGACATCAACCCTGATTGATTTGAAAACTTAATCAACTGAAAACCCAAAGAATGAATTAGAACACCGAGCCATGTATGAGTAGCAGATGCAAAGATGTCTTGCTGACATCTCCTCATAATTTCTTATTTATAATCACTGGGAAACTGGCATAAGAGGATAGAGAGAAGCCCTGGTAAACGTGCTAACCACATTTCGCAAGGAGTTGGATGGGAAAAAGACATTGCAACAATGGCGTCGTGTCACAGGTGTTAGCAACCCTGGTTCCACCACTGACTATCTGTACATATAATCTTGGACTAGTCTTTTCAGTCTATGAGCTGTGATTCTATGAAAAAGTGCTAATGCTACACAGACTCAGGAACTACTCAAGAAAAAGAAAAGAAAAATTAACAAATATTAATTGCTCCAAGAGTCCTGAAAAATGAAAAGTTTATGGTTTCAAATGCTATCAGTGTAAGCTCTTTCCCAAGTAATTGATACAGTTGGTATTTTCTGATTTGTGAGCAGCTCTTGAAATGGTTTGTCAATATTTTGGGGGGAGGGGGATGTTTGGAGAGAGGAGACTTTATCTTCCAATCCCAAGAAGGTGAAAATCTTTCTAGAAATTCCACAGCTTTTCTTATCTTGACCTAGTTTCTTTTTTCCATTTTTCCTTTCTCTCTTTTTAAAAAATTACTTTAACTTCAACCTTTTTTTTTTCCCTCTAAGTCTTCCTAGTAAAAAGCATCTACTAAAACTTTATTATCTCAAGCCTGATCTTGTACCCACACTCCCACCCCTACCCCACCTTTCCGTGCATAATGAACGGCTGAAGTTCCAATTCTGAGCCATCTAGAATAACAAAGGAGGTGAGAGATTGTAGGATAGAGTGAATCTTTCTATGATGGTCCTTACCTCAAGTACTCTGGACATTTTCCTGGTATTTCTGTGTGTGTGTGTGTGTGTGTGTGTGTGTGTGTGTGTGTGTGTGTGTGTGTGTTTTGTTTATTTACTGGATGAGCAACTCTTCCACCTCCTCCCCCTCCAGAAAAAAAAAAATGTGTGAAGTAGTCAGTTTGTCAGAGCTTGAAGAATTATTAGTAACAAAAATGGAAAAGCTAATCATCCAATTTTCTATTCATTTACTGAGATTCTGTGGGCAGTAGTGTTTCCCAAAATATACTTCAGAAAATATGCAGGTAATTTCTTCATATAAAAATACCATCAATTAGCTCTTATTTCCAAATGGATTTTCCTACTTTCCAAAAAAGCCAATGTCCGTTTACTTTGATTGTTTTATAGTTGTCCTTCCTCTTTAGCTGGAAAGTCTTTTCTTGATGTTAAGAATCTGCCAACTTGGAAAGCTGAAGTACCCGAAACTGGCAGAGATACATTATTGTCATCCCTATGTTTCATTTTGCCAGAACACAGCATAGGGGGAAAAAAATGAAAAATAAAAACCTATTTTCACATGCAACTGACACTAGCTCAGTTGCTGAGATTAGCTTGTGAGGGTGGAGGAAACGTGTACCAGTTCCCTTTCATATATGTATCCTTTTTATCCTCTTCCATCTGCAACTCAATTGATAGAAAATGTGATGGGTTGGAGAAATCTGTTCATTCTGGTAAACTGTATGGAGGTGTCAAGGCTAAGAATAGTTGTGGGCTGACATTAAATAGTAGGGACACATGCTGAGCTGGCTCACCCAAAGCTGGTGTCTAGAGCAGCACACTAAATTAGAATTTAGATGGGAGACCTTTTTTAGAATATTCTTAGGTCTGATCACTCAGAGACATTTCAGTTTAGAGATGAAATGTGGCCCTTGGGGGTATGAATTCCCATGGACAAGATTGATTTAGGTGCTCCTGAAAACTTTCTTTAAGCTAGAACATAGAGGAGAAAACTATCACAACAACCTCCACTCCATCATTCAGGAAGAGAATTTTCTCTGAACAAAGATACAGAACTTATATTGGGCTAGCAAGTTAAGCAGAAAAGGCAATCTAGAAGAAATTATAATGCTTTCTGAAATTATAAAACAATACTGTTTTTGAAGTTTTCCAGCCTGCAGATTTGTCTGAGAGCTTAGCCGATTCACAGTTTGGCAACATTCATATTCGACCCCGGTTAAATATATGCTTAAATCTATGTCACTGTAAATGTCACAATTATGGCAAAAAAAAAATTTTTTTTGGAAGCCATGTTTCACTTCCAGTCATTGCTCCTTTAAATCACTTGCACATGTTTAGACTCAGATGCCCAAGTAGTTAAACTGATAGATTTAGAAAAGAACAGGTCACTCTTTAGATCAGATTTTGGGAAACAATTTGTCTGTGGATATAACTGTTCTTTCACTCAAGAGATTTTCCTGAGTTCTCTATTAAAGACAGATTTTTTCCATGCCTTCAGATTTTACCAAACAACTCTTTTAAGTCTGTTTTCTTTCACAAACTATCAAACAAGTTTGTTCAAAGAAATGTGCTAATTCACAGACTCACAGGGCTAGAAGCCTTAGGCTTTAGAGCTCATGTGGCATTCAAGTACAAAACTCTGCCTCCAGGCAGGACCCTGCCAAAAATCTATCAAGAGAACTGAACGTGTAACCCATCCTCTAGAGCTGGAGGGAAGAAATTTTCAGTGATGTCAGTGTTTAGGCACCCCATGTTGCCTATCTCCATGCCTAAAAGGTATCCCCCATCTTGTTATTTAAAACTACTTCTTCACATTTTGTTCATTGATGCACATGTGCTCAGGAAACTCTGAGAATCATGCTATTTCACAGACATTAGGTCAAAGAACTACTATTCCTTTTTCCTTTTCCACATAGCTCCATGTATTAATATTTTAGTCAACATCACTGCTTTGTGACTTTACATTGCTATGGCAAAAATTTGGGAAAAAAATACTTTTCTCTAAGTAAATAAATAATTTCTGGTTTAGTCTATTCATTTACAAACATTCATTTGAAAGCTCCTATGGGTTGGACTAGTTCTGGGAACTGGTATTACAGAGGTAAATAAAACCAATAAAATCCCTGCCCTCTTGAAATGTAGAGCCAATTTAGTGAGGGAAGATAGACAATCAACAAATCATGCAAATAAAAGTAAAGAAATATAGGTATAAATTTTAGCTTTTTAAAAATGAGAATAAAAAGCCCATGGCAAATATAAGTTTAGGAGACAAAATCAGAAGTTTGGGTCTGGACATATGAGGTACCTGATACATTTCCATTAGATTTGTCAAGTAGAGAGTTGGATGTAGGATTCCAGAGTTGAAAGTCAATATTTAGGAGATAGAAATTTTAGTCATCTGTTGACTCAAATTTCACTTAGGATTAATTTACCCATATCACTTACTTTGTAATAACAAACTATATCGAGCAATCTCCCCACTCCACAATTCTTATCTTTCATTCAAAACAACTGTTACCATTGAGGTGATCGAAGTTCCAGTAACATACACCTCTAATTCCTTATCACTGATGAAGAAATTAATTTCAACTCAGTGAATTATGAGAAATATTCATTTATTAAAGGCATGTTATGAGGTAGAAGATGGGTCAGGCCTAAAACTGGTTAACCATGTGGAGATGAGGATACGTGGTGGGGAGGGGAGGCACGGGTTACAGCCAGGGAAGATGGAGAGCTATAACCCCGGAGAGAAGGAGAGGTCTGTGTTATATTAGGGCCGTGATGGGTGGTTACGAAAGTGTTCTTAGGTGATTGGCATGTGAGGTCATTTTGATTGACACTTGGCTGCTATATAACTCTTTGCCAAGTGCACATGTGCTTACCCAGAATTCAGTCTGTTATAGATTCTTGAACTTCTAGCCATAAACATAGTATTATAATGAGGCTTAAATTGTGGGCGAATTAAGGTAGTACCTTCTGCGCAGGTGTCAGTAGCCGGATTAGGCCAGCTAAGACTATGACCCTCCTGTCTTTTGTCTCTGAGGATGCAGGAAGGATTTTCTAACTACCAATAGGATGTTATGAGGTAGAAGATGGGTCAGGCCTAAAACTGGTTAACCATGTGGAGATGAGGATACGTGGTGGGGAGGGGAGGCACGGGTTACAGCCAGGGAAGATGGAGAGCTACAACCCCGGAGAGAAGGAGAGGTCTGTGTTATATTAGGGCCGTGATGGGTGGTTACGAAAGTGTTCTTAGGTGATTGGCATGTGAGGTCATTTTGATTGACACTTGGCTGCTATATAACTCTTTGCCAAGTGCACATGTGCTTACCCAGAATTCAGTCTGTTATAGATTCTTGAACTTCTAGCCATAAACATAGTATTATAATGAGGCTTAAATTGTGGGCGAATTAAGGTAGTACCTTCTGCGCAGGTGTCAGTAGCCGGATTAGGCCAGCTAAGACTATGACCCTCCTGTCTTTTGTCTCTGAGGATGCAGGAAGGATTTTCTAACTACCAATAGGGTGTTCTTTGGGTGGTCTCTAGGCTGGGTCCCTATCCCTTTGTTCCCCTGTCACTCGTATCTAACTAGATACCTAACACAACTGCTCCATTTAATTGAGTTTTATTCTAATTTTCTAATACAATGTGACGAATAGATACCCGACTATAAGAAATTTCACCTCCTTCTTCCAGACTATATTTTCACCAAAAGCGTAGACTTTGTGCCTTGTATTTTGTTAAGTATTTCCTATGCATTATGTCATTTAATTCCTCAAAATCTTTATAAAAGGGGTATTACTATGATATGTTTTATTAATGAAAAACTGAAAAACAGAGACATTAAGCAAGTTGCCTGAGGTGACAGACCAATGTCTTAAAGACAACATTATACCAGCTATTCAAGCCTTTCAAGGAGTGGAAATGTTACCTGACACCAGGTTATTCCATTCCTTACAGATCTGTATTTCAAGTCTACAAATAACCATTGAGGGTTCTTTGAGTGTGATCCAACATCTATAGAACTGGACTCAAAATGAGCAGGCATTCAAAAGGCCTTCACTGATGTTTACTGAAATGAGGAGGAGTGAAAAATTGTTCTTTGCTAAGTGTCTTTGTAAAATTATCTCACTTAGTCTTCATGCCAGATGAGAAAGAAAGGTAGTATTGTTTGAAGCCTCAAATAAATCCAGTCACCAGCCCAATTCCTAGAAAATGTGAAAGCTTAGATTTGCCGTATCTGACTCCAGTGCCATGTCCTCTCCACTGTGATGATCTGTACCAGGAAATAACAGCGGGTCTTTTCAGTCTTCCACTGAAAGACTGAGGGTGGTTGAGTGTGAAGATTAAAATGTGTTTCCTCACTATTGTCAGGAATTTGTAATTAAATAGTACATGTGAGACAATAGAAAAAATATATTGGTCTCTACCCCATGGTTCCTGGCACAAAGCTCCTAAAACCCTTGTAATTTCCAAAGTGATAAGAGCACTTGGAACATCTTTTGTCCTAGATGGGGGCTGGTCACCAGAAAGACCCAGCCATGATTAGAAGTTTGGAATTTTCAGCCCCTCTCCACCCCATCCTCCAAAAAGGGGAGAGGGGCAGGAAATGGAGTTAATGAGCGATCACACCTACATGAGGAGGCTGCCATTAAATCTCAGTAGTGCAGGGCTGGAAGAGCTTCCAGGTGGGTGAGCACATCCACATACAGGGAGGGCGGCACACCTCAACTCCAAGACAGAAGCTACTGTGCTAGGGATTTTTCCAGATCTCACCCTATGTATCTTTTCATCTGGCTGTTCATCCATATACTTTAATATATCCCTCAGTAAACTGGCAAACATGTTTCCCTGAGTTCTGTGAGCCCCTCTAGCACTTAATCGAACATGAGGAAGGGGTCATGAGAAACTCAGATTTACAGCTGATCAGTCAGAAGCACAGGTGACAATATGGACTCGTGATTGGCCTCTGAAATGTGTTGGGAGCAGTCTTGTGGGACTAGGGCCTTAACCTGTGGAATCTGATACTATCTCCAGGTAGATAGTATCAGAATTGAGGACACACAGCTGCTGTCCCAGAATTGCTTGTTTGGTGTGTGGGAAAAAAGAAACACAAAAAACCCACTTTTGGTGACCAGATTGTCAGAAGTAAAGTGCTCTGCGTGAGCAGTAAAAGCAACACACAAGAGGAGAAAGACTTCCCACTCAGTACCATTTCTCAATGAATGATGGAAAATAATTATCACTTATTGAGGAGATAAAATATATACACAGCTAAAAAGAAATCTTAAGCAAGGAGCAATTAAATGATTCACCTAAAGTTGCACATAAAATTAAGGGCAGGACTCAGAATAAACACAGGTGTTTTGCCTCCAATCCTGTTTTCTATACTGCCATATATGTATATAATAGAACCATTAAACTCAGGTTGTGCAGTGAGATAGAAAACCATGAAAACTAAATTAACCTTATTCTCTCAAAGCCTCCATTAGCCTCTCTGCTCCTTGACTCAATTTGGTCCTAAAAGAAGCCTGGAAAATGGATTCATTTCTAAAATGGATTAATTTGTGAAATTTATATGATATAACAAAAATATTCAGAGTGTGAAGGGACTGTTTCTTTTCCCCCACTTCTTACACTTTCTTTCTAAAATAAATACAGATATTATACAATTCTTCTAAATTATTATAATGTTTAAAATTGCTCTGTTGCTGTGCTCCCTCCTGTGAGGATAACTTCCAGGGAAGTTTATTTATAAGGAGGTCATTTTGAAGTTTCAGTAGCTAATCCCCTTGGATAGGTTCCAAGAAATACCTGCCTTATGATGAATTTTTCTCAGTCATGAATAGAATCCCAGAATATAGCAAGCTTGGGTCTACATCCCTATTTCAAAATATGGAAACAAATAAATTGAGATTGAACTTTCATATGATAACTGGGACCAAAAGTTTTTCCCCAAGCTGTGAGAAAGTGAAACAGAAATAAGGGGCACAAAGTCTCTTCAATGAAAAGAAGTAGTATAGTATATAAAAGAAGTAGTAATTTATAGCAATTTATAACTTCAGGAGATTTTATTACACATACTAATATTTGGTCTTGAAAATAACCTGGTGAGGGAAGCAGGCGAGGTACTATCATTGTTCAAACTACAAATGAGAAAACGGAAGTTAAAAGAGATTAAGTGATCCACCAAGAAATAGATCCAAGATAGAAATAGAACTTCAAGAGATTTATTAGCAGAGGGGCCAGGAAAAGTGAGGAGAGACTTCAGACTACAATGTAGGTCTGACGCTTACAGAAAAAGAACGAGGTGAAAAGGATTGGGTAGAAAGACACTTAGACTACAGCACAGCTGCAAGAAAGTTTCAGCCAATGAAGAGCAAGCCCATTTCTTGCAGAATGAGCCTGCCTTATTATCCCCACCATTCTCAGTCGTTAGCATAAAGCAGCCCACGGGAAGCATGGCCTCATAGTCAAAGCAGTTATAGGTCCAGAGGGGTAGGAGCTGAGAATGTTAATCAGTTACCCTCCTCACAGCTGGAGATCTGACCAGAACATTCTCTTGACTGTCAAAATATCCCATGATCACACAAATGACAAG
Source organism: Pteropus alecto (assembly GCF_000325575.1). Classification (NCBI taxonomy): domain Eukaryota; kingdom Metazoa; phylum Chordata; class Mammalia; order Chiroptera; family Pteropodidae; genus Pteropus; species Pteropus alecto. The sequence goes on along the minus strand of NW_006433716.1, from coordinate 3,128,372 downwards.
TAGAAACGATGGTCCCAGAAGTCTCCTGACATCTGGTAGAGTATTTTATACAGTCTTTAATGTGAATGATACATGATACTTATAATTTTTTTTGCAACTAGAATTATGTGATTATTGAATCAGTTAAGTTTAATACAGTTGTCAAAACTTATTATTTTTTTAAAAAGCCAAATCTATAATCATTATCGATATAAGCAATAAGTTGTAGAATGAATCTACAGAAATGTTTCAGAGACACAAAAACTATCCTAAATACAAGTAAAGGGGGAAAAATCATCTCCTGCAATATTTGAAAGAAACTCCCATAGGTTAGTTTTGCCACTAGTCACCTCACTGTAAATGTGATACAAATATATTTTTAAGGCTCACTAGATGAAATTTTGATGGGTATGTAACATTATAGAGCCTATTTACTTTCACTCATATGTCTATTTAAGTAAATATATGTAAATAACTTTTATAAAATAGTTATTCCTCGAAAGAAATAACAAATATATTTATATTTATCAAGTACCAACTGTTTAGTGTATTGCAAAGAAACTCATTTTGTCCTGAAAACAAGTCTCTAGATTCCTTCAAAGTATATATGAAGAAACTGAGGCTCAGCGACATTAATAACTTAAGTTTTAAAAGGGCATGGGAATGTCTAGGCTTACATTTGGCTCTATTGCCTATCAAAAAGATGTGCAACATAGATAATAAAAATACAGATTAAAATACTATGGCTTTAGACACAGCCACTTGATTGCTTACATAATTTTTATTACTTGATTGATGCACAAATTAAAAAAACGAAAAGCAGACTGTCAAGAAATGGAAAACTGTTAGAAGTGACACATTACCATGATTGTCTTTGTAACATGGAAGAATGGTTATCCCTCTTCCTCACCTATCCTCACTTCTGATAAAATGGACCAATAGGAATTCTTCTCTGTATTATCTATCATAAGAATCCTAATGAATTATGTTTTTGTTTGGACCATTTTTTAGGAGATTCCAAAAGAAATCAGGTAATAGTTGTTAGTGTAATGTAATAAAAATTTTCTATATCTATAAACACGTAGGAAATTGATTGAAAGAAATCAAATGTAATTTTCAATTTTTCTCCATGTCACAATATCCATGTCATTGTATATGCTTGCTTTTGTGCCTAAAATACTCTTCTCCCATACTTCTGCCTTTGAAATTAGTCTTTAAGATTTAGTTTAAATTTATTATTTTTTTTCTCGTGAAGCATCTGCACCATTACTCAGACTGCCCTTCCTTATCACACCTGGATGGTTGACTCTTTCTCTGTACAATACCCCAACTCTTTGTACAATACCTCCATTATAGCTGTCATAATGCCACGGTGATTTTATTCATTTGTCTGCCTTCAATGACAGCCAAAGAATTCCCTGAGGAATGAAACTCTCTTTTGCTCAGTTTTGTGTCATTGGTGCCTGACCCTTAAAGAATGTTTGCTGAATGAAGGCAAGACTACATGGTAGAAAACAAAAAGCATAGATCTTAACCCTAATGAAATAATGCTCCTTTATACCTAATCTTCTAATTACCTTTTTACAAGTGTAATCATATGACTTTTGTAAAGGAAAAATGATGTTAAACTTTTGTTTATTTTTGTTATAACCATCAAAACCAAACCGTAGAGATAAAACATAATTATATTATATTCACAAGATAACATTCAAAATAATACATAGACGATAGAATGATAGATAGCTAGATTGATAAAGTAAGGAAGTTAATATTTTAATATATTTCTAACACACCCCAAATAACCCAAATTTTGAAAAATATTGACTCATATTTTATGTGAATAGAAATACAACAGAAATGACACACTAAGCATAGCTTTAGTATTAAGTAAACTTTCCTCTTTGCACTAACCTTGAACTTGTGTTGTCTTAATATGTCCAAATATGCTATACTATTAAAATTTCTTCTGTGGAACAGAATTAACTAACTGTATCATAAGTCTTCTGTAAATTGTAATACAGTGGTTTAATTTTGTAAAGGCTGAAATAGAGCAATGTAAATAATCTCGTTTAATTTGGCTTAATATTATATAGTTTATGCATCAGCATCTCTTACTAGACTATAAACCTCTTGATTAGCTCTCCTTATAAAGTTCCCAAAGGGTAGCCCACTATCTTACACATAAGACACTAATGCATGTTTATTAAATTTAATTATAACAAAAATAAAATTGAAAGAGAAAATAAATATCTTGAAAACAAATGGAAAAAAATCAATATGTGGGTTCCTTTCTGCCAAATATAAAGCAACTGTTATGTCTTAATATAGCCATACAATGGTTTTATCATTTCTGTCCAACACCAAAAAGCATTCATTTATCGAGCATTAAGCTCATCTGAGCAGTATTATGTTATAAATCTAGAGACATAGTAGAGAAAATTGCTGTGTCCTGCATTCCAATAATATCCTTGCAGAAGAACAAAGCAACCTGGTCATCAAGAAAAGTCAAATCACAAACCTTTCTGGGAGTAAAAAGAAAGAAAATGCTTTATATTAATTCTTGAGAAAACATGACTCAGTGCAGTTTTAAGTTTATGTATTCCAAGTGTGTTTGTATGGAGAACAGATTGTTATATGGTAGAAACAGATTGTTATACAGTAGAAAAGCAACACAGAGTTGGATAAGGCAAATCTATCCATCATTATTTACCTATGTGACCATGCACATGCCTATCAATTGTTCAGTTTTCCTTTCCATGGATATCTAGCACACAGTTTGTATATGGATAAATGAGATACTGCATATTAAACTTATGTTACCTCTAAACTAGAATACTCAGAAGCTATTATTATACCATGTTTATAAATCCCACATAAATGCGTAGACACACAATATTCAAAGAGAATTAAAATATATCCATTGCATGAGCATATGTGCATTCTACAAGTAGCATCGTGTCCTAACAGATTGCTGTCACATTGCATTTGTATCTGTAAGCATTAGTGCCATTTTCGCATACCTGTTAAGCAATCTTCTGTTATTACTTTGCAACGCATCATTTATGTCTCTCTCTTTACTAACATAAGACCATTATCTTGCCATTCAGCAGTGACAGATGATTCATCCAAGATTCCAAATAACACTACCTTGATATAAGGCAGGGGAACCCCAACAACTTTGCTTTTTTTTTTTTTAACAAATACATTCTACAGTTCTACATGTGCCTTGAACTCGGTTCCTGAGAAAAAGTCACAAAACACATTCAGCAGCACAAACCACCAAGGATTCACTATATTTTTTTAAAGGGTAGAGGACAAAAAAGAATTTTTTTCTTCATCAATTACTTGGGAATTTTAACTCTAGAGACTATTCCACATGGAGAATTCAAAACGGGAGGTGGGGGGAATTTGGTATAGGGGAGGGAGTAGGAGAGAGGAGGGAAAACTGATTAATTTAGTAAATGCAAAATAAATCCACAGCCTGTTTTTTCAGTTTGTCATCAGGGTGGGATTGGAATCCACAGAGACAAAAAGATTTTCCTGCAGTATTTGATATGATGGTCTCATTTTCAGTCCCATTCAGGACTCCTTACCTAAGTGGCTTTTTTTTTTTTTGATTTGTAAATTTATGTATGCATATTTTATTATCAATTACAGTTAACTTGTATCGAATGCTTACTATGTACTAACCATTATATCATCTCATTTAATCATTAAAACAACTTTATTTCAAAGCAAGTTGATACAAATAAACAAATCTTATGTAGAGAATTAATGGAAAAGCAAGAATTTCATTCTAAGTGTATTTGAATCCAAAACCTCTGCTCTTAACAACTACCTTATTTGGCCTGTCAGGGCCAAATAGAAAGACTAAGTCAGAGAAAGGCATGAAATTAATGAACACGTAAAGACACAATTATCAAATCCCCTTTACTGAAGAACTTCTTTAAAATGCAGAGGAAGTGCTTGTTAATGGCATTCCTTTATAAAGATTGACCTAATAGAATTCTTAATCTCTGTGGATACAAAGATAATGACGATGTGGGTGAGGAGAGGGTTTACTGCTTAGGCCCTTCCACAATTATCCTCATGCAGCTTCAAAATCTGGCTACACTAATGGTTTTCAGCTCAACTCTATTAGGAAACCAAGTATACTGTTGGGCCTAATGGATGCTTAAGAAGTAGTTCATTATTCCTCTGCTAAAGGATTTCTGTCTGTCTCTAAATCATCTTATTGAAGACTCAACTGCCCCATGAAGTTTGCTTCAGGGAAGACATTTAAAATTTCTAACCACTGACCAG
>NW_006433716.1:3102470-3124069 GCF_000325575.1 Pteropus alecto | reverse complement strand
TGACATAGGCACTCTAATGTAAACATTATAAAGTATTTATAAGCCTCCCCTTTGCCTCAAAATAGAACCCATTTCTCCATTTGGATAAGGTATTAGAGCTTTAAATGCCTCCACAATGAATCTGCTCACTTCTGGATTCTAATTGTTTCTCTCCCTTTCTTGGAGGGTGACTCTGGGATGCTCTGCTTTTCTTAGCCATCTGTCCTTTTGCATTTGCTCTCGCTTCATCTCCCCATCTCACTTTTACTTTCAGCCTTGTTTACAGTTCTTTTTCTGGAGGGGTGGGTTGCAGAGTTGACTTCCCAGGGAAAACATTAAACATTCATGAGAAAGATAGTGTGGGCTTATGGGATCTGGAGGAAGTCAAACTGAATATAGAGTAAATGAAAAAATTTAAACGTGTTAATTTTAATATTTTAACAAGCACTGGCATGTCTGTAGCCCCTCACAAGATGTAGTCCTCTTGAAGCTGGATATAGTTATTTTAGTCATGCATGATATTTTCCCCTCTGTCATTAAATTAGAATATGATTACCTCCCACAGCCAAAATAGCTCCCTTGGGTACTAAGTAATATAACTTATTTCATAAATAGGATCAAAACACCTTTATTAGATGGTAGCGACTGGGGGGGAAACCAGCATTTTATTAACATCTTAGTATTGACTCTATTTTATTACATTTAATCAGAATGGGATTTTGACAGCAACCCAGAGACGTACTCTAAACTTTTATCCATGCTTCAGCTACCTTGCTTGAAAGATGCTTGTTTTGCTTTTCATTTAATGTAGATACCAAACTGCTTGTGACAGATTCTTTTGAGAACTACCAGGGCTACATATTTCATTTGTCTGAGATCTGGGCTCCTAGTGGTTTCTTTCTCTTGCTGGGTTCATATGAACAGAACCACAAAGAATGTAATGTATGTAGCCCATGGTAGAGGATCCATGAACATACTGACTTTCTTCCTTCTTTACTTCCTTCCTTTATTTTCTATTTTAAACACATATTTATTGAGCATCTGAGGATATGGCAGTCGACAAAACAAAATCCTTTCCCTTGTGGGTCTGTAGGATAGACAATAAAAATAAAATATGGGCTACTACAGGGGCTAGGTCCCTCATCCACGATCTGCGTAAGTACTGTGTTATGTACCACGGATAGTCTTAACCTTGTGGTGTCAGGCAGTCACACTTGGATATTCTCTAATGTTTTTCCCTGGGGATGTGACAATAGGGTATCAACTCATTTCTAGTTGAGGCATAAAAATAATTACAATGGAAAGTAAAGGAAAAGTAAAGGTGGCGTTAAAGGTCTTAAAAAAAAAAAAAGCTGGCTCTGCCACTTACTGACAGTGGGAACTTGGTTAAGTTATCTGACTTCTGTGTCTCAGTTTGCTCTACTGCAAAATGATGATAATAACACATGTCTCCTCAGGTTGTTGTAAGGATTAAGTGAGTTAATATTTGTCGTGTACCTGGAACAGTGCTCCTGGCATGCCGTAAGTAACGTATAAATGTTAGTTATTTGCTCTGCCCTCCTGCCCGAGGCTTGAACTTTTTATCTCTGTTGGCCAGCTTCTGCTTCGACAACTCCACTGAAGGAACCCTGAACCTTCCCAAGGACCCTTTTGAACTTCGACTATCACTTTGCCTGCTACTGCCCTTCCTCTTGTGGAGCTGAAATCTCTCTCTCTCTCGTGTCACTTCCATCCTGTGGTTTTTCCCCTTGGGGATCAATTCAGAGTAATTACATTCTTTCTTTCACATGATACCCTCCAGATATATGAAGAGCATGCACTTTTGGGAGAGTACTTTTTACTGGGCTAAATATGCCAGGTCCTACAATTTTCTCTCAAAGATATGGTTTCCAAGTTAGTTCTAGTCTCATGCCAGGTTATTCGAAGGACACATATCATTTCCTCCTTTTTATAATGTGGCTTAGAGTCTCCTAAATATCCCATATGCTCTCCTTTGATCTATGTTCTCTTTATCTATTATAGGATGGGATGCTCAGGGGTGAATTAATAGCCTCCTGGGTACTAGCACTGCAATATACAAGTAACAAGATGCAAGGGGTCCTGCACTCATGGAACTTACATTCCAGTGGTGAAAACAGACAATAATCAAATATAGGAATAAGAAAGTTCCAGATTTTAGTTGGGATGGGCAGGAAAGTCATGTTTGAGGAGGTGATGCTGAGATGAGATCTCAAGGATGAGGAAGAAATAACTGTGTGAATATCGGAAAGGAAGAATTGCTGGGCAAAGGGAGGAGCATGAGCAAATACCCTGAGGCTTGGCATCAAGTGGCAGAAAGAAAATTCAAGTTGCTGGAGTAGAGTGAATGGGGGGAAGGAGCTGAGAACAATGAGGGCAGGTCTCTGCTCATCATACAGTATTCTCATAATAACTCTGCTCTCTTGCATCTGGTATTTCAAAGAATGGACAGTTCTCAAACCCCAGAGTCTCTTTTCTCAACAGTATCCATACTCAAACTTCACTCAAGCTGTGCTTAGGTTCGTATAGGGCTCTCTTTGGGGAAGTGTTTAAAAAACATACCTGGTGCCCAAATGTAACCACTGCAAAAAAAAAAAAAAAATGTTTTTTAATGGATTACTTTTTCAGACTTTTAATATCATGTTCTCTCACACTTCTGTTCCTTTACACATACTGTTTCTACGCTTGGAATTCCTTCCTCCGACTTGTGAACTCCTGTACTTATTCTACAAAACCAACTTGAAGGCACCAATGTTATATAATTAGTCAGGCATGAGGGACAGGAGCTCTGTAACCATAGAAACTTCCCTGAAGATCTTCCATAAGTACCTCCCTTTTAGGGTTATAAATTACCCCAAGTCCAAGAGCACAAAGGCCATAAAAGCTGCTGGCTAAACCAGCTACAAACGCATGTGCAGAAAGTGCTACCCATAACTTCAGCCTCATTATACCATCATTATAATATCATAACTATGCCTGGAAGTTCATGAATCTAATTATAACAGACAGAATTCTGGGTAAGCACATGCTCAGTAGGCAAAGCGTTATATAGCAGCCGACTGTCAGTCAAGGTGACCTCACATAGGATCTCCCCTCATGGCCCAAATATAAACAGACCTTCCCATTTCTGCATGGTTACAGCGCTCCTGGCTAGAAACACACTCCTCCCTTTGGGGTGTACTATCTTATCTTTTCATCTCTTAAATTCCACAGCCTTCTCTAGTGTGGCCCCTCTCTTTCTAAAACGTACTTTCAATAAATCATACTTTTTCTAAATCTCACCGACCTTTAATTCTTTGCTGTGTTGGTGGGGAAGAACCGAGGGACAAAACACAATGAATGCCACCATCTTCCTCCTCCACCTTACGCCACTGGGGTGATGAAAGATTTCAGCTCACCCCAGTGGTGACACGATCACCTCTGAGAGGACTTCTCTACCTTTTGAATGGCCCTATACTCCAATAATGGAAGAAACCTCTGCTCTTTCATCACCCATTTAAATTTCTAGATTAGCCATGTAGCACTCTCTTGAAACTGGTTACTTACTTTATCTTCCTCCTTTAGTCTTGAACCTATTGCAAGAAGAAACTTAATCTCATGCAACTTTAGAGTTTAGCAAGGTGCTTGAAACTTCATTGCTCAACAAATACTTGCTGTATTATTGATTACTAAACATTAACTAAAACATTCTCGCCAAGATTTGTCAAGCCCACTATATTCCAAAGAGAGCCTGGTTTGCACTTTGGGTAGTAGAGTAATTTGTTGTGTGGGGGAATCCCTTGCGGCACATCTCCCCCTTCCCCACTCTCACTAAGTGCCTCAACAAATTTCCAAACATCACTTAGGGGACAGTAGTGGCCCCAGTTGAGAACCATTGCTGGCCTATTAACTTATTTACTCATGTAAAAGCTTTGAGTCAGTATTGTGTGCCAAGCCTTCTGACCAATTTACAGGTTTGAGTGACACTGGAGTAGGAATTCACTGCTTCTCATTCCATCCATCTTGAATCATCTCTGTAGGACAATTCTTCCTCATTATATCAAAATGTGCCTCTCTATAACATCGAAATATTGATTCTGGTATTATTGTCTAGTGCAATACAGAACATACACAATCTTTTCTTTTGTGATAGAGTTTCAACTATTTGAAGACATATTTTATTGCCCTCTGTGCACCTACAATTTTTCATTTCTCAAAGTGAAACATTACTGATTTTATTTTTTTTAAGCCATTCTCTATGACATGAATTTGAGTGATCTCAGCTCTTTGTTATGGGGTAGGAATGTGTCAGTATGCATTCACTTTGACTGTCACACTATAATATTTTTACTCTACTTTCATATTTGGCATTTTCCCTATTGTTTACAACTCAAGCCGTGATAGACCTGCAAGGTTTTTGTGTAGGGGAGTATTTTTAAATGCATAGGGTCACATAAATATAGCCATAGTGAAGTCATCTTTATGAAATGATTGTCTCTTTCTAGGCTTCTAGCAAGTGGCAAAATGTTTAGCACCTACGAGGTATATAATGCTATGTTGAACAACACAGAGGATAAAGAGAAATGTGAAACATCCCTATTGTCAAAGAGCTAATGAACTCATTAGGGCTGTTGACAAATGTGAAAAAGTTAAAACCAGTAGTATGCCAGTACATGTTTAACAACTGTCTCTGTGAGTAGAGAGTGGAGGGAGAGCCGATTTGTGTTTGCTATTTTCTGTGGTATAAATTCTCCCACCATGACTGATTGCAAACTACCAACACAATATCACTGCATGTGGAGTTGGAAAGAGATGTGCGATAATCCTCCATTTTATAGTAATTCCTCCCTATATAAAAACACACATAAAAAACTTCAAGAGCATAAATGATAAAATGTTATACAAATAACTAGGAAGTGTTGTGTTTTGAATGTTTATTACCTTTGCTTTTCAAATAATTTATCTAATTATACTTTTGTGTAATTTAATTTTTAATATTGGCTGTGTTTTAACAATTCCTTCTCAAAATTTCTAAAAATTTAACAATTGGCTCTCACAAGCTGATGTGACCTGGCTCTAGTCCACTCCTGGAAGTTCAATTTATGATGTCATATGATGGGTCATCAGGCACATGTAAAGATTAATGGTTTGGAAATTCAGATAAGAAGATAATCACTACATTATGTATTAAAGTAATCAAGGAAGATTTTTTTGGAGGAGGTGTTGGGACTTGAAAAACACACAGGATTGATCTGTATTAAGGAAGAGGAAGAAGGATTATGGCTTTGTAGTATACATGAAGATTAATACCATCTTACTTAGTAACAATAATGCAACAGCTATGAGCCAGGCATTATGCTAAGGACAAAAGTATATAGTTTAATGTAACTGTCTTAAAAACCCAAGAAGTAGATACTATTATTTGCCTCTTTAAAATGAGCAAACTGAGACTTAAGTCAATAAACAGCAAAAGTCACACAGCTAGTATGAATTATTTTTCTTCTTTTATTCACCTTATCTGAGATAAATCTAAGGTATAATTAGTAGAGGGGATAATGCCTGTGAGCATCCTCTGACTCGTCTACTTGTCTATTCATACATTCATAATTATAGAAGTCAACTAGTAGTTTCAAATACTCTTAGCTCTTAAACATTCCCAACCACCATTCACTGATACACCACCAAATAATGCTTTCCCATGGATATGACCAGGTCTTTTGGCGGGAAGACAGGAAGATGGCCAATGACATAATACTGAGATGAAATTTGCTTAATGAAAAGTGAAATTGGTCATGAAACAAAGAACAGAAATAGGTCTACCTAGCCGTACCTCTGGACTCGGTGTTCACGTGATACCACTTCATCTCTCCTCTGCGTTGGCTTCATTTTAGGCAGGCTTTCCCTTAGTGGGGCCAGATATCTGCCCATGATTGGTGCTTACATTTTCACTACTCTAAGTCAGGCAGAAAAGGGAAAGCAGCCCTTTCTCCAAACTGAAGAAAAATTTCAGCTAGGACTCCTAGGCCGTATTCTCATTGGCCTAGTTGGGCTGTACCTTCATCAGCAGACCACTCACTCTGGCTAGGAGGATAATTGCTAGCTAAGAGTGAGTTACATACCCTTCCACCGCTTGTAGGAACTGATTGATAGGTATTCCTCAGAAGGAAACGAAGATGCTGTTAGCAGGAGTTCATAATATATATGTAAGGAAAAGAAATACAGGACAGAGGAAGAGAGAGTCATAGAGGAGATGATGACACAGTGAATACAGAAATCAGAGAGAAACTGTATTGTAAATACTAATGTAGAGCATGTATCATCCAAATCCTTTTGAATTCTAACACATATAGAACACAGCCATATATACATATGTGTGTGTGTGTGTGTGTGTGTGTGTGTGTATCACATATAACAGTTCCATTGTAAGTAGGCAGATGTTCCCATGAGGGTTCATGCATTCAACATTTTGGGTGCATCTACTTTCTGCTAGGCACTGTAACAGTTTACATTCACATTCTCTTTGTTTTGTCTTATACTTAATGCATAATTGAAGAAAAATAAGCTGCACATACTCAAAGTTTACAATTTAGATTTAACATATGTATACCACAGTAAAACCATTACCGCATCTAGAAAACAAACATTTCCATCACCCACAAAAAGTGCCTGTTTGTAATGGTGCTCAATGCCCTCTCTTCACTCCTTCCACGGGCAACCTTCTGATCTGCTTTCTGTCACTAGAGATTAGTGATTTTCATTTTCTAGAATTTTATGCAAATAGGAACATATAGTATGTTCTCTTTTTTTTCTATAACTTCTTTCACATAGTATAATGATTTTGAGATTCATCCATGTTACATATATCAAGAATTTGTTCCTTTTTGTGGCTAAGTAGCATTCCAGTTGTATGGGTATACTACAATTTGTTTATCCATTCACTTGTTAATTGATATTTGGATTGTCTCTAATTTGGGGCTATTATCAATAAATCCGCCATGAACATTCATGCACATGTCTTTGTGTGAACATATATTTTAATTTCTCTTCAGTAAATACTTAGGAATGGAATGCCTGAATTATATGGCAGGTGTATGTTTAACTTAGTTAGAAACTGCCAAGTTGTTTTTTAAAGCAATTATACAGTTTTATATTCTTACTTGCAGCAGTGCATGGGAGTTCCTGTTTCTCCACTTCTTGGCCATTTGCATAGTCAATCTTTTATTTTTTAACTTTATCCATTTGAATATGTGTATAGTTGAATCACAGTGAGGTTTTAGTTTACATTTTACTGATAACTGATGACATAGTCTACTTTCGATATTATTTCTTACTTAGAGATGATGGCGGGGCACGGTTTCTAACAGGTAAAATTTCTCTACTTATATCTATAGTCTAAAGTCTTTTGAACTCCTTGTGCACAAAAGGTATTATTTCTATGTGGAATAATGACAATTCAGTCATACAGCATCTCCCATGACTTATTATATACATGAAACTTTCTCTAAAAATAATTGCAAAGAGCCCTCTGAAAGTTCTTTGGCTCTTGAAACCATTGCTGAAAACCAGTGTAGTTTAAAATAATGCAATTTTAGCAGACTGGACCTAACCCTACTTTTTTATTATGTGACTCAAACTTTACATGTAGAAATTTATTAAGAAGTCTATCTTTATAAGTAGTCAAGGCAAAATCATTCTCAAGTTTCTTCTCTCTGGAAAGTTCTGGATTCACAGCCAGAGATAAAGTGACATAATAAAGTAGAAAAAAATTGCATTACTGTCAAATAGTACAATTATCTTTCTTTCCAGAGTTGCTTATATCCACATATCAGCATTACTGAGCATTGTCATGAGGCTAGATTTTTTAGAAATAACCACTTGGTTACTGTGTTTGCCTCAATTCTGATGCAGCATTTTATTTTTCTAATCATAATTGAGTGCTTCTAATTAAGTCAGTATTTTCTATGCACATGCATGCACACAAAGCTTTAATGTGAAGAAGGAAAGTGGATTATTTATCATTTTGTTGTTGTTGTTTTCCAACTTGCTGGCATTCAAACCAGAAGCCTGCCCTTGAATGGGGTTCCTGGGTTTCTGAAGATATTATCACCCAGTATCTATCTGCTAACTTAAAAAATCAGTGTAGTTCAGTTGTGGGTAAGGCATGGAATGAAAGAGGAAGAGAAAGGATGAATAAAGGAAAGGTTTTTAAAAATAACCTATGCTGGCAGTGCAGTTTAAAGAACTCTAAGTTTTAATGACCATTTGTTAACACATATTAAGCATTTGGTGTATGGCCAATACTGCACTTTTATTGACTGGCGTTCTCTGATTTAATGAGCATAATCAGTGTCATCATCTCGACATTTGTAGATGTGGAAACAGGTTCAAAGAATTTAAATAATTTGCTGAAGGTCAATAGGTATGTCTTGGTAGAGTCTGAGTTTGAATCTGGGCCTGTGTGGTCCAGAACACATTTTCATCACTCCATTGTACTGACTTGGAAAATTTTGCTATGCATGTCTCTGTAAAGCTTGTTTTATGCTAGATAAATGTTGAGAATTTAATACAAAAATATGTTAAACACTTATGCCATACCTGGATGCTCCATGGAGGATAAACACAGTCTGGCTAAGCCATTAAAAATTCCCCCACTACCTTTTTTTCTTTTTCAAGTTCTGGATGCCTATATGCCCTCCTGATGAAATATCCCAAGAATCAAAGTTTTAGAAATGGACTGAGATTCCATCTCATTGAGACCCCATGTTAGTGAATTTTATGTGTCATCTTGACTTGATAACAAGGTTCCCAGATAACTTTATGCTGGGTATATTTGTGAGGGTATTTCTAGTGTTGACTAACACTTAAATAGGTAGACTGAGTAAAGCAGGTTGTTCTTCCCAATGTCAGTGGGCCTCAACCAATCAGTTGAAGACGTGAATAGAACAAAAGGGTTGACTCTCTCTTGAATAAGAGAGAATTCCTTCTGCCTGACTACCTTTGAACTGGGACCTCAGCTATGTCTTGCCTTTGGATTTGAAATTGACTCTCCTGGACCTCCCATTGTCAATCGGTGGCATGAGATGGCGGCATGAGATGTTTCCTTATATTAAATCTCTTATCTATTGGTTCTGTTTATCTGGAAAACCTTGACTAACACAGACCCCTGATATGATTCCCTCTACATCAGCAGTCCCCAACCTTTTTGGTACCAGGGATCAGTGCCCCTATGAGAATCTAATGCCTGATGATCTGAGGTAAAGCTGAGGCAGTGATGCTAGTGCTGGGGAGCAGCTGCAAATACAGATGAAGCTTCGCTCACTTGCCCGCCTCTCACTTCCTGCTGTGTGGCCCCGTTCCTAACAGGCCACGGACCAGTACCAGTCCACAGCCTGGGGGCTGAGGACCCCTGCTCTACATAACTCCATGCCAAATGATCATTCAGTCTGTGTGTAATCCACTCTCCTAGTTCGGGGAGGTGCAGGGGTGGTCCTGTTTATCTGTACCAAAGGATAATAATTAGACCTTTTCATTCAGCGCCAACTGTCATGGGAAGTCGTCAGGATTTTACCCTCCGCCCTCCACCCTTTAATCTCTGGAGTTTAAAACCTATGGGACCTAGTGAGAATGAGTTTTCTCTTGGGCTGCAATGCTGGGGGCTGAGGAAAGTCTCTGGGCATGAGCAGATTCTTTCCTACTGGGCATCAGTGTGCTTGTAATTCTGGTGCTGTGGGAGTCACTGAAGCCAGCACAAGGCAGCACCCTGAGGCACAGGCAATATATGCACCTTGTTCCAGGAAAACTTGGATCATCTGCAAAGGTAGACTTGGTTCTTGCTTGCAGGATCTCTCCAGGTAAGGGACTGTCATCTTGGACTGTGCAAACTGTTTCCACAAATGTTTATATCTTTCTCCAGCTCGTGCCTCAGATCTGGGTTTTGTTTTCTAGTGTGGAGGGTGATTTTATTTTTCTTACTCCTTCTCATTCTCTGAAGGTTCTAGACTTTTGCAATGCAAATGCAAGAAAGGGCTCCATTTTCTCTGTTTTCTGCTCAAGCCTTCCCAGAGGCAATGAGCACAGGCAATTTGGCTAAGAAGGAAACGGAAGAAAGGGTTAAGAGAGAAAAGAAAACTTTTGGAGGTGGGCAGAAATAATCAATTTACACTTCAAAAATAGCATCATTACATTTGCTTTAATAGTTCCTGGGACTAAGAAGTAACTAACTCCTTTTCCTCCTCCCAATCCAGGGAAGACCCATTCAATTCTTGGCCTGTGGTGTTAGCATGGACTTAATTTCTCCAAATTTAACATCCCCAGTTCCTTCTTTCCTTCAGTCTTTACTCATTCCCAGGCGATATTCATCAAGTCTGTCTCTTGTGCTTGCTTTCTTTGCACTGCATGTCTCTTTAAGGTCTGCAGCTGACATTGGGCACCACCTGTGTTCTGACCTGGACACTTGTATAATTTCAGGTGATCTATGTTTTAGTGATTCAAAACCTCTCAACCCCTGGAGAGCAAATGTGCTTGCATGTACACACATACACACACACACACACACACACACACACACACACACTCACACGCTCTTTTGCTTTATGTTAGAGTGAAAGCAGATGCAGGATATTTTCCTGGAGCATCACTTCACCCTCAAAGTCTCTAATGGGTGGGGAGGGGGCACGCAGCTACCAATAACATTGTCCACTTGAAGTAAGGTATTGTAGGATCCTAGGCTTAATTTCGTGCTGGGCCAGAGTCAATTTATATTATGTCTTTCATCACCATTCAGAAAGAATTTACATATACAATAAGATCTCTGTGCTTAATTCTTTCATTGAAGGATATTAGCAAGGTTTAGGCTCTGCTGGTTGTTGAACTAAAGCCATATCTGAAGATTCCATCCTCACATAGGGAAAACAGCAGCCCGTGCATAGGCCTTTCTGAGTGCTCTCTGTTTGCCCTCAGCTGCCCAGCATCCTGGAAAGCCCTTCATGCACAGTGATGCAGAGCACATTTATTGCACTTTAATAGTGGTTTCACCTGGCTGCTCAGGTTCGCTCTGTGCAGCATGGTGTAGTGGTAGACCTGGCTTTGCCAGACAGCACAGAAGTTAAAGCTGTATTGCCGCCTGCTCCCGCCACCCCCCTCCCCCCACCGCTTATCCCTTAATGCTCAGGGTTTAAGAGTATAAAATTTCTGATTAAAGTATTCCAGAGGAGTATATGCTTAGTCCGTGTGAAAGGAGAGTAGAACTACCATTCACTTGGGAATAATAATAGCCACAGAGGAATGATGTTAGATTATATAAGACATTAGAATCCTGACCCACAGCCTCCACAGCAATTGGCCCACTAAGGTTAGGACTTGGTCAATGACTGCCAGCTCCCCTGTTGTTTTTGTTGTTGTCGTTGTTGTTTGTTTGTTTGTTTTTTGCCCTGACTTCCAGTTCAAGATCAACCAGAAAAAGTCAGATATACTTCTCAAACTAAGTTAAGATGCTCTGCTTCTAGTAAGCTCACCTCCACCTCCCCTGGCCAACAACCTTCAATCAAAGCATGCCCGAAGCCTTCTCTTTTTCCAAAAGACTCTCTCACTCCCTGCCTGGCTTTGAGTCTCTGCCAAAAGTAAGTGACAATGACAGGTGTCTGATTCCTTGATATACAAAGCCTCTATTCTCATTCAGATGCTCTTTATATATATTTTATCAATTAATCCTCGTAACAACCCTATGAGTAAAATACTACTATTGTCCACAATGTTCTGATAAGGCATACAGGGGATAAGTTATCGGCACAAAGTTGCACCACTGTTAAGTGATGAGTCAGGATTCGAGTCTAGGTTTGTGGACCTCTTAAATGCATGTTTTTAAACTGATGAATGATATCTGCTATAGTACTGGTAGGAGTTAAGATTTGGTAGGAAATCATGTGTGGTTGTTGTTTGTTGTTGTTTTATGTATACTAGAGGTCCTCAGGCCAGAGATAACTAGCTGATCACTAGCCTGGTGCTCTGTGGGTCCTAGGTCTGGCTGTAATCCAGGCTCACAGCTAGGGATAGGACTCTGGATTTAAAATGTTAATGTAGTAAGGCACCTGCGCCTAATTTATGTCAGTATGACTCAGAATATTGTTTATTACGCATGTGTGGCAGAATGCCACTATTGTTCTCTGACATATATAAAGCCCATGAGGTCCCCTAGCGCAGATGCGCATGCTCCCGGCAATAAAGTTGGTGCCTGCCATTTTAGTCTCATGTTGGCTCCTCATGCATTCTTTCAACTGAGTGTCTCACTACCGAAGCCTTCCCTTCCTGATCAGCTCAGCGCTGACATACTCCCTTCCATGATATGGTCTTACGAAGTGTCATTCAGCTGAGTTTATATTTCCCAAGGCTCCTATGTCGGGCTGAGACTATGTGGCTATTTCTGGCTATAGAATGTGGGCCTAAATAATGCATTACTTTCAAAGAGGTAGTTAAGTTTCTGAAGGCCATTCCCACATTCTTGTATCCTTCCATGAAAATTGTGGAGGGTCATGTTGCAGATGCAAGCAACAAAAGTTGGAAGGAGAATAAATCCTTGAGTTTGTACTTAGAAAAGAGCCACCCAGGAGAGCTGCCATACTGGGAATATTCCCATTGGACTTGGCATAAATGAGAAATAAATGTTTATTATGTTAAGTCATTGAGGTGTTAGGATTCTTAAAACAATCAGCCTACCATAATACATTTCTCTTTAATAATACTTTTAGGGGGAGGGTTAGGATCTCAGATCATTTTCTAGTAACAATTAGATTTCACCTGGATAACTAAAGCATACATGCTGATGTTTCCTTAAAAGTGTGTATAGATCTTTTAGCTCATAGAGTTGGAAATGCAGGCACAGTAGACTGTTGTACTAGGAGCTGACATTGAATGCAATTGATTTCAGCCACACCGGGAGCAGGACAGACCAGGTAAATAACTAATGAATTCCGGTGGACAGGAGCTTGCAACAGCTGCTGTTTCATTTCCCTCTTAACCCCCTGTGACTGTAAACACGCTTATAGATATATTTTATTAATCATTGTTTTGATGTATTTGGATTTTGCAAGTGGCTATTGTTGCTAAGGGATTTCTGGACACCCCTCTAGCTAATCAGATTAGGGACATGAATGCT
Organism: Pteropus alecto; assembly: GCF_000325575.1. Taxonomy (NCBI): domain Eukaryota; kingdom Metazoa; phylum Chordata; class Mammalia; order Chiroptera; family Pteropodidae; genus Pteropus; species Pteropus alecto. The sequence continues at coordinate 3,110,943 of NW_006433716.1, read as the reverse complement.
GTTGTGACAAACTAGTATATGTATGAAAAGACAAATGGAAAAGCTCTCCCTTACCAGCACTTGCAACTAGCCGTTTGTTTAAAATAACAGCTTTAGACCTCTTTCCAACTGTGCTGTCCTCACTCTGTCTATAAATGATGAACTTTAGACTGGAAATTACATGAGAGATACTTAACAAATAGATATATTTCAAGGGACATTATCAGAATAAAACACTTCAAAATTCACTTTATGCTACTTGAAGAGAGATAGCATTGATATATCATAGCTACCAGAACTTTAAAAGAACTTCCATTTTATAAGAAAGGCAAGGCAAAGCACTATATCATTAACAGTACAGCAGGCTAAATCTTAAAAGGACAAGATAGGCTTTATAAGAGCTCCAAACATACCCACACAAAGTGTGTGTGTGTGTGTGAGAGAGAGAGAGAGAGAGAGAGAGAGAGAGAGAGAGAGAGAGAGCGAGCGAGTGCTAGAGCGAGAAGTTCCTAGTTTGAATGCTTTTTGCTCTGCCTTCTTTACCACTTATCAGTTTCATTCACTTATATCTCCAGCGCCTAGCACCCTGCCTGGCACATAGAATACAGTCAATATTGGTGGAATATATACAAAGGTGAGCAAGGTGACTGGAGATGATGGGAACTGGGGAAGTCTCAACATTTTAAACATAAGATGAGACTTGGGATAAAATGTGAAGGTTGGGTAAGTTGTGAATAATTAAATAGGAGGAGAAGCATTCCAGGTGGGGAATGGAACACACCATGAGCTAAATCTAGGAGTCAGGAATGAGTCCAATATGTTTTCAGAAAAGTAAGTGGAAAGATGTGGAGATAGTGTGCTGAAAAGGAAGGTGTGTTTCATGCCTGAGGACTGGTTTAGAATGCCAAGCGTGAATAAAGTATGAAAATTTCTTCATCCAACATTTTAGGATATCCTTGTTTTAACTCAAAAGTAGTTGTAAAATAGCTTTTATGGACTAATTCTACAAGTTAAAACCACCTACTTTAATTCCTGTTAGCCTGTATGCTTCACCTGCATTAAACTCTCTTTAATACTACACAAGTAAAACCAAAATATGAGAGCATTTGTACTTTCCCATCCCAAGCCCCCAAAAAGAAGATTCTTATGAATCATGAAATATTTCCTGGGGTGGAAGTGATTACATCAGACACAATGTTAGTGTTTCCTGCTGGACTAGAGTTCAGTCACATGGGTTCCTGTGTGTCTGTTCCTGGGGAGAGCTGGAGCAGGGCTGGATCTAAGGTAGCATTCTGATGGATGTAAAGCCAGCCATAGCAATTCCGATCTTTTTGGAGATTCCGATGTTTTATGCACCCATCTGCCTACGCCCACCAACTCCTGATGGTCAGAGAAAAAAAAGCTTGTCATTGGTCACGCTTCCATAAAGCTCTTACATGTGAAGCAGGGGTCTCATCTTTCGGATTCATTTCCTTCTTATACAGAAGCAAAAGATTAGGTGGTCTAAATACCTTCAGCTCAGCTATCTTGGCTCTCTTAGACTAATTTAATAAATCAGAATATTCTGGCTCAGATCTGTTTCCCAGCAACAATAATGATAATAAATACTAGTATGTATTTAGTCGTTACTAAATGCTTTGAACCACAATAAATACTTTACCTGTGTGATTTAATTTATTCTCCAAGAACCAAGTATTTTTATGAACCCCATTGTGCAGATCTAGAGACTGTTTCTGAGAGTTTAAGAAACATCCCCAACCTTCGACAGCCAGTGAGTAACACAGTTTTCTATAGATTCTTGTTATGATCTAAAACATAATCACTATTTAATGCTGGCCTTTGCCTCCATTTTTAAAGAGAATGATTCTCATATTCAGACTAAAGTCTTCTTCACATTTTTCTGTTAGACCTCCAAGTTTAGGCAAAACCACAAACATAACTTTTAGAGATTTCCCTCTCAGAGATTAATTAGTTAGAACTAGGAATACCATAAGAATGCAGTGATCTCAATACCCACTTACTTGATGGCCTGGCTCGAATCCCAGTGTACCTTTTCCTAGCTATGTGACTAAAGCTGCATCTGTCGTCTCATCTGCAAAAGTTGAGATAATACCTCTCAAGGGGTGTGAGGCTTAATTAAGATACTATATGTAAACTTCTTAGTACTGCACCTGGCCCATGTAAGAGGTCTATAGATGCTATTAATAATTTCTTCCAAAGTGTACCCAGTTTGAATTGATAATAGTAGAACTATTGTCCTGGTACAAGGATGCACAGTGCCTCATCTTTTTTTCTTTTTGGAGACCATGTGTCAGAGTGCTTGGTGTTCTAAGTAATAAAGAAATGAAACAGAGTAGACAGGCACTTCTAAGCTGGAAAAGAAATTGAAGATTTATTTTTTGAATAAATAAATGTCATGTATTTGTGTGAGGAAATATAAAAATAAAGTGTATTTAGAAACAGATTAAAAGCGGGATCATTGAAAGTGCTGAAGGGACTCCTGTTTGAACCCTGACATTTCCTGGAAATGTTCCTAAACTTTTAGGGTCAATTGATAATTGTAGGAAAACCAGAAAGCATCTAACCTCCAAATGCTCATGCAGATAAAATCATGTATACAGTTTTGGGGTTTGCATAAACATTCTCTAAAGCCTATCCATGTATTTTTTCCCCTCATGCTAAGAGCACCTGTCCTATTATAAAGGCCTAGGTGGACACTAATAAAATTTCCTCAATGATGACAAGAAAATTGAAATTTGGAGGCTGAGAAGGAGTTTTATAGATAGAAAAGAGGGAAGGACATAGCAGTAAAGGGAATTTCCTAGACAAACTTATGAAAGAGTAAAAGTGAATGGTGGGATACTCGCTACGGAAGAGCAGATAGCCTGAAACTAGATGAAGGAATTTTTTTCTACCATGCTAAGGAGTTTTGTCTTTATAGACTGGCAATCCTTACAACATTGCAGGCCTGAGATTGGGCAAATAGGGGTATGCAAGGGGCCATCTCAAAGCCCCTACTAGAGTTACAACTGATGCAACCACATTTTGTGATATATACATAAGATTTGGTTTGAATTAAGGATTTTATAGCTTTTAAGTGTTGAAAAAAAAAATCTATTATAGGCATTGGAGACCAAAGAAAAATTTAAAGCAGGGAAATGATGTGAGCCAGTCTGTATTTGAAAAGATAATGCTGGCCACCAACACTCAACCACAACACCAGTCAGGAGGTCAGAAAGAGTCTTGTCTCTGGATCTGCACTGTCCAAAAGGACTTTCTGCAATGATGGAAATGTTTTATATCATTGTTGGCTATCAATAAAATAGCCATATGTGGATGTTGAATACTTGAAATGTGGCTAGAGTGGTGGAGGAACTGGATTTGTAATGTAATTTAATTTTAATTAGTTTAAATTTAAATAGCCACATTTTTATGGCTACTATATTGGACAACGCAACTTTAGATCAGTGGTCCCCTACTTCCTGAAAGGAATGAAGCCTGCCCATACCTTGTTGTTAGCACAGTGAGACTGTGGCAGACTTCAGAACTGTAGAGCTATAAGATCATAAATTGCTATTGTTTTAAGCCACTAAGCTTGTGGTAATTTGTTATGGCAGCAGTAGAAGAGTAATAGTTATAAACCTTGAATGGAATCATTAAAGGAACTTTTGGATAAACATTGTTTCAGGCTGAATCACCAACTGAGACAATATTTTTTTCTTCTTTTTCAAAGCTTATTCTTTTTCTGATCATCTAAGTAGTCTATGGTCATGATACGAAATTTGGAAAGCACAGGACATTATAAAGAGAAAGAAAGCAGGTAGCCATATCTCCTTTTCTGGAGGCAGATACTAATAATATTTGGATATATTCTCTCCAACTCTTTATTCATATTTTTATGGTAGAGGTGATAATGAGCTTAGAGTTATTGAATGATTATTAGGTGCCGGGTCCTGTTCTAAACACTTCACTAACTCATTTAATCCACATTATAATCTATGAGATAGTCATCCTCATTGCACAGATAAAGAAACTGAGACAAGATACGTCAGTTGTATGTCAACAGAGTATATGGCAGAGCAGTGCATCTGTTTAAGGCACTAAATTTCAGAGCTTAATTTTATGCTATATTGTATATATTATGAAGATCCCATTTTTATTCTTGAATTTTTTTTCATTTAACCTTTTAAAATAATGATTTTCTCATGTTATTTACACCTAAGTGTAAATATGGGTAGCACAAGTATAAGCATTTTGGGGCTATGTTTATTCCAAAATAATTACAATGATCTCCTTTGTTGTTGGGGAAAAAAAGAAAAGCATTTTTGGAAATAGAAATTCTTTTGCTTAAAGGTAAAATTAACATGATACTGTCTTATGAATGGAAGTGAGGGGTGGGAGCAAGTATCCAATAAGTTTGTAAAGTTATTTACTTGGAACGTGAAAATAGTTTTCCTTTAGAGTAATATGATACATCATTGGATTTTTAACAGCACCCTCATCCCATATGCCAATTTTTCATATGGTATAGCAGAAGTACTGAATGCTGTCAGTACGTTGAGGTTTATCCCAAGGGCTTGTGTACAAGGGAAAGAAAATGTCCCCCAGGAAGTACAACTGCAAAATCAGTGTAAAATCGGTCAGAGCAGAGATATGCAAAATTATTAAAAAGCGTTACAGAGTCCGGGTCTATCAGATGTTACTCAGAAAAGGAGGACATAAGTCAAAAAGTTCTTAGCCCAGAAAGAAAGGAAAAAGGAGTGCCTTGGAGATTCGTTGGCAGGTTCAAGGTGGCACTGTGCACAGTGGAGGGATCTTAACTAATGACCTCTGAAGGGACTGGCCTCCTTGGAAGACAGATTCATCTGTTATTTTAGGTAATACAGTTAACATCAGCTAACTTTATTCTTTTATTTCCATATTCACCCAACAATTTCTGGTTAAAATTTGGCTTCTTAAATAGGTCTACCTACAAGAAGAGATTTCTCTGGCCATGCTACCACCAGTATTATAGCCTCATCTCAATTATATTTACCATCGTAAATTAAAAGATGGATGTTACAGCTCTATAAATGTTTCCTGAGTTTGGTTAATTCAAATATACTCTTCAGATATGGGTCCATTCTTGGTGAGCTGGTAAAATGAGATCCGTGAAGGGGCCTGTGAGGCTGATGGTCATTTTCTGAACCAGGAATTCGCCAGGTTGCCTGGGTCTTCTCTCTCGTTTGACATTATCATTGGCCAAGCTTAAGCTCATGTTGTTACTTAAACAATCACAATGTATATTTGTAATAAAACAACAGGAAAAATCTAGCTGTGATTTTAGTAGTTACTTCCAAAGGATGGTAAGGTTAAATAAGAACAGTTTAATCAGAGAAGGATGTAGATGCTTCTGCTAATATATAATAATAGTAACAAATAACACTAATTGGTAGCAAATAACAAATAATAACAAATAACACTAATTGTTGGTAACACTAATTATTGGTAACAAATAGTAACAAATAACACTAACACTAATTAAAACTGTTTCAGGCATAATGTTCGCCACTTTAAATAAGTTATTTCATTTAATCCTAACAACCCTGTGAGGAAGGTACATTATAATATACAATTTACCACTGAGGAAATTGAGGGATCTAGAGGTCAAATAACACCCAAAGCCAGGCATCTGAGAAGTGTAAAGCCAAGATTATAGACCAAGCAGCACGAGTCTTTGCCCAAGCTCTTAACCACAGTGCTACATGAAGGAGCAAAAAGGAGGCTCTGGGGGAGAAACTAACGGAGACTTGCATTTCAGCTTCAGGAGCTGATGTCACTATGTGGTTAAGCTTTCTTCTTTTTGATCCAGGTATATCATTAACTTTTCATAGTGGCCAGTCAGGGTTCAATTCCATTTTTGGCTCACCACTTGAACAGGGGAAGAGAGAATCTTCTGAGAATTGGAAGGGGCTGTGGCAGAGTGATGAGGAAGGGGTCAAAGATGGTACATGTCTACAGAAAAGATTGCCAGATAAAAAATTAAATAAGCTGTGAACGTGAACAGAAGAAAAGGGAGAAGGCAGGTTTGATGCCCAGTCATAATCATTTTGAGGGAGAAAAACAGTAGATCAAACACTAGTTACTAGAAGAATCTTTGCTTCTGTCTGGAGAGAAGGTGAGGGGTAAGGGAAGCATTCTCAGCTGGACATCAGTCTGTATGTTCTCCGGTTTGTAACTAGAAGTCCTTGCCTTTGCCTTTGAGCTCTGGAACTGTTTTATTGCTTTTATAAACTACTAGCTATCTTCTTTTAGGGGGAAATAACAGATGGTCTTGCTGGAACTGAGCTTTTTATCTGAATCTTCAAAACCTTTTTGTGCACAATTTATGAGGTTCACTTCTTTGCAAATTCAGTGCTTTCTTGTAGTTTTCCTTTTGAGATGAGCCACGAGAGCCTCGTTTTCGTTGGGCATTGCCTATTAGAAGCAAAACTCCTTTCTTATTTAATCAGCTTCTCCAAAGGAATAAGGCTGAGTCCAGTTATATTCTCTTTATGAGGGTGAAAAGCTTTTGGCGGTCTGACTAAAAATAACGTGGAATCTGCCACCCGGGTCTCCCTTCCATATTCATTTGTATTTTTATGCATTTTGCTCATGGAGTTCAAGTTAACAGGTCATCCCCTGTGAGCATGGAAGAAATTTGACTGGGTCAAGTATTTGTGGTTTGGTATCGAAACTGCTGTGTGCAGCGGAGAGGCTGACCCTGACTGGCCACATTGTTGGGAGGTAAGACCAGTAGTTCCAAATTCTGGCCCTCTTAGATTCAGATTAGAGAGGATCATTGCACAAACTCTCTATTGAGTGAAAAAATATGAGTAAAATAATATTGCCTATGAAAAATCCCTAGGAAATGATATGCTTTTTCATAATTACTAAAAATCTGCAAGATAGTTGGATATACACTGGGCTTGGAAAACAAACAGCCAAACCTAAATCAACTTTGCAGAGTTAAGCATATTCATAGCTCATTTTGTTCTACAAGCTTATTTCCCAAATCACTTGGAATTAATACTGTTCTGATTTATTATTCAAATCCCTGAGACCACCAGAGATACTCTTAGCCAGATTTGGTGCAGTCTCTGAATACTGCCTAGAACTTTGGGATGACAATATAGTGGAGTGGCTGAGAACAGAGGCTCTGAAGTCAAAGCCTTGGCATAATCTGGAGTCTGCAACTTATAAACTGGGTGACTTTGGGCTAATTATTTAGGTCCTTCAAGCTCTTTAGTTTTCCTTGACTGCAAAATAGACATAACAAGTATTTTCCAGGGTCGTTATGCATGTACATACTCACATATGCAATATATATTGCATAATATATACTATAGATGGATGTATAAAGTGCTGGCATATAGTACATACACAATAAATGACAGCTGTATTGTTGTTCAGTTGCAAACTTTGCTTCTGTGTTGTCTTTGTGAAAGAAGAAGTAGTCTCAGTGTGGGTCTTGTTTAATTATGTTGGCTTAAGGGAGAGAGCTACGTCTATAGTGAAAAAATATTTTTTTTGGAAATTCTATATACTATACTTCTATTTTGGAGAATCGTGAAGGCTCTAAAAAGTCCTGCAATGAAGAAATCAATTAAAATTCTTATATATTCTTAAAATTCTGGATATTCTCAAAACCTACTTGATTACTAAAACCATTTTTCCAATTATACCTATTGACATCCTGTGGATTTACTGCTCTTCAAACACAACACACTTTATGAAATTCTGATCAGGTAGATAGCCACAGCCATGGTCTCGAATATAGAAATGTGTATTTGAATCTTTGTTCTACACTTCCTAGCTTTACGACTCTGGCAAAGCACTGAACTTGTCTGTTTTCTATTATTAGTTAAGACTCAGTTCAGATGTTATCAACTCCAGGATCAACAGCCATCAGGTAACTAGTTAAGAAACATTTCTTCTATGTGCTCATAATTGATGCCATGCAGAACAGTACTGAAACCAAGGCAAAAGGAAAAAATTAATTATACTGATATTGCCTTCATTTAAAATGAAGTTTTTCACTTGCCTCACTCTGTTTCTGTCCCTGCTCATAATTCTCTGAACATGTATCTATCACACTATAATAATTCATTTATATGTCTCCACAAATAGACTGAATGCTCCTGGTAGGTCAAGACTTTGCCATGTTAATCCTTACATCTATGGTACCTAGCTCCATTCTGGCATAAAGTCATTTTCGATAAATGTGTCTCTGACAGGAACACTCTTCTTCTGGATAGCCACACCTTCACTTCCTTCATGTTTCTGCTTAAATATCATCATCAGAGAGAACTTTCCTGTAAAATGGTATCACCCTCACCACCACCTCAATGTTTATCCCTCTGTTTAATTTTTCTTCATAGCACTTACCATGATCTGACATCTCTTGATTTTTTATTGTGTATTTTCCTTGACTTAAACTTAGGTTAAGCAAAGTCTTGGTCTGTTTTTCCTTTCT
>NW_006433716.1:3072945-3102038 GCF_000325575.1 Pteropus alecto | reverse complement strand
AGAGAGCTACGTCTATAGTGAAAAAATATTTTTTTGGAAATTCTATATACTATACTTCTATTTTGGAGAATCGTGAAGGCTCTAAAAAGTCCTGCAATGAAGAAATCAATTAAAATTCTTATATATTCTTAAAATTCTGGATATTCTCAAAACCTACTTGATTACTAAAACCATTTTTCCAATTATACCTATTGACATCCTGTGGATTTACTGCTCTTCAAACACAACACACTTTATGAAATTCTGATCAGGTAGATAGCCACAGCCATGGTCTCGAATATAGAAATGTGTATTTGAATCTTTGTTCTACACTTCCTAGCTTTACGACTCTGGCAAAGCACTGAACTTGTCTGTTTTCTATTATTAGTTAAGACTCAGTTCAGATGTTATCAACTCCAGGATCAACAGCCATCAGGTAACTAGTTAAGAAACATTTCTTCTATGTGCTCATAATTGATGCCATGCAGAACAGTACTGAAACCAAGGCAAAAGGAAAAAATTAATTATACTGATATTGCCTTCATTTAAAATGAAGTTTTTCACTTGCCTCACTCTGTTTCTGTCCCTGCTCATAATTCTCTGAACATGTATCTATCACACTATAATAATTCATTTATATGTCTCCACAAATAGACTGAATGCTCCTGGTAGGTCAAGACTTTGCCATGTTAATCCTTACATCTATGGTACCTAGCTCCATTCTGGCATAAAGTCATTTTCGATAAACGTGTCTCTGACAGGAACACTCTTCTTCTGGATAGCCACACCTTCACTTCCTTCATGTTTCTGCTTAAATATCATCATCAGAGAGAACTTTCCTGTAAAATGGTATCACCCTCACCACCACCTCAATGTTTATCCCTCTGTTTAATTTTTCTTCATAGCACTTACCATGATCTGACATCTCTTGATTTTTTATTGTGTATTTTCCTTGACTTAAACTTAGGTTAAGCAAAGTCTTGGTCTGTTTTTCATTTCTGTATCCCCAGTACCTAGCTTGGTGCCAGATACTTCATAGATGCTCAGTAAATATTGGCTGAGTAAATAAAATATTGGATGACTGAAAGAATGGATGAATGAATATCTTCTTTTTCCTTCATTGCCTCTTCTGGCAAATGGATATAATGCAACCTATCCCATCTGCTATTAGGATTAAATACGAATGTGTATGTAGTAACACTTAATATTAGGCTCTGCCCATTGTCAGTGTTCGGTGTTTGTTAAATAAATCTGAATCTAGCTGAATATGAATGGAAAACAGTAATGCAGATGAGAGCTTTCTGGGACTAATGATAACTTCCGGACCAGAGTTTTCTAATACTACAAAGGGAATGCTGGATATCATGGTGTCTTTTATTGAGTGGTATTTTTATAAGTGGAGTATTAATGCAACACGAGTCTCACTCCTTTTATTTTTTTAATAGAATGTATATTTAGAGACCAAGATAATACTTTTTCATCTTACAGTTCTACACATTGTAGCACAGCATCAAGAGAAGACCTTGGGTATTCAAGTCCTAGCTTCTAGGCTTGAATTCTGGCTCTACCTTTTACTGATTATTGGTAATTTCAGATGAGTTACTACTAAGTCTACTTTTGAGCCTTAGCTTCTTCGTTTGTATAAGAATATCATAAAGAGCTATATCTCCGATTTGATAAAAGAATTTCATGTGTTCATTTTATAAAACAGTAAATGTTAGTTGCTATTGTTCTTTTTATTACTATTGCAACAGCTATCACCACTGTTGCCACCTATCTCACCACTAATACCAAGTAACATCTGAGAATATTTAAGCCAACCTAGAAGGAAAAAATGCTGCCCATAATTTATTTCTCTCATAAACCTTTAGCAGATCTCAAAGTCCGAAGGGAAGGTCAAACTAGTACAAATTGCATTACGTGATTGCACCCACTGATATCCAGAAGCTGTTATTGTCACCAGTAAACTGTCTTTTGGGTCCTGTAATTCTCTTCTCCACATAGCCATAGGCTTCTCCTGCTACCTCATGGAGTTTCCAATACTGTCTGAAAATCTTTAGGACAGCATCCCTTAGCTAACAAGGAGGTTGTTAACTTGCATATGAACAAATGCAAATGATGTGGGTTGTTGGTCTGTTAATGTTCCACTTCTTTGTTTTCTATCTGTGTTTTTCAGAAAGTAAGTTAGCAATTTTGCATAAATCTATCTTTCCTATTGAGCCAAGACTATGTCAAGAAAAAATCTAGCAGTATGACCTCAGTGCTCCTTGGAAGGGGGAGTCAGTAAAATGATGAGTCCCTGGCCACGAAGCAGAGTCCAAAGAGTTGTTCTTGAAAGTGAATTGTGACTCTTTCAGGCGATTTAAAGATTACATTGCTAAAAAGATGTATTTGTTTATGCTCTGCTTTCCTGGGGACTTGAAAAGAGCTAGCAGCTTTCCTTGGGTGCTGTTCCTTGCTCACCTCCACTTCCTTTCTTCCTTTCTTTACTATTCTTTCATTTCTTTTTAGAGAGATCACAACAAACTCTGTTTGTGTGTGTGTTTACTCAGTAAGCACGAGAGAGGAAAGATAGGCCCCGTAAAATAGAATTAGTGGGAACACATCTCCTTAAAAGAAACTGAGATAACAAATTTCATTAAAACTGTGCTTTAATGGAATTGAAAGGAACTCTATCATTAAGATGTGTTTGTAGAAGGTAAGTAGAAAGTGATTTTAATTATTGAGTGTTTCTAAATATACCTATCCACTCCTCCCTAACCGAGTAATGAAGATCTGTAGTTCCAGGAGAAACTATGTAATATTGTTGAAGGGTGACTAGAGATATCCAAATTGACCATGATTTGGCAAGATTTCTTCTTAATTAACAAAAGCAGAGACAAACGCAAAATTTCCTACTTGTATAGTGGAACAATATTTTGCTGAGTTTACCATGTTTCCTTTCAGGCAGTAGTGAAGTTTTCATGTTCCCTCTACTAAGGGTAGGTTTGCCGCAGCCTATTGGCAGAAAAATAGAGTAGGCAATGTTTAGATTTTGGATTTCATAATTGGATTTAGAAACTCGAGGCACAAATACACCTCCAAACACTTTCAGGGATTTTACTTTTGGGTATCCTGCTATTCAGGAAATCAGGTGCAGGAGATAGGAAATTTTATAGAGAAGCTGCTATAGCCAGCATGGCTTGGGGTAATGGGTTAGGATAGCTGCAGGAAGTGCAGAGGCTGGTGTGAGCAGCTTCAAAGGGTACCTGCCCCTTTTTGGTCTGGAGTACAGAGCGGCAGTGCCTGTGTGGCCTGCAGTAGTGCAGATGTAGCCCAAGAGCTCAAAGCTGGAGAAGCTTCACAACTGGAACGAGGAAGGTGATGGTAGGCACCAAGTGGGAATATGCATGTCTTAAGAGATGGATGGCCAGAGTATGACCTTGGTTTATTAAACCTCTGTTTAAAAAAGAGGTCCTCATCTCACGAATGTGTGACAGTTATAAGCATTGTTTGGGAAATAATGGAAGATGATTAGGTAAGTTAATGCAGTAGAACCCTGAACGCATGGCATGAGATTTTGATTTGATACATTTGGCAATTAGGAATGATTGCAGTTTTTCTGGAAGATGATTGACAAGGCAAAAAAAAAAAATGCTTACATTAGAAGATACAAAAAAAAAATATTAGGAGGAACAAAGACATTTAGATTTTTGAGAGTAAGGCTGAGTCTTATTTATTTTTAACCCCCTGGTGCCTACTAGCACAAAGTCTGGCACACAATTAGTGTTCAGTAAACGCTTGTTGAATGTGAAAAAGAATTCACACAGAATTCTATCTCTGTGTGTTCTCACTGAAATCCAAATGGATCCCAGCAATTTAGGTAAGATTCAAGGAAGGTTTTTTTTTAGTGGGAAATTATTACCAAGTGAAACAGAAACTAAGAGAAGGTGTGCAACATCTTGAGAGGTCTCTGTGGTTTAGACTTGTTCTAGTCTAAATGTCAGAAGTCATTCGGCTGACTTTTCAACACTAAGATGTATATGCTTTAGTCAACAATATTTTATAAAAATGAAGAGTACTAAAAAAATAACAATTAGTTATGAAAAGATATAAGGAAACTTAAATGCCTATTGCTAACTAAAAGCATCCAGTTTAATTATACTTTATAATTCCAACTATAGACATTATGGAAAAGGACAATCTATAGAGATAGTAAAAAAAAATCAGGTTGGGGGTGCAAGATATTAATATTAGGGGAAACTGTTGGGAGGTGGGTAGGGCAGAGGAGATATAGGAAAACTCTATTTTCTACTCAATTTTTACATAAACCTAAAACTGCTCTAAAAAAATAGTCTATCAAATTATTTTATTTATTTATTTATTTATTTATTTATTTATTTATTTATTTATTTATTTATTTATTTTAACTTCTACAGCACCTGGTCTTCCTAGGTGGTTTCTCATCCAAGTAGTAACCAGGCCCGACCCTGCTTAGCTTCTGAGATCAGATGAGATTGGGCATGTTTGGGGTGGCATGTTCGTAGACTTCAAATTAATTTTTAAACTATAAATCATCAAGACAGAAGGATGAGGATTCTCTTCATTTGGAAGACCATTTTTCTTTACTAAAATGTTAGTGATGACTGATATACCTCTCTTTACTAGTTAGAAAGGACTGGGAGGACTTGAGAAAAGAACCATTATTCTCCCCTGTCAGACAAAAATAAAATTAAATACTAGAAATCGATTCCTTTCTGCATACTCCAAGCAAGAAGATACAGGGAGAAAAAAAAAAGATACTTCTTTGACTTTTCTCCCTGATAACTGATGACTTATGTTCTTGGCACTTAAAAGCACCAGACATGTGAGTAGGCATATGGAAATCAAAGGGCAGAATGTAGTTGAGTCCAGTCCTTATTCAATATTTGTAGGGTCCAACATTCAAAAGTAAATAGCAAATCCCATTCCCACATCTTTGATCTTGTCTCCTTCTCCAGCATTTCCCTGGAGTTTGTCCCAGGTTACCTTCATTTGGGGGCACACATTGGTACTCTTAGTGTCATCTGGCCTGCATTGTGATGCCACATGGTATTTCCAGTTTGTATTTCATTCTTATCCAGCTATTAGAGCGGACCTAGCCTTCTGTTGATTTTTTTTAACTTTGTCAGAAATTGAACAGATGGATTTGAATTCTTAATTTTCTTCAAAAATGTGCCAAGCACTTGTTCCTTTGTTCCTTATTTTCCCCTTGACCAATTCCTTGTGGCTTTGTATTTTTCCTCTTTAAAGGCATCCCACTGATTAGTCTTCTCTCTCTGTTTTCTAGACATCTCATGGTAGCTAAGCTCTAAAATCTACTCCTGTTCTGTTTTGCTAAATTATCCTCCTGGTTTCATACACCTAGTGTATGTAGGTGTACACACAAATATTTCCACTGGAATCATTGAAAATCATATTAAAATGCTAAAATAGAATTCATACTTCTAGGGGTTGTTTAAGAAATGGAAAGAGACATTTGTGTTTTATTGAGTAACCAGTTGATTTGCAAAGTATTTAGGATAATTCATCTTAATTTCATTGAATGGCCCCCAAGAAGTAGGCTAATTGTACCATTTTCTGGGTGAGTGTAGTGATACTTACAGAAACACACTCGCCCAAGTTCAGCTAGTAAGCTGTAGAGCTAGGAGACAAATTCAAATTTATCTTATTCTATGGTCTATTTTTCTCTTAATTAAAAAAGCATTGGCTTCATAATCCGAAGCATTTTTCTCTTAATTAAAAAAGCATTGGCTTCATAATCCGAAGGTTTGAGTTCTTCCTTTTGGGGAGTGAAGACACGAAGAACAGCCCCTTAAATTGCTTAAACCTTAGTTCTTATGTCTATAAGTTGGGGATGATATTAATTTCAGTATTGCTCTGAAGATTAAGAGAAAATGAAGATAAATTCCTCGTACAAGGCCTGGTGTGAAGTAATTTGTGGCACGTCAATTTATTTTATATTAAAGCTATTACTTTTATCGATAAAATAATTCATCTTGGGGCAGAAAAGTAAACTGTACTAGGTTGAGGCATATAAATTATCATATGCTACTAGATCTGTGCCCTTTACTAAGCCACCTGAGCCCTGTAACTGAAACCAGCTCTTAACGTGTTGTCAGCATGGTCCTCTACTGACATCTGCAATCCCATTTCCCAACCCTGTGGCCAAAAAGTTATTTGGAGGTCTGATTGTTTTGCTCCCTTTTTTAAGAGGCCATGTTTTTCTGGTCATCAGCTTCCTCTACAATTTAATGCCAGACTTTCTTTTTCTATCAGCACACCTGTCTGAAACCTTCCTACTGGACAGAAGTGATCTATTTTCCATCCTTAGTGAGACTCTTTTTGGATTAAAGGTCAGCCATCCACATCTGCAGCTCTCGCTTTCCTTCCGCTGCTGCCTGTGCAAATAGCAGAATTACATTGACTTGTTTTGCTGGCTTCCTCCTGCCTCTCTTGCCACCAGGCAGATATTAAAGCCTTGCCTTGACTGGGTGCTTACTTGCCTTTGTCACATGTTTTAGCAGTTGAAATGCAGACCCAAAATTAGCCAAATGAAACAAAAGTAATAATGAACAACACAAACAAGAAACCAGTGACCTTTTACTCTATAACAAATGCCATGCATGGTATTTTAAATTAAACACATCTTGAAATTCCTTTTTCTTGCTGCAGTGTAGAGTTGTTTTTCTTTTTATTTTCTTTAAATCATTCATTTTCAACCTTGGAAAGTCTGCCTTGTTCCTAGTAAATAGAAACAAAGTCAAGCTATAACAACTTAATAGTAGGAGGGGTAGGTGGGGTGCTAGTAGTTCTCTATATCTTGGTACTTTATTTATGTCAAGTTAATATATATAGAACAAAAATCCGAATGTGTTTGATGTGCCAAATGAAACTTGCATGGCACTGGGTGTGAATTAGCCAAACAGAAGAAGATCTAGGAAGCTGCAGGTGGAAGGGCGGTTTAGAATATTAAAAAGGAAACATAAGGATGCTATACTTGAGACTAGTAGGAGATCATCTTCTAGTTCTGATACAACCAGAAAACTCTAGTTTTCGCTCAAGAGCTAGCAAGTGAAGTCCTCCCTCCTAGCAACCTTTGCGGCCCAAAAAAACACATGGTAGCTGAGTAGAGAATGCTTAGAGAGGGGTCTGAAACAGAAAGGCACTTTGCAAATGGTATTGATGGAAATCAGAGTCTCCTTAGTGGTAAAATTGACTTGTGTTGTTGATTTAAAAACTGCACTTTGATCACTTGCAAACAGAGGCAGAGAAATAGTTTTATAATTGGAAACCTGAATTCTGATACAATGAAACAACCTCCTGGTGTGCCCTATCATGGGATAACAGAGAGGGATTGCAAAAGGCCAACAGGCATCCAAACTGGACCAAGCATATATCATTCTTAGGTACATTGGGCTTAGGGTTCAACAGCTTCTTACGAAGAAGGAGTTGAGGTTGCTTCCAGAATATTAGGTATGGAAGATGGATTTTGCTATATATTAGCAATACTTAAGCTGACTGTCATGAACTGCAAATAAAAATCCCAGGTAGAAGCACTCCTCTGGTTTTTGTGATAGATGGCCATTTGGACCACGTGGTCCACCCTGACCATTGCAGTCAAGGGCCCAAAGAGGGCAACCAATACCAGATGCATGGTAATGATTACAAAATGTGGTATATCAAAGTGGACTTCTATTTTCTCTACCATCTCTCACAACAGCATTACGAAGAATATGAAACACAAAATTCCTTCCTTGGAAGAGTTTACAATCTAGGGGAAATGCAGGATGCATTAAAGTGTAATAAATACAGAAGTCTATGTTATTTATACTTTATTATCAAAGCATGCACGTACATGGTAAAAGCAAAACAAACATTAAAATAACAGAAAAGACTATAATTTAAAAATACTCTTCCCTGACCTTCCGTTCTCTATTTGTACTGTCAATACCAGAGTCAGTCAACAATCTTACTGCTTCTATTTTTAGATCTTCTGGTAGTCAGGAGCATAGCACTAAAAAATATGTGTAAACTACTTTAATGATAGACATTGTACGTTATTTGTTACTTTCCATGGCAATAGGATTTAGCTTACTTCTGCCCTTCTTCCTATCTAAATTTATAATTATATTATTGTGTTTATTTTCTCTACTAATTAACTTTTATAACTAATTAAATCTGTATTTTTCTATTCTGCCAACTTCCTATGGAATCTTTTCTCTTTCATTCTTTCCTACAAGCCTCCTTTATTCCTTGCCCAACTCCATTGTCAGAGCCCGAACTTTTACAATGCAAAGGCTGTTGAATTTTACTTTCTGTTCTCTAAGGAGACTTAAGTCTCCCATGCTTTTTGTGCAAATTATTTAAATAGTAATAAAGAGTTCTTTACAATGAAGTGCAATATGCTTAGTTTAGGTTTTTCTAGTTATTTTACCAGTTTCTGAGATCTGAGACATCAGTAAAGGTAAAATAGAAGAAGAAGGATTCATGGAGGCTTTAGGATATGATCTGAGTCTTGAAAAGTGCAGAAGAACCAGATGGGCAGAGAGGGGTCAAAGGTGTGGAGGAGACAAGAAAATAGAATATGCAAAATGAGTCTGGTATAGTCACGTGATAGACAAGTGACAAGGCTATATGGAGAAATTTATTTCTTGGAGCAAAGTGGTGGATAAAGTTGGAAAGGTAATTTAGAGCCAGATGGTTGGCTATGAGCCTCAGGCTGTCTGCTTCCCAAAAGTTGTAGCCTACACTTTTCCTGTCTCCACTTCCTGCTCTCTCTCTCTGCAACCTCTTTCAATCTGGTGTAAACCCACACAGCTCTATTAAAATTGTCCACAAAGACCACCAGAAACTCATCTAATAGTTTCATCCTAACAGACATCCTCCTTTATGTCTTTGTGGATTACATACAATTGCCCATCAACTTGGCTTTTTGATACTTCTCATCCCCTTTCTTCTGTGGCATTGAATTTTTCATGTTCTTCTCCTGTCTCTCTTAACATTATTTTGTTGTCTCTTTAATGGGTTTTCTTTGAGAGTCTGATAGGTTTCTGCATTTGACTCTTGTCTCTCTCCACTGGCCATTCTGTTCGCTTTTCTCTACCCAATGTACTGAATCCTGAGTCCCCAGCTTTGACTTCCTTCCCACATTACAGGTCTACTTCACATCTCAATATGAATAATCAATTAAAACTTTCACTTAATATTTGCAAAACTTACCATATTCCCTTCCACACCAGCTCTTCTTCCTGTTTTGTCTTTTAACTCTGTCATTATCCTTCAGGTCAGCTAGATTCAGAACCTCATGATAGTTCTTAATTTTAACCCCTGACTAGCCTTCATATCCAGTGGGCTCTGTTGATTGTTTACTGTGTCATTTCCCTAGCATTTCACCCTACCTTTACATTCCTAGTGTTGCAATCCTGGTAGGGTCCCCCTTTTATTTCATTTGTATTGAAGCAAATTTCTCCTAAATACTTCTAATGTCTCTCTATTTCAATCAGCCTTTACAGCAATACCAGGCTGTATTGGAATGGGGGGCGGGGATCATTTTAGCCCTTGCTCAGAACCTTCAGTGGTTTCACGTCACTGACAGAATAGAGGCTTAATGCTTTTCTCTGGCTTGGCCATTCAAGGTCATCAATATCAAACTTTTCCACACTGTCTTCTTCCACTGTTTCCTTTCATGGAACCCATAGTGGGGCAATATTAGATTTCTCGGTTTTTCTCCAATCTGACTTTCTTTGCTCCTCTGCCTGATTCCTTATCTGAACTGTTGGCATCTTTCACACAAAACTCAGTTCAATTGCTACTATGTCGTAAAGGCTTTCCTGTGCATCACCACTTCTCTCCTTGCCATCTCACTTTCCTTTCACTGGGCCGACATGATTTGTTTCTATTTCCTCCACGTATATACAGCATTTTGCCTTATATTACTGAAATCTTACACAGGGAAAGACAGTGGCTTAATTTTATATCACTTTCCTCCTCCTCTTATTGTTGGTAAAAGTTTGTTATGTTGCATAATTAGACAGTAGGTATTTTGTGACAAATAGATGCCTTTTGAGGTAAGAATACTTAGTCAAAGTATGGCTGCTATTGATCATTTTATTTTAAGCAAGTCACTGAACCTCTTGAGCTTTTGTAAAATGGGGATGACATTTCAAGCTCCAATTCTCTGACAATTAACGAGTTAATATCTGTGGAAGAACTTTGGGAACTGCAAGGTTCTATGTTTCTCTTTCTTTCCAAAGAGTTCATTGTTATTGTCTTCTTCAGAAACACTCCCCACCAACCTGTATTACTATTGTAAGATGGATATTGCTCACTAATTCTGTTTAACAGAGAAGACAACTATAAGAAAGAATTGAGAAATATGTATCAAAATAGATATCCTCTCTTTTGAAAGGATTCATACCCCCAAAGAAAAAAAGTCTGTTTGCCATGAAACTTTTTGTCAAGCACACTAAAGTACTTAGAATCACTGAGGTAGGCCCAGAAATCCCACTGTCTCAGTGTCCCTTTCAAACCCAGGCTGACTCCTGGCAGGTTTAACCAGAAAGGTAAGACAGGTCTTTTGAGGAACTAAGGTAAAGAAAGTTTAGGGAAGGCCTTCAGGCTGGAAGATCCCCCCTGCCCACCAGAGGGCACTCTATGCAGAGAAGTGAGCCATATAATGGAAAGACATGGAGTTGACTTCGGAGCCCGAAGTTTGAATTTCTAGTTAATTTTTTTACTTTAGCCAAGTTACCTGCCATTTTAGAACGTGCAAATGAATAATAATTGTTTTGCATAATTGTTAAGATTAAACGAAGTTATATCAGTGAGGGCACCTCGCTCTAGTACCAGCAAGGTGTCGTTAACCATGAGTTCCCGCTTTCTCTTCCATCTTCCCACCCCTTTAGCCCAACCTGGGTCAAGAAAGGCTTCCAACAAGGTGACTGTTGATCAGAACAGGACCGCATCCTTTGTTCTGTCTCAGGGTCCCCCAAATCTCGAGGGGTTGGCACTCTAAATGTAGCTTTTAGATGAAAAAGGAAATGCAACCCGTCAGCAGCTCCTAGTGGCTTCACAAAAGCAATTGCTGGCAGGGAGCCCACAGTTAGCGTGGAGACTAGAATAGTACTCGCGGCCAGTTCAGGGCTCCTTCTGCCGGTTTCTGCTGTCACTGCACATGTGGGCACTATTGCGGACTCTTCTTTCTGCAGTACAGCCGCAGTCTTATCAAGTATTAGCTGAAATTCAGTTTCTTCTAGAAAACTTATCCTCTCTACACTTAATAAAGTGGCGCATTAAACCCATTGTATGCACAATACCTTTGTTTATCATTCCCGATTTAGAAATATTGATTGCAGGCTTTTTAAGTTGATTACCAAGCTGACCTTGTGTATCCACTCAAGTGGGTTTTATATAAATCCCTACCAAACTGAGACTTAGGCCTCTTGAAAAAGCACAGACTCTATTTTAGCAGACACTTGCTCAGTCATTCCTCAGGTTCCTTTTAGGCACGATTACTGCCTTGCCGTGCTTTCCCCAACCACTTAGCTTTACTGCAGCTGATTGCACAAACCTAAGATACCAGATTTCATTTGATCTGTTTCAGTGCCTAATTCATTAGTCTGCCCTTGACAGGAAAGGGGAAGTATCTGTTCTCTCACTCTCATGGCTACTGGCAGTTGATATAGGTCATTAGCTTTCTGTATCCATGTCTGGTCGGAGTGTCTCAAAATAATATCTGCTTTTGGGTGAGCCAACAAGAATAGAACCAGGGTGTTAGAAAAAAGAAATCCCTCCATGAATCTTATGGGAAAATATGAACCAGAAGCATATACACAAAAGATTGTCGGGTGTTATTTTCTTCATTGAATAAAGTAGGAGTTTGGTTCCAGATATTAGCTGGTTCTTCTTAAAGAAGCTTGGGGGATGTGGAATAACATTGGGATTGAGATGGCTTTGAGGACAGGCTTTTAGTTGAAAAGGCAACTTCCATATGCCACGAGTGAAGACAAGAAGAGGGAATCATGAACAGTGTTCATAATTAAAAACTTTGACCATTTAATGAGCATTTACTGTGTGCTAGGCACTGTGCTGGATGTTTTATGTGCATCATTTTAAATTGATGTTCAAAACAACCCTGGTTGGTAGGTATAATCTTTATTTCACAAATGAGAAAATTGTAGTTTAGAGAGACTGTTACTTGACCACGGTCATACAGCAATAAATTCAAGGCTCTATTAAAGTCATAACATAAATCACTTTTATCAATTAAAAATATAGGAAAGCACGTTTTACTCGATTGTAACTTCTCAGAATCAGTCAATCACATTGATTCAGCACCCACTACTCAAAATGTGTCCAAGTCCCTGGCCAGGCTAAGTTCTGGACTTACGTTAAGAAAATCTTCTCTTTCCCCTTAAGATTGTCTGCTGGCAACCTCTTCCACCTCCTAGCACATGCTACACCTCACCTCGTTCTGTGGCCTTCTCCACACAGTACTGTAATTGCCTATTTGACAGTCCTGTTAGATTGTGGGCAATCTAAAGGTGGCATGGGAACTGAGTCTTATTCATCTGTCTATCCCAACAGTGGGCAAAAGGCCTATAATATAGTAGCTGCTCAGTAAATGTTTGTTGGATAAAAATAGTTTAGAGAGCCAGCCAGCTAAGTCTTATGATGAATGAATGTCAGATTATTTAAGTACAGATGGGGCTAACAGGAATTTAGCACAGAAAAAAATCTCTCCTTGACTTTCATGGAATTATATGGACCTACAAATGTCCATACAGAAAACAGCATTGAGTTTTTTAGTGGACTTTCATGGAAATCTGTGAAGACCAGGTTCACGTTGTGTTATTTGTTATCTGGAGCCTCCTCTCAGGGAGTGTTGGTATATAGAACCAATCAGTAAGCATTGTATGCTAGACCTATGGGAGGTACCAGGAAGTGCAGGAGATCGCTTGTCCTCTTCACGGTGTGTGCTAGAATGTAGTCTTAGCCTGTTCCGGCTGGTATAACAAAATACCATAGACCAGAGGGCTTATAAACAGCACAAAGTTATTGCTCACAGTTTTTGAGCCTGAAAGTCCAAGATTAGTTCAGCAGTTTTGGTTTCTGTTGAAAGCCTGCTTCTGGGTTGCAGGCTGCTGACCTCTCCTTATATCCTAATATGGCAGGAGAGGCAAAGGGTCTCTCTGGGGCCTCTTTTATGAGAGCACTAATCCCATTCATGAGGGCTCCACCCTTACGACTAATCACCTCCCAAAAGCCCCACCTCCTAATATCATCACCTTGGGGATTAGGATTTCAACCTACGAATTTGGTGGGGACACAAGCATTGAGACTGTAGCAGATGTATTTTTCAAAATGCTATCTCAAAATGACTGAAATTATTTATTCAGTCAGAAAGAGAACCAAACAAAAAATGTCCTTCTATGGGTTTGTACAACTGTCCTGGGATTGAAGTTTTAAATATTAACATAAACATTGCCATATTCTGAAGAGGGACTCATGTGAAGGTTTCAGTTCAGCAGTTTGTCATTTGAGTGTCTGTATCCTGTCTGTCACTTTGCTTTTAGAAATAGACATAGAAGTCTCAGGAAATGGAATATCAAGAAATCATTTATGGTGATGGAGTGTGACTTTATTCTCCCCGTTTTTGCCAGGTGCCTGTTACTGTGCTATGGAAAAAGAAGTAGATGCTATTCCACCATTTGGCACAGGATCTTAACATACATCTATTTTCAAAGGGTTGGGCATAGAATGTTTCATTATCACCAAGGGTTTCAGGGTTTGAAGTGTGTATTTTGTTAGGGTAAAGTATTTAGGACTAAGTTCAACTCGCTGGCTAAGAGGCTACAAGAACTTTTCATTTTTCATAATGGTCTTGAAATAGAGTCTACCATAGTCTATGTGTAGATATGCAGTGTGTAAAATAAAGAACCTTCAGTGTTAACTCTGTTGTTGGCAGACTCACGTTGCCTTTTTCTTCTCTTTACTAATATGGATTAATTAGAGAAGACAACTCTGGCTTGTGGAAGTGTCTGCCAAGCTCATGCACTTTTACTTTCTGATTTCAAAGCTGGGGCTGTCGACATCTTAAGGGATTACCATGAAAGTCTCCACTATTGCATGAACTTATACTCTTGACTCAACTAGACTGCGAGTTCTATAAAGGTGGTAACTTATCTTGGCCTGCTTATATATTTTCCCCACAGTACCTATTATAGCATTCTGAATACTATAAATGTTGCCATATTCTGAAGAGGGACTCATGTGAAGAGAGGTACTCAGAAAATATAGAGGCCGAATGACCAAGATATTTGGAAACACATTTTTGAATGAAAACGTAATATCAATATGACCTTTGTTCTGAAGTGAGGAACAGACAAAAATTTAGCTATTGTTTAGAGTAGTTTGTTTTGCCTTGCCCTGCCACCTGTTTCCTTCCCTCTCTCTTCTTTTCCTTCCCCTTCCTTTCCTTTTCCTCAACTTTCTTTGCTTTCCTTTTCCTTCTTCCTATTTTTCCTTGCCTTTTTAAGAAAATATATCTGAGCTGATCCCGAAAGATTTCTTAGGGTTTAGTATAGCAAAATGCAATAAAAAGACACAGATCCCAGGCGTGTTGCCTCTCAACCTTAGAGTCTGTTTTGTTATTTGTAAAATGAGAATATAATATCTGTCTTATAGAGTTCATTGCAAGTATTAGAGATTTGAAAAGTGTCTGCCATTATTAGTAATAGGCATCAAAGGAACTCAATAAATGGTATAAATTATATCGTTGCTGAAAAACTTGAAATGGAAATTTACAACCTATTTTTGTTACTAAACTGAATGCTACGTTAGCAATTCTTCAGAACTCTTAGAAAATAGAGTACCATAAAAAGGCTCCAATTCCCATTCCCAGGATATCTTCCATACAGTTTTGCAGCTGAGAGGAACAGACCCACACAAGCACATGGCACTTTTTGGTATGCAAGTAACTCAGACTCCAATCATCTAGTTTGCCACATTACACATTAAGTGTTTAAAAATTGTTTGTGTGTGATAAACTTATTTTTACTTTTAAATGAGTGTTTGAAAAACACAATATTTAAACCCCCAATATTGAGTACATATGGGTGGATCTATGGGTGAATGATAAATGTAAAAGTTACTGTAAAATATTAGATGATTTCTTAACCTACAATTAGTAGCAAACAATTGATAGAGAACAAAGGCCTTACTTATTTGACATGCTTTAGCCTGTGAAGGGTAAATATGTCAATGAAAATGCTGAGCATGATAATTCAGAATAAGAAAAACAAATTTCTCAAGCCTCATTTTCTTGATTACCAGTTTTCCGATTGATGTGGCTTTGACACAGGATATTTCTACTTGGCGCACATCTCAAAATATCTTGTACTAACATGGCCTTTCATTCAAATTTTTTAAAGATTTGATTCATCAGAAGGAAGTGTGATGTAAAAGAAGGATATGGAAATCAGCGATAGGCAGACTTGAATATGAAATATGGCTACATCATTACTAACAATGTGATCTCAGGTATAATAAAAAATATTTGGTCTTTGTCCCTTGTTCTGGATGCAGAGCTCCTAAAACCCTTGGAATTTACTGTTTTTTTCTATGCTAATGAATGACTCATTGGGACGAGGAAGGCCCTAGTCATGTGATTAGAGGGTTAAAACTTTCATCCCCACCCCTTGATTTCCAGGAAGGGAAGAGGGACTGGAGATTGAGTTCAGTTACCAATGGCCAATGACTTAACCAATTGCGTCCACAAAATAAAACCTAAATAAAACCCCCTAAACAATGGATTGGGGGAACTTCTGTGTTGGTGAACACATTGATGTACTAGGAAATGGGCATGCCAGGAGAGGACATGGAAACTCTGCATTAACTCCTTCCCTTCCCCAATACGTTGTCCCATGCATCTCTCCTATTTGGCTGTCCCCGAGTGGTGTCCTTTAAAAATAAGTGTTTTCCTGAGTTCTGTGAGTCATTCTAGGGAATTATCAAACTTGACGAGGGAAAACCGGGAACCTCTGAATTTGTAGTTGGCTGGGCAAAAGTGTGGGTCACCTGGGCACCACATTTGTAGCTGGCATCTCAAATGAGGACAATCTTGTGGGACTGAGCCCTCAACCTGTGGTGTCTGCACATACTCTGAGTTGTTGGACACACAACTGATGTTGGAAAATTGGTTTAAGAAAATGACATGTGTTTGGTGTCAGAAAAAACAACATAGATCTTAAGGAAGGTTTTTTTTTTTAACTACAATAAACTTTGTTTTGTAATCTCTATAAAAAAGAAAAAAGGAGGGTGGGCATTATAATATGTCAAGAGGAGTGGAGGGAATGGTGTATATAAGTCTCCTAGCACGGTGTTTGTTATTTAGTAACTGTACATAAATAATGTTAACTCCCTGCCCTCATTTTTCCACCTGATTTTTAAAGGGTTGCCAGATATGCGTGCTGTACTGTTTAGAAGGTGGTGAAGAACATGGAAAAAAAAATGACTTGCGATGGCTCTAAATTACCTAGTAGAGGTACAGGAAGAAAAATTCCAGTCACTCTGCATGAAATGCAGAGTTATTTTTTGAAGCCTATTAATAGACAATTGGACAAAAAATACATCCAAATATTAATTAATAACATTATAGCCTGAAAGAAAAGCTCTCATAATATTATTGCAGTCTCGTTGACTTTTTTTTTTCCTTCTTCTAATGACGGATGAAATTATGGAGGGCTTGCCTGGAAAATATATCGAGAGAGAAAACTTGTATGTTTGATCAGTGAGAATCTAAATAATTCTGCTTAGAATTGTTGGACTAAAACCGAAAAGATGGTATTTCCCAGCAAAATTTTAATGTCTAGTGTTGACATCAGGTTGGTTGTGGACTCCTACTCTGGAGTGGTCAGAGCCATCCAGAGTATTATTACATTGCAGGGACTATAAAATAAGAGATATGCACTGAGACACAGTACTCAGAGGACAGCAAGGGGACAAGGGGATTGAAGAAGGGGTGGCGGAGGGCAGGTATGGAAGTGATGCCAACTAGGCAAGAGTTCAAGAACTTGAATTATTTCACTAAGAGAACAGGTGCCTTTGATCATTTATTTAAAGAGTTGTCATGAATGAAGAGAGACAAGCTAATTCTGGTCACTCTAGAAAAAAACAGTATTAGAAACAATGGGTTTACAATACTGAAGGCAAGAATCTCCTGCCAATCAGGAAAGACTTTTCTGATAATTAGAGGAATTCAAAAGTCAAATGGGCCACCTCACAGAGTAGAGAGCTCCTCATTTCTGAAAATTTCAAGCAGAGGCTTCATGATACAATAAAAAGAGGCTAAACAAAGTCTCCTCCAATTCCCACTCTATAAATTCTCTAAATTATTTTTAAAATATTGAACCATATTAAAACCAAAGGAAGACATTCATAATTCAGCTAACACTGACAAATCAAATTCGTTTAAATTTCTATTTTATATTAGATTCCCTTCCAAAGAGAGATCCTGACACATTATGGAGTTGAATGCACTGCTCAAGGCATGCACCTCCTCAAGTTTTCTATTAACCTCCTTCTTGAACTACCCACTACCTCTGATTCACCAAATCACTGTCACCAATAGCGCCTGTCAGTAAGTGATCATACCTAAAGAACCTCACTGTGAAATGTGTGTTTTTTTTTCTTGATTATCTTGTACTGTTTTCAATATATACTTGTTTTATTTAGATTTTGAGAAAGTGCGGTGAGAACAATTTGTTGAGGTCAGACACACTGCTAGTTGCCTATCCAGTATCCATTTCTCCTTTCTTGCTTGCTAATGACATAGAGATTTTATGCCCTGCTCCAGGAAAGAGAATAATTTTCCCGGTATTTCTTATAAGTAGGGGTAGTAATGTGATACTTGCTAATGAGATTTAACTGGAAGTCAGTTGGGGGCTTTTCAAGGCCCATTCTTGCCTTTTCAAGGCCCATAGATTCATGGCTGGAGCTTGAGAAGGCTGAGAGACTTTTAGAGACATTAACCCTGACATTGATGAGTCATTGAACAATATCAACAGTTGCCTTCATCCACCTTCATCATATTAAAAACAAACACCTATTTATTTAAATCACTGTGTTTGTGTTTTCTGCTGCTTGCAATTAAAAGTATTCCTAATTGATCATTTGCCCGTGGCCTTTATTCAACAGTCAACAAATACTAATAGAGCTTTGGCCATGTGCCATATGAAGTGCTGGTCACTGGATACAAAACTGAATGAGATCTGGGCCCTTGATGTAGAGAAATTTTAGCTTCAGTCTTAAGGTCTAAAAGAAATCTGGCAGCAGCCTAATAAGAAAAGGTAAATGCTCCATTTCTTCCTTCTATTCCTTTTCCTGGGGGCTAGAACCATGAGATGGTTCCACTAGAATGACTGGAAGACAACTGACTCAGGAAGAGTGGCCTAGGATAACTTTACACCTGAGCTCTACTCTAAGGATTGCAGAGCTGAGATTTGGTGATATCTATACTTGGTGAGTTAGCTATAGAGAGAGGTGTGGGTAGTGTTTACATCAGTTTGATGAGAATGTTAAATAGCATTAATTTTCTGAGTACTTTATTTAACTTTATTTATTTAAAAGGTACATTACCAATGTAAACTGTGAATAAGATATTTAGAGATTTCTATTTAAAAACCATGTGAATGCTCTTTGTAAGATATGTTTTTGAAGTGACAATTTATTCCCAAATACCTTTATGATTATGTGTTAATGTTTTCAGGAAAGATGATACATATTCTTTTTAAAAACCGTGTATAACCTATGTGTTTAAATAACCTCTGTAAAATGAAAATTTTTGAGAAAGATCCCAAAAAAGAAATATACCAAATGATCATCTAATGCCATTGAATGTTCAGATTTTTTGCAATCAACATCTTTCTACTTTTCTGACTTTATTCTAATTTTATTATAATTAGGAAGTATTATTTTTATACTCTAAAAAGAATGAGTGTAAAAAATTGTGTACTGAATCATGACAAATGAACCGACATAGAAACAGCAGAGCTATTTTTAATGTGTTTATATAAATAGATCTGTATAATTATCATTAAGCATCATAAGTAGATACTGCTAAAAAAGAACAGTTCTATTTATCAAATTGAAGTTGGATTTTTTACAATATGCAACACAGTAAGTTAGACCATATTCTAAGGAGAATGAGATAGTGGTGACATTAAAGCTATTATATTTAGTATATCTATGTATTACGTATCTATACATTAATACCTATGTATTTATTAAGCAGACAATGTTAAATATCCAAAGTTTTGACATTAGTATACTAAAAGTGCTGATGCCTTGTTTCTGGAAACTTGAAAAGGGAGAGGAGACTATATACTCACTTAATCTGTTTATGTGATAGATTCTAGAATCTTCGATTGAGTGATTCTTTCTCCCAAATGAGGATGCTTGATTCTTGAATCCATGAAGTCTCTATAAGAAGATCATGTAATCATTTATTTTAGAGTTTGAAATCCAAACTTTTAATCTGATATGATGAAAAAATAGACTCTTAGTGGTAAAAGTATTTTATTCAATTATTTTTTCAACAATCACTCTTACTTGAGGCACAAAGATAATTAAGTGATAGATCTTACATTACCAGCATTTAGTGTGGAGTGGTTCCAGTTCAGGAGAAGCAAGCAAGTTTGGTTCTCAGGAAACCAAGGGAGGTAAAACATCCTATGTTGAGATTGAAAGTGTCCATTGACAGCCATTGTGGCAAGAAGGAGTCATTGGTGTACGTGAGTAGGTTTATCAGAATGGTTTATCAGTGAATTTAGCAGAAACCAGCTTGTAGAGGGGCAGAGAGCTGGTGAGCAAGGGCTGGCAATGAATATATGAAGTCTTCTCCTTCAAATGTGAATAGGGGTGCTGGGGCCAGAATTCAAGTCTACTGACTCCGAGATTATTACTAAAGTAAGTTTAATGAATGCCAAATTCTAGGTTTTAAAAAGAATGAGAATATTTCAGCTAATCAGATAGCTTGTCGGCAAATGGATAAGAATCAATAATGATAATGATATTAATAAAGAAAAGCCAGAGAGTTCCAGGAGGCTCTAATAACAAAACAAAAATATGTTACAGTTTTTGGTGAAGGAACTCAAAATAGTTTCCTCACTAATTTCAACTCCTGTGAATCCTCCTCTGCTCTCGCAGCTTAGCTTTATCTGTGTTGTGTCAGTTAGATTTGACCTACTAGGGAAAATCTTTGCTTTTCATTTCTGTCAGCTGCAGGAGTTTCTTGCTGGGCAAGGCTTTTGCTTCTTCCTTTTAAATGGCTGACCAAAGAGATAAGTGCCAAGAGTGAAGGAGGGAATCGCCTATTCAGAAACCAGAATAATTCTGAGAGTCCATTGAATGAAGAGGCCGGTCTAAGAGTCTGCCTTCAACCTTCCCTATCGTGGCTTTTATTATTCCCACAACTGAACTGAGTAGGGTGGGGCGATGGGGAGCAAGAAGGAGAAAGAATGTTTTCTCTCCTGAATAGTGAATTTATCTTTCAGGCACATACAGCAATTCTAAAGAGAAAAGGGCTATTTTAAAATTCTTAAACTCTGAGTTCTAATTTTAGCTCTGATTTTATTCATAAATGTTATAGCCAGAAAGAGACATAGGGATACTCACAAAGCTGAATTCCTCCATTTCACAGCTGAGCAAGTTGAGGCCCAAGAGAATATAACAACTAGCTCAAGGCAATGTAGCTATGCTCTTTTTGCTTCAGTATCATCTTTGCAGCATTTTTCCTCCATAACAAATTCAAATTCCCTAAGGTCCATCCCACTTAAATGGTAAAATTCTTTTATACTTACTAAAACCCTTAAAATGTTTATAGAATAGTTTTTCTAAGAAGTCAGAACATCTTACAGTCTTTATCTCTCAGTTCTCGTCGCTCTTGTTAGGTAAGGGACATAGGTTCCAGGGGCCAATTAATATTCTAAAGGTATGTTATGTCTTGTTGAAGATAAAAAGGAATTGAGAACAAGAGCTGGAAGTGACTTAAAAACCAAAGCTATATTTGACAAAAGAGTGGCTTTCCAGAATATCCTCAGCAAGGACGAGGCTTTAGACGTGGGGAATCAGTATTATTAATCTCACTGAATGTAGGTTATCAAAAGTGGTGATCTATTTGACTCTATGGAATCTTGAGCCAGTTTCTTTACACTAAATCCTCCTGCTTTCAGGTCAAATCAAGACCAGACAATGTCATACATATTTTACTTTTAAATGATGTCACTGTTCTGGCTGAATACTTCTATTTGCCATCTTATATTACGTAAACAAGCAAACAAACAGATAAATAAAAGGCTGATCTCTAATTCTCATCTCTTTTGCTATGATATAAATCTCTTTTTCTGTTCTGTCTTTGGTTGATCAGGAAACAAATTCTCCATAAATCATTCAGTCTTCTCATAGACCTGGCCCAGACAGTGCAGGATCCCTTCTCAGAGACAGAGCATTAGTTTGTACTTTGCTTGACTGCTTCTTGATAAACTATATTTCTTAAATATTTCTACTCTTTTCTCTATTATATCCTAGCACTTGACCCTAAAAGCCAATATTTTGTTGTCTTCATTTTATGTTGTCTGAATAGAGAGTGTCATGGGATTAAAACCACTGAGAGTAGGGACGAGAACATCAGTTGTGGGACCTGGAAGAATTTGTAATCCTAGCTAGAATGTAATAGGAAAACCTTGCTGTGGAATAAAAAATTTAAAAAATAATTCCTGAAAAGTCATATAATGATTTGAGATTTGTGAATATATAGCAATGTGAGTGGACATTCCACCAGAAAAGAAAGTTACTGACCAGAAGATATGACTGGTGGATAATTCATTTTTTATTTAAATTGTACCTTCCTCTAGCATACAAGTCAGAGTGGCTTCTGTTGAGAGAACAGTTTTGGATTTTCCCTACCTCATTCTTATATAAAAAGGTCATTTTCTACCACTAGAGGGAAAATATTTCAATATATTTAAATAGAATTCTCTTATTTATTTTCAGTAGTATATCTATGATCTTTCCAAATTATTTATGAAAAGTAAAACATTAACATTTTGAGGTAGGGAATTTTCTTTATTTCCTTTTTTAAAGAGTTTTTCAAGTAGCAGTGGCTCCCAATTCTATAATGTGACTTTGGGTGGGTAATTACTATAGAATACTGCAGACCTTTTTCCCCCTGGAGGGTGATTGATTTTAACCTTTCTCCTCTGCCAAACCTTTGTTCTGTGCATGACATTTCAACCCCCACCACTTCCTATGTTCTATTTTGCTAAAGAAAATTGCATTTTCTATTTCTAGCTAAGCATGGTTGTTTGTGTCAGTCAATTTAACACAATACACTAGTTCTTATTTGTGCAGAGGAAGCACTAATACGATTCCAGCAGGAGATGGGTCCTGAGCCCATGACCAAGCCTCCTATTGGGCCCGGAAGACAGAAGCCACAATAATCCATTACCGACAAGGCTACTAAATGGTGATATAGCACCTTTTTGTCTCAGAGACCCCCAGGTATTATGAAGTCCCATTTCCTGCCCTATACACACTCATTCTACAAATGATACATGGACATAAAAGAAAATGGTTGTGTAGTATAATGGATAGGGCAGGCATTTTAGAGAGCCTGACCTACCTTTCGATCCCTGCTCTGTCATTTACCAGCCCTGGACCATTAAACATGTCGTATATCCTTTCTGAGCCTCTGGTTCCTCATTGAAAATGGGGATAAAGGTATAGTTTCTAACTTGCAAGGTCGGCACAAGATAATGAACACAAACCCCTTAACACACTGCATGTTCCATGGGAGGCACTCAATAAGTAGCTATTATAATGAAATAGCTCCTATAGGTAAGAACATATTGCATTTTGATGAAATAAGCAATTCTCATTATGAGATGTCTTTTGGTTAAAAACATGGTTATGGACTTCCTATCTTTTTGCTCCATAGAGTAGATCAGCTGTGTGAAAGCTTAAAATACTTGATTCCACTGCTATTTATGCCTTAATTCATTAGGCAATCATTTAATGAATGCCTGCTGGATCTGTGCACTGTTCTGGATAGCTGAGTCTAGAAGAAAAAACAGAGCAAACAGCAACGTGATGGAAAGGAGCATGGACTCCAGCGTAGGCATACATGGCTTCCAATTCTGGCTCTGCTATTTACTAACTATATGATTTAGGCAGGTTATTTAACTTCTCTGAGCCTAGTTTCTGGATCTCTAAAATGTGGATGATAATATATGTCTCACAGGGTGGTGATAATAGATAAAAAGCAGTTGTACTCTGGGGTGATAATCAAAATTTACTATCCAATATGGTAAGGGTATTGACTAATCGGAAAGAACTGGCTGTAGAAAACTAGTAAACTGGTACATATCAACATATCAGTGGAATACAAGGCCTACTAGAACAGGGCCTGGAATATAGTAGGGAAGAGCCCAGGTTTTAGTTTGGACATTGGGAGCTATATTGTTTATATTCTTTACTTTCTGTATATTATGATGTTGTGACATCTTCAAAACATTCCTGGCTGGGGAGAAATTGACCCTTTGGAGACTAGCAGATTGTTAGAGACAGCAAAGGGTTCAGCCAAAAGCAATTCTTTAATTAGCAAACTAACCAATCCAAAGCTATGCCTCCTCTATCTGGCCAGTATACCCCAGGAAGCAATATTGCTCTGCCTTAAACATCCCAGAGCCCCCAGGCAACTAGGGACCACCTTTATAGTTTAAAGCCTGAAAAGCGTATTCAAACTAGCCAATCCTAAATGTTTACTGTGCCCTGCCTTGCCTTTCCTGAGGAAACCCCAACAATAATTCTGATCTAGACTTCCCTTGTTACTGTCTTGTGCCTCCTGACCAAAACCTAACCCTTCCCCCATGATCCTGTGTGGTGTGAAGTGCCTCCTGTTTCTAGGACTTGTAAGTATAAGAAACTTTGTTTTCCTGAGCCTCTCTTGTGTCTCCTCTCATGGCCACACCTGACTGACCATCACATAAAAAACATAAAACAGGAGAGACAAACATACGATCACCATATAGTTTGAAATGTTCTATAATAAAAGTACATTAAGGGTCAAAGAGCACAGTGCAGGAGCCATTAAATCTATCTGAAGGAATCCAGGAATGGTAAAGGAGAGATAACTTTTGATCTGAGTGTTGAAGGGTGAGTGGGAGAGGCTGTCAGAGCTGACTGAGGGCAAAGCAGTTACCACCGCATGGAAGCTCACACATGTGTGACATGTTTCAGGAGGTAGGAGTGATGATGGGCTGGGAGGGGGCTTGAGGGCTGGGCAAAGGATAAAATGGAAATGTAGATAAGGGCTTGATCTTGAAGACCCTCCCAAGCCATGCTATCAGAATATGAGAAGTAGTTGGAAAGGGGGAGATCTGGGACGGAGGAGAAACAGTGAGTGATGTGGCTGTGCTGGTTAGCAAGAGATATGAAGACCTGGAGATACATTAGACATAAAGTGGATGGAACTATGTCAGGACTGGATAGAGGGGTGTGGGAAAGAAGCAGCTGAAGACAACTCCTGGGTCTGTAACTTGAGTGACAGGTGCACTAGGGATCCCAGAAGAGAGAACGGTTTTAGGGTGAAGCCTTTCTCTATTTGTGTAACTGCATCAATCCCCTGCCTGCCAGGTCAAGTAAGGCGCCTTTTTTTTTTTTTTTTCGTCTCACAGCTGTAAATATTTCATGCCAGTGGCCATGTTTCTGTTTTATTTTAGGAATGGCACCTTAACTGGTTTTTCAGTTTAAATGACTCAGGAACAGAAGGGCCATTTTTGTCTTCAGGGATATGTTTGGTGCTGAAGATGGCAGACAGTTGGGTGTGGGTGAGGACAGATAGCGCCTGAGGTCTTGCAGCTTAGAAGTAACATCTTGTCTTTTGAGGATAACACTGCCAAAGGTGTGTGGGTGTATCTTTGAAAAAACAAAACAAAAAAAGCATGACCAGCAATCTGATCTATGCTAAGTGTCTATTAAAATCATTTTATTTATTGTTTAACTCTAGTGGAACTGCCTATTGACTTCAGAGATGACCCCTGTATTCAGTGCAAACTATTCCATTGCTCTCAGGGGGTGGTTGACCTGCCTGTCAGTTGAATATTTGGCGGGGGGGCGGGAGGGCACTATCCTATAATACCAATTCATTTAAAATTTTGACTTTGTGTTTCCTCTCCTACCATCCTTGGCAATAGTTAGTAATAACTCACTCCTGGGGCTATAGAACCCAATAAGGCCCTGATCCATGTGTTCTAGAAGGCATTGTTTCAGAACAAGGGAGGCTGCACACAAGCCAGGCATTACATCTTTACTGCTCTGCTAGCACTGAAACAATTCCCATGGGAGGAGAAATTTATAAGAGGATTTTTTACCTATCAAAACAGGTGCCCATCCAACTTTTTAATTCTAAAGAAATTTGCAGTGGTGTCTGAAATTTTCTTGACAACAAACTTGTCATTTGTTTTAAGTTTCCATTTCGTTTAAAACCTACCAAGAGCCAGGTACTTTATACCCATCATTGTAACAACTGCATTGTTTACTATTGTAACAACTACTATGGGCTACGCATATTGAGTTCTTACATGTTTCAGGCCTCATGCTAAGCACTTTACATAGATAATATGAATTCATCTTTACAACGCATGAGGTAGGACCATGATTATTATGTCCAGTTCTCAGATGAGGAAACTGGTGCTTAGAGAGGTAAAGTCATTTGCTCAGGTTCACTTAACAGCTATAAGTGCTCAGGTCAGGAGAGTTTGCTCTCCTAGCTATCACTTTCTACAGCCCTGCAAAATGAATAAATATAAATATTATCCATTTTAAAGAAGATGAAACTGAAGCTTAAAAAGGTTTAGAATCCAGAACCCAGGCTTCTCTGACTTGAAAGCCATATTGTTCTCCCAGGTAACCAGTTGCCTCTGGTCACACCTCGTGAAGAAAGCATTGCTTTATAAGAATCGTTTTATCTCATAGTGTCCCTGAATCCTGAGATCTTCAGAGTGAGCTAATGAAAGTAGCGTTGGTTATGGTGTGGTGGTGCTTCTGGTCTTATGTCTGATTGTATCATTATTTCTCACCCTTATGGTAGAAAGTATCAAAAATGAAAATATTTGCATAATGAATTATTAACTATTAAATCCCACAGTCAGTTTGAGCTTGCAACATCACTGACTCTACTGTCTACAAAACGCTATGCCATTAAGGCCAATATATAGAAAGATTTCTATTTCTTTCTTTCAAGTTTACAATCTGCAGGAAAAGACAGGATAGCTATTTATTTTTATATTTGTGCAAAATATATATACATATAGAGTGTTAAAACATAAAAACAACACATGGTTGAGAAGAATTTCCGTAAGTGCTCTAGGCATCTCCAGATGTAAAAATCACATGACCGCTAATGACAGGGGTTCCTCAGCAGAGATCACAGCCTCAGCCATGCTTAGACTATGTGAGGTGAGGGGCTGTTTAGGGATGAGTGCCATTTTTATATTCACATCCTAGTTTTCCAGCTTCATTTATGATAAACAATAGCTTTTAAAGGAAGGTTGATTAGGGGAATAAGGAGAGAATCTTGAGATGATCCGGCCTCAAGAATCATCTAGGATCCAGCCTACCCTTTTGAGCTGAACTGGACAAAAGCCATATAGTAAATTTGTCACACTTAGATTAGGGGAATAAGGAGAGAATCTTGAGATGATCCAGCCTCAAGGATCATCTAGGATCCAGCCTGCCCTTTTGAGCTGAACTAGACAAAAGCACAGATCTGTGCCATATAGTAAATATGTCACACTTCGCAGAATTTGAGGCTCAAGCTCCTATATCAAAAATATTTAGATGACAGCATAGAACCAGCTCCTAAAGAGCACCACTGCCTCTCTTGCTAATCAAGTGGAAAGGATAAAAAATTAAAACTGAAGAAAAATGAGAAGAAGGAAGGATGGAACCGAGAGTTGTCAGACTCTATCTACATGCCAGGGTTGTGGTTTCATACCATCTTCGCAACAACTAAGGAGAACGGATACTATTCTTAATTCCTTGTTGTAGATGGGGAAACTGAGGTTCCAGAGTTTAAAGGACTTCCCCAAAATCATGCAGCTAGGAAGGGGTATGCTCAGAATCTGTATCCAACTTTTTCCGATGAAAGAAAAAGCTTATTCTTTTTCTACCCTAGTGTAAAGCTTTCCTGAAAGACTCCAAATCACTGCCAAATAGCGTTTGCAGTCTCTGGGTACATCCTGCATTGATATTTGGCAGAAACTGTGGAAACCAAAGGTAAGCAGTGTGGCCAGAGTCCAGCTGGGGACTCTTCAGTTCTCTCTCCTCCCAGGCGATAAGCACAGTCCTCGCTTTACGCACCAGGTTTCATTTGTTCTTTGCACCACAATGCAGCCCCAGTGCCTATAGTGCAGAACACAATTAATTTTCCCAATATTCTGTAAATTTTGGCATGAACTGAATACAATCAGAGAGACTAAGCCAGGACTTATGCCGGTGTCTGTGCGAAGGGATGTGCAGTTGCCATAGCAGCAATCAATCTGCTAAATAAGTGGTAACATAAACTGATTCAAAGGCAAAGACTGATTTGGGTCAGGGAATTGCACTCTATAAAAAACAACTTCTCTGTGACTTCTGAGGATTTTTTAGCTTTTATGGATGGCCCTAGAAATGCAGAGTGAGTGACTGCTCAGATGCAAGAGGAGCGTGTGTGTCTCAAGAGAGGACCAGTATGCTGTTTCCAGGCTGTTAGAATGGGGAAGCCCACAGAACATGCTGTAAAACTGTTCTGCTGCTGCATATCAATTGCGAGAAGCTTAGGACTGATAACAAAAGTAATAATGTCCAGGTATTGAGTTCTCCCCCTGTCCTGAGATGCCTCTCAGTGCTTTCCACCCATTTGGTCAACGATCATGCCGAGTGGGGTTTATCACCACTTTCCCATAATGTAGAGACTGATTAATATGCCCAGAGTTGTGTAACCATCCAGGATTCAGGATTCAAACTGAGATCTGCTCGATGCAGATATTGTGCCCTCTCCACTCTGCCATACAGCTTCTCTTCCTAGGACTTTCTCAAAAAGAAAGGACATTTCTTTTTGGCCACTCATATGACAAGGGATAAAGTGTTCCGATTCTGCTTTGCACATTATGGAGTGCTGCTAATTAATTTTAATCCAATATGAAAACTAAATCTTAGGGTGAGATGGCTTAGCATTCCCAGAGGTAGCACTAACCAGTTTTGGGGTGATTTCAGACTGTCTGTTGATTCCATTTTGATCTAGACTAGTTCTTGGGTAAACTTGGGCTAGGGAGAAAGCATTTCTGAACTGTAATAAGAGGTGGCATACCATAAAGTAGAACGCTCTCCCTTGATAGTCTGTGTTGAATTATGAGCTCTGTCACTTCCTAGCTAGGTGATCTTAGGCATTTTACTTCTATTCTTTTGGCCTCAGTTCTCAACTCTATAAAATGGGGATGATGACGGTGGTGGTGGTGGTGTGATGGTACCACCTAACTCTTAGTTGTCTAAAGTACTTTTTGGAGTGAGACAGAGGTAAAAATTGCCTCTCTTCAGCTTAAGGAGAAAGATGCCTACCAATCTTTTAGCATCATGGAGTGCATTCCCTCATCCATGTATCCCAATTATGTTTATTTATTTTTTGTTATTTTTCTTAGTGGCTCTGAATTAAATGGCTGTGGAATGAATCAAGTCTAGGAAAGCACTTAACAGAGTGCCTATCCTATGGCTGGCTATGTTTTACTAAATGTTAGTTTCCTATTTAAACAAAACCCAGACACTGTTATATAATTTTTCATCTTTAAATCTAGTTTTTAGTCACTAAACTCGGTACTATAAAGGAGGAGCTTGATCCCCCAGAAGCCTGGAGAAGAGGATTTAGACTTGCCTTTTATATTTTCTGTTCCTCATTTTTGACTCTGACTGAAAGTCAGCAAGCGCTTTACACTGAATTCCTGTCTGGAGGCCTCACCTTTCCAGGGCTCTCAGCCACAGAGCTGGGTCAAGAATGCTGGAAA
>NW_006433716.1:3054574-3072908 GCF_000325575.1 Pteropus alecto | reverse complement strand
CAGGAATACACTTTGAGGAGATGAGGAGGTGAGTTCCTTTGGAGGAATCCCACTGTTCTTCGGCCTCTCAGCAAAAAGGCACGGTGATTTTTGGTGAAAACGCAATCTTCAAGCCAGCTCTTTTCACATGGACTGTCAGTGGTTTATAAACATCCTACAGACAGGACAGGGCTACATTATGAGCTAGCAACCTGGAGGTGCAAACTGGAGGTGCAAGTTCTGCCCATCCCTTCTAATCATTCTTCACCATGAAGTGGTATTTCTGCATTGACCTATAGCCCCTCTACCGGTTTTCTGTGCACGGCATTGCTGTAATTTGTGGCTTCAGTATAACTGCTTAGTTTTTTTTCCTGTGTGTGGACATTGATTTTTTTTTTTTAAACCTAGAATGCAAACAGAACCTGTGTCCACTATCTGAATATCTCTAAATTAGACTACTTGTGCAGATCTACCAATTGACTTTAATAGATTGAACCCAAGTCTGTAACTGTGTTGGAAGGGAAATGAGATTTTCTTGCCTCCGAAGTTATCTTCAGCACTTCGTCTGAATGCAGACAGATTTCCCAAATTCAAGATACGACAGTAGGCAAGAGAACCTGGAGGCAGGATGTAATCATCACACAGGTAAATTATCTCTGCCCTGAGAAAATTGGA
The DNA here is from genome assembly GCF_000325575.1 of Pteropus alecto. NCBI lineage: Eukaryota > Metazoa > Chordata > Mammalia > Chiroptera > Pteropodidae > Pteropus > Pteropus alecto. Next base: position 3,072,254 of record NW_006433716.1, on the reverse strand, counting down.
GCAGTAAATAAAACTTTAGTGTACTTCACTAGGAGGTCTGTATGTTAGGGTGCCATACCAACCTGTTTCTCTGATTATAGAGTCACAGCTGCCCTTCATGCCTTCTTTTTCTTTTGTTCTTTTTCTCTTTATACTCTAGTGAGCTTTGGTTTACTTCGGCTTCTCTGTGTTCTCCCAATTAAGCCCAGAATTGTCAGTTAAGGCAGAATGCAAATGAAAGGGAGGCGGCAGTGAGAAAGTGGACAAAGGCAATGGTGAATAAGTTGAAAATTGCTCTCTTCTTTTCCATGTCATCCTCTCCTGGCAGCTGTGTTGAGCAAGGAGACACTGAGCTTTGTATGACAGGGGACCAATAACTTACCAGGTTTGAATCCCTGGGCAGTCTTGAGTAAAACCGCATAGGGGGCAAAGTATGTTATTTGAGCCTATCCTCTCCTCATCTCACGTTGCTGCTCAAGTTCCAGAGCACACCTGGGCTCCTCCACATGCAACAATATTGCATAAACTTTATCAAGGTTTAATATATGCCAGCCACTATTCTGAGTGCTTTCTATGGATTAGCTCATGATCATCTTGTAAAAGCCCTAAGAAGAAACTAATATCATCTCCACTGACAGATGAGTAAGCCAAAGCAACAGAGAAGTATTGTACTGGTCCAAAGGTCACACAGTAACAAAGAAGTGGGAATAGGATTCAAACCCAAGCAATCCGACTTAAAAGCATTCTTACGTTATTTCCTAATTATGAAAGTATTTTGTGTTTGTTGTAGAAGACCTGGAAAATAATAAAACATGGAAATGAAAACCATCTACTATCTCTACTATTATGATAAAGACTTGTTTGCATTTCATTCCATGGTTTTATCTAAATATATATAAATGTGCTTTAAATATATGTATAGTTGAGTTTATACTTTAGAGATAGTAAGTTGCTCTTTTTCAATCAACATATTAAGTGAACATTTTCCCATGCTGTTGTTATGTTTTTTCTCTTGTATCCAAGATGTAATTAACCACCACCCTATTGTCGAACATGGTAGTATTTCTAATATTTACATTTTAACAGTGGAATAAAGGCTTCTTTTGTTTAAGGGGGAAAATGAATGTTTTTAAAGTATAAAAAAAAGGGTAGCATTTGGGGGGTCAAAAAGTTTCTTCGATTCAGACTTATTTTTCCTTTTTCCGATTGTCATTTTTACTTCTTATTTGGATACATTTTGCAAAACTTCTATTCCCTAAGTCTGCTTTCCTTTTTACATCTCTTTGTAGACAAGTGTAATTCAGCCTGATCTACAAAGCAAATCTTGTTTAAGTGCTGCAGTGGACCTCTTTTGATGGCATATTTCTTGGGTTTTCTGAGCAATGTTTATAGTGTTCCACTGTCTCCATTACATTTGCACTGGACACCTCAGGAAGTTCCTAGTTTTCAGCTAAGTCATGTACCTATTGTTTGATACCTCTGTATGTGTATGTGTGCATGTGTGTGTGTGTGTGCATGTGTGCACATGTGCACCTGGTACTTAACTGGCCAAGGGAAGTGAAAAGCTGAGTCACACATGATTCTCCTCATCAAGGACCTGTGAGTCTAGTCAAGGATGAGAACGAAGAGCAATAATTATGACGTTAATGATAAGTGCGATGATGCATATACTTAATGGTTATAAAGGGTTTGGGAAGCCCAGCTCAAGAAACATGTTTCCTAGGGAGAAGAGGAATCAGCAAAAACTATGGACAAATAAGATGTTTTTAAACCTATCCTGGAAGGATGATTATGAATTTTTGAGGCAGATAAGGTGACATAAAGTCACACCTTACAGAAGGACAATTATGCATAAAGACATAGAGATGGGCTTGTTCAGATTACACATGTAATGCAGAATGGGTCAAGCAGAGGATAGAGAGTAATCAAAGATGACATTAAACAGATAGGCCAGAATGAGATTATGGAGAGTGAGGTGCCATCTTTAGAGGTCTTAGACTTTGGAATACGTGAATGAGTCATTTAAGCAAAAGGGGGATGTGAGGGCAACTCTCAGGAACTCACAAGCTTGGAAGGGGCATCTTTATACTAGTTGGGCTATCATTATTTATCTTCTGTCTTTTTCCTGTTTTATAACCTGGCTCCTCTTAACTGCCTTGGCCTCTGGAAAGTCATTTAAAAACTTTACAATATACGAATATGAAGTTTCTCAACTGTCAGTGTCTAGTGTCCCCATTTAGGACATCGGCAGCACCCCATTCATGGCCTGTAACATGGCCGTCTGCTCTGGAGAACTCTGTTTCATTTCTGCATTTGGTATGTGTTATGTGGGTTTGATCAGCTGCTATACAAACAACACCCAAAGCTCAGTCACTTAATGCATTTGCTCTTCCCTGCCGTGGAAAGCAGAGGGACAGATGTGCAGGGAGAAGTGCGGTGATTGTGCTCCATGCAGTCACTCCTTGTTCCAGGTTTCTCAAAGAATTTACTTATATTTCACTGGCCAGAACTCAGTCTCAAGGCCAGACCTGATCCAGGGGAGGCTAGGAATATTAGGATGGAAGCTGGCCCCTAGAAGAATAGGAAATGGGGTTTGGTCAACACCCAGTTACAGTGTGCATACAGCTATAGTTATAGAAGACTTTCACTTTTAAGGGAGGTGTCACCAAAACTACAAGTCAGGCTTTCTAGTTTGAGGATATCCCCTTCTCACAACTATTTAATCTTTAATGAAATTTAGTTAATTCAGTTTAGGTTTATAGTCTGACTTATTGGCCTAGATTTTCTATATCTGCTCCCAATCCAGAACTTATTTTTCATCTTCGTCCCTACTTGATAAATCTCTTACAGAGTAAAAGTGTTTATACCTTCTACTTTCAATATATTGTAGAAGTGATGGTTGTGAATCAACTTTCAAATAGTAAACGCAAATTATTCTATCAAAATATTTTTCTCTGTTATATTTAGTGAAATCTTAAATCGAAGGTAAATCAGAAGCCTGTGAGAGGCTGAAAATAGTAAGACAGCATGTTTAGATTACATTTCTAACAGAAGAAACTACAAAAATTATTTTCTGTATGATTTTATTTATCTTTATGAAAGTACTTTATAAAAATACTCTTATGTACTTCTTGTCCCAATCTCCAAATATGCCATTTGCTGTTTTTATGCTGTTCCCCACTGACCTGATCAGTCTGTCATATAAGTCATATACTATTTACTTTTGTTCTGTCACCTCCATACTTGCTTTATTTAATTCTGTGCATTCGGGAATGTGTTACAGAGAATGTAATTAGCACTGTCAACAGACCAGCAATGTGTGTGTGTGTGTGTGTGTGTGTGTGTGTGTGTGTGTGTGTGTGTGTGTGTGTGTGTGTAAGAAGAAAGATGCTGCTGGGTAAGAAAATAGACTGTAGTTTCAAATTACGTAGAACTGATGTAAACCCCAAGGATAGGAGTTGTTAAAATACAAACTATATTTTGGTGATATCATCTGACAATTAAAAGTCAGATTTTTTTTTGTTTTCTCCCTTCATCCCTTCTACTCTGCCTATCCCCTCTTCCCTAGCAGCCCATCAAGTCTAGGAGAGTCACAGTGAGAGATAAGACACTGGGCAGCCCCTTTGCTACCAGCATAACTGCCCCACTAGAAAGCAGGTTCTTATCTCCTATTCATCCTTCAGATCTCAACTCAAAGGCATTGACTTGAAGGGGGCTTTCCTGACCAATGAGGCTAGGCTTGGGCTCACTTCCTTGATATTCACCTTCCCTGTCTGGTACTGAACATGCTTCATTGTATCGTAGTACTCTTAAAATTATCTTCCAGTAAATTATCCATTGTATCCTGGTACCTAGCACAATTCTTGGTTCATGCTTGACACTCAGCCAATATCTGTTTGAATGAATGAATGAATAAATGCATAGTGTAAATAGGACAGACTGTGGAAATAGGTACACCAGGGGTTCTGCTTCAACTCTGTTGCTTCCTAAGTTCTCCTCGTGGGTGATTTATTTAATCTTTTCATTACCAAATCACCATCACTGCAATATAAAGATGATAGGTCCTAATTGCATGCTTGTTGTAAGGATTAAGTAAGTCAATGTACATGTTGCCCCTAGGAGAATTCCTATCACATGGATGCAAATTGAATGTCAGTTTTATAGTCCTAGGAGATCAGTGAGGATTTGGAGCTGGGAAGTGACAGTATTAAAGTCATGCTTTATGAAAGATGAACCTGGTGGCATGGTGCAGAAGAGATGGAGAAAGAAAGTGGAGAATTCTGAGGTGTTAAAGTCTTAACTTGTGTGGAATGGGGTGCCGTTCCAGATGGCATCTCTGAGTGTGGTGGCTCACTTTGTTGAACTATTTAAGAGGCATATGAATGTGACAACACTCAGTGAGCCACCTCACTGAGCTGTTGGCCATTTTGCCAACAGGTGCTGGCTTGGGTTAGTCAAGCTCGTAACCAAATGAGGAACTCATTTAGATCCTCTTTAAAAACGGATTTATTTTAAGGATATTCTGCAAGTGAAACAGGAAGGCTATGAGGATTCAAGAGTTATTCTCTCCCCCTTGACTTTTACCATTTCATCGTCACGGCGTGCCTGCTTCTCTCTGTACATTTGCTTTTTCTATTTCTTGCTGATACTTTCCATAATTCTCTGGTACAAATCTCACAGGATAGCTATCTGTTTGTCTTAGTTACCATCACTCCATTTATAGTGTGTTTGGTGCTAGACCAGTCTATGAGTCCTCAGCCTGGCTGGGAATGAACATCCTTTGGGCTTCTTCTTACAAAGAAGGCCAGTCGGGACATTGTAGGTGGTAGATAACATTACTGGCATGCCCAGAGCAGAGCAGTTGAGGGGGCAGCACAACTCCTCTAGTGCTATGGGAAAAATCGATCCTATCTGTTGGCATAAACATAGGCCTGGTATTATGGCAGGGGCCCGGTGACATAAGTAAGAAAAGAAACATGGCTTCAGGAACACCTGACAGGTAAATAGGAAATCATCAGACAGACTGCCCCATGAAAATGCATTTAGTAATTCAAGAAATATAAATATGGGTGCCTTCTATGTGTCAAGCACTGTGCTAGGTGCTGAAAATATAGTGACAAGACAGAGTCTCTGCCCTTTTCAAGCTTACACTGTAGTGTAGGAAAACAATGAAAGGTAAACAAAGAAATGTGTGATATAATAACGAGTGGAGATAAGCCTGTAAAGACAAATATGTAGCATAAGGCTCCACTGGATGTAGTAGGCCACCAACCCCATTTACTCTTCCACACGGACAAAGAGAGAGATTGTATTTCCTAACCTCCCTGGCAGTTTAGATGTGACCGTGTAAGTGAGTTCTGGCCATTCAAATGTGGGAAGAAGTGACGTGTCCCATTTTCAGGCCTGGCCCATAAAAAGTTCCCACTCATGGCCCTTTTGTGCATTTTGTCTGGCTTGGAGGGAGACAACTCCTGGGGCAACCTGGAGCATCCTTTGCTAAAAACAATGGGGTCATTGAATGGGACCCCAGAATCACTGCATGGAGGAAAGCTGCTAGGAATGCCTATATTTTATGGTCACATGAGTGAAAAATAAACTTTAAATTTTTTAGACTAGTGGTTCTCAAAGTGAGGGCCTTTGATGAACAGTGTCAACCTCACCTGGGATTTTGTTATAAATGCAAATTCTTGGACCCCCACCCCAGATACACTGAAATACAAACTCGGAAGGGTGGGTCAAGATATCTGGGTTTTAACAAGCCCTCCAGATAATTCTGGTTCCTGCTAAAGTTTAGGGATATTCAATCTACAGAAATTCTGGGGTTTATCTATTACAACAGTAAGCATTATCTTAATACAAGGAGTAATTTGGATGGTGGGAGTGGGGTTAGCAATTTGAAATGGAGTGGTCATGGAAAGCCATTCTGAGGACATGATGTTTTAATTAAGGGAGGGAGGGATATGGGGAAGATTATTTTAAGCCCTAGAAAGCAACTGCAATGAACTTGAGGAGGAAACAGTTCTTGTAAAAAGTAAACCAATATGGCCAGAGTAGAATGATTATGAGAAAAGGCAGAAGATGAGATCAGAGAAGAGACCTGGGACTAGATCACATATGGTCTAAGAGGCCTTAGGTAGGGTTTAGATCTAAGTGCAATGTGATTTATTTATTCGATAAACTTTTTTTTTTTACTTTTTTATTGTAAAGTATACATAACGAAGTTTACCATTTTAACCATTTTAAGTGTACAATTAAGTAGCATTCAGTACATTCATAATGTTGGGCAATCATCACTACTATTCATTTCCAGAACTTTTCATCACCCCTCACAGAAACTCTGTACCCATTAAATGATAGCTCCTCACTCCCACTCCCTCTGAGCCCCTGGTAATCTTTATTCATTCCACTGTCTCTATGAATTTGCCTATTCTAGGTATTTCAAAGAAGTAGAATCATATAATATTTGCTCTTCTGTGTCTGGCTTATTTCACTTGGCATTAATATTTTTAAAGTTTATCCATGTTGTAGTGTGTGTCCGAATTTTCTTCCTCTTTCAGGCTGAATAATATTCCATTGTATGTCTATACCACCTTCTGTGTATCTATTCCTCTGTGGATGGACCCTTTGGCTGTTTCCCCCTTTTGGCTATTGTGAATAATGTTATGAACATGGGTACACAATTATCTATAAGCGAGTCTCTGCTTTCAATCCTTTTGGGCCAACAAACTATGCGAGTGCTCTGGTGCTGTGTACTGAGAATGAGGAGAAGCACAGGGTCTGACCTGGTCAAGGTAATCACTCCAGTGTGGGAGAAGACAAGTAAGGATCATTTGTGACCTATGAGAGTCATGGGGTGTGCTCATTAACACCTAGGAGGATCGTCAGGTGGTGTCAAGGAAGGCTTCCTTCCTGGAGGAGGCAGGGCTGAGCTCAAATGGAAAGAAAAAATAGAAATTAGTTAGGTGAAGAAGAGAGGAAAGGACATTCTCGGTAGATGGTGACACAACAAAGTAAAGACGTGTGAGTGTGTGGTCCTATGGAGCAGCCCAAACTGATCCAGGATGGATGAAGAAGCACTGAGGGTGAAATGGGAGAGGTGATAAGAGATGAAGCTAAAGATATAAGCTAGGGTCTAGCTGCAGAGGACCTGGCAAGAGATGTTAAGGAGTCTGACACTAATCCCTTAGGGCAGTGCTTCTTAATCTTGACTGCACTTGAGAATCACTCAACAGCTTTCAAAAAACTCTAAAGCAGAGCCAGAATTTCATCCCTATCGATTCTAGCTTAATTGGCCTGGGTTGGGGCCAGGACCTTGCATTTCTGAAATTTCCCCAGGTATTTCCAGTATGTAGCCCGGGTTGAGAAGTACTGCCTCAGGCGATGGAGAAGCTCTCCGAAGGTTTTAAGCAGGGAGTAAGAAGATCAGATCCTTTCTTAACCACTTGCACACATTTCAATGTGCAGCGAATTTTATGGCTGAGGAGGCCATTGTGGAAAGAGACCCTTCTCTCTTCTGTGAGACTCAGTTTGTTCCATTATAAAATGAAGATACACTTGCAAACTTCGAGGGCTGCTGTGAGGATTGCATTTCATCCCCACCCAGCGAAGGTGGGGAGTACACTTTTTCTCGTCAAAGGTGATGGTAACTGAGGAATCCTAGGCAGGAGTCTTTTACACGTTGCCTTTACCTGAGAAAGATAAAAACCGCCTTCCATTTGTGTGGCTAAGTCTCCCGTCAGCAGAGAGTGGGCTGGGGGTGGAGAGCTTCTCTGGTCTTGGCACTCCACTGGGAATCAGTCAGCCTCATTTCCTTAACGGGTGACTTCCTGATGAGCAGGATGAATTTACAGTTTGTTTGACTGAATGAAAAGTAAAAGCTGATGCAGCTGTGTGTGATAAGGATGAGAGAGAGCAAGGCGGCACCTGCCTGCTGACTTCATCGCAGGCTCCATGCTGTGGCAGCAGTTGTGTGGTGTTTGTTTCAGTCTCTATCTGGAGCAAAAATCCTAAAGCAGAGCCATTCACCTGCTCCCTTCCCATCTCTTCCCAGGAGGGAGGTGTGTGACTGGTTTCGAACAACAAAGAGTAAGAAGCCTGATTGCAAATTGTATCTTTTCTTAGGGCATAGCAGCCCTTAATTTTGGGGATCGGGTGGGAGGTGAGGTGCTTTTTCTTCACCTTTACCACTTCTTGAGGGCCTGAACCATACTTTTGGTCATTTTGTTTTTGAGCACATTAGGTAGACAAAATGCGTATTCAGTTGACTAAGGATCAGTTAGAACTGGTTGTACTAAAAAGAGGGGAAATGCGGATGACTTGAGTGGCCTTGAGACCTAGAGAGAGTGGTGTGGGGGTTGGGGTCTCCTTGTATCTCTCCTTCAAGTGCAAGTTAATATAAAGATCTGGTAACCGTGCTTTGTTTGTGATTATTATATGTTAACTTTGCTCCCAGAGTAGTGAAATTACAAGCCTCCCCTACCCCAACCAGGGGTGGGGTACCCAGAAACACCAGCACATTCAGAAGCATACACCAAAATATGGCATATCCTTAATACTCTTTGCGTTCTGAGGTCACACATAAAACCGAAATCATGGCACACCTCTGCTCTTTTCCATTCATGTATGAAATGGGGTAGTTGACGGTAATTTGGAGTGACTCCAGATCCACTGGTCTAAATGTTAAAGGGTGCAGTGTTTCTCTTCTCTCCAGCTCGGAAACCTCACCTTGTTAGCTGGATTTATTTTTAGGTCTTGTACTATCCTTTCCCAATAAGCTGGTTCTCCATTATTTTAATATAGCATCATGGGGTTAATAGTGCATTCTGGGCAAGCGTTTCAGCCTGTGGCTGTCTATGGGGCTGTCCTGGATCCTTGGCTCAGCAGGGGGCCCTGTGATTTCTAACCTCAGTAACAGGGCCTGGCCATGCATGCATGCTCAGATGACGAGCCATCTGTGCCCTGCTTGGCGCCAGCTCGTAAAGTACCTCACTTGACAAATTAAAGGTGAGGAAGCCTTAGGCTTCCTAGCTTCTTATGAATGTGGAAATCAGTCCCTTTTAAGTCAGGCTAGCATGAAGAAATAAGAGAAAAGACCCTTCTGCAAATGTACCAGACATGTTTTATATATTACTTCATTGAACCCTAACTAACCTTGTTAGGCAGGTATTTTTATCCTTATTTTACAGGTGGAGAAATTGAAACTCCAAATGACTGAGCAACCTACCCAAGATCACACAGCCAGGCTTGTGGCACCCAGAATTTGAAGCCAGGCATGATGTGCTGGGCTCTATGCCTGAGTTTCTCAAAATGTCAACTATTGACATTTTGGGATGATGATTCTTTATCATGGGGGCTTCCCTGTGCCTTGTAGGATGTCTAGCAGTATTCCTGGCTTCTGATGTAGATGACAGTACTATCCACCCCGACCCCAGTTTCAACAACCAGAAATGTCCCCAAACATTGCCAATTGTCACCCCAAGTCCAGATAAGAACCACTGCCCTGCGTTGGTACATATGTTTTCTCAATTCTCACAGCAACCCTATACGCTCAGTACCAGTAATATCCTCATTTTGCAGATCAACATACAGAACCTAGAGAAATTGTGAGTTGACCAAGGTCATCCTGCTTGTAAATAGGTTGGGAATACATAGCATCTCTTAGTGTCTTGTTTTTTTTCCCCAGTAGGAAGCTGTAGATTTTGTATTAAGACCAGGTAAGTGCGACGTTAGAGTTCTTTTTCTTTGCCACTTTACCAGGCATTTAAAAAGTTTTAGTATTTATGAGATAACCCAGGGAGCTTGTTAAAAATTCAGATTCCTCATGCATTGAAATCCAGTAGACCTGTTGGGCACAGGGATGTGCGTTGTGAAACACACCCACAGCGACTAGGGGTGCCGTGGTTCAGGAAACCTAAGTCTAGAAACACTAAACACTGTATTTGGCTGTGTTTGAAGTGACCCTAAGATAAAAATTTAGGAAAAAGAATGGAGAAGATGAGTGAGAAAGGAAGACAGGGCTTGGGATGAGCCTTGACATGCAGCTACTTGCAGAATTCAGTTTGCCAGATAAAGAGGGTGCCAAATGTGTGTTGTCCTGTGACCTGCAGTGCTGGGATGAAGGAGCAACTCTAGACCTTGGGATGATGCATCCAGTGTTCAGATCACTCTCCCCCCGGCTAATGTTTAATCCCAAGGTTGAGTGGGCTGCCTAGTTTGGAAGCTTAGTGCATCCTGAAATTCTAAAAATGGTTACAGTGAAACAGAAACAGCTGTGTCAATTTCCAATTTCCGCTCTATTCAGTTCACACTCTATAGCCTGTCTTCTCTTAGAGGCACTGGGAGGGACATAAGCAGGCGCACACACACGCACACACACACACACACACACACACACACACACACACACACACACACACACACACGAACACGAACATAGACACACAAACACCGCTGCCTCTCTCTCACTCACTTGAGTTCATTTCCAAAAAGGAATCACAAACAAGAGAAGCCACAAGAGCCCAGACTACAATAAAATGCTACAATATGCTTTCAAGCTAAAGCGACTAAAAAGCTGGGAAGAGAAAGCAGCAGCATAATGCCTATTTTTATCTTCAACTATAATCTACCCACTTGTAGTTTCATAGCTGTCAGGAGGCAGAAAAGGACATGTAATCAGCCTACCGTTCTTTGCTCTTGTCCTCTACCCATACGACATAGTTGCGGGTATGTGTGCACGTACACGGATATTTAAAACAACTACGAAAGGATTCCACTGAACTTACACTTGCAGGTTCTTTTTTTAAAATCTGTCCTGTTGTCCATCATTTCTTGGCAACCAGACACAGAAGGTGAAAAGCAGGCAATTAAAACCCATTTTCTGGATGGCTAGGAATAATTGCTACCATTTGATGGCCAGAAGGAACAGTTGTGCACCTATTAGTCTTTTTCAGCCTTGGCCAAACTGAGTTATGTGCATGTCCTAACCTCCTGGACACTACTCACTAAGCCGGAGATTGCCTATTTCCTGTAAAGGAGACAGTGGAAATAGCACAGCCTTTGAGTCTTGCGACCTTGAGTCTAGCTTCATTCTGCCATTTACAAGCTCTGTGACCTCCAGCAAATTACCCAACCTCTCTGAACCTGAGAATCCTCATCTGTAAAAAGAGGTTAAAAATACCTGTGTAATGGGTTGTTGAGAGAATTCAATAATGGATGTAAACACTAGGTGTTACCACAAGGCAAAGGCTCAAGAAATGCCTACTAATGATATTATTTTTGTTATTGCTGTTTTATTTGTGTTGTTTTAGTAGTAGTAGCAGTGGTAAAAGAAGTAGTTTGGGGCTTAAATTCTATATCTGTTCTATATTCTTTGTTGTTTTCAACAGTTAGTTAGTCTCCTGTATTGGTTGTGTAGGGTATTACATGAGGTCATGCAGTGTTCCTACAGCATCGGCACAGGCAGGTCGAGGAGTGACCTCTTTTATGGTGGGATGGTAAGACTGTAAAAAATCTGTGATGCTCTAGTGTTTTCTCTTAACTTGCTCACAGATAAGGGACTTAAACTCTTGATGGAGAAGCTGGGTCCCTTGAAAACATCTTCTCTCAGACTTCTTCTTTAGCTATTGCAGTGACATCTCAGTATAAACAGAGAAGCTGAGAATAAGTTTGGTGATAATTCTTCAAAAAGTCATGACACTTGGAGTCACACAGACCTTGATTCAGGTGCTGCCCTGACTTTTATTAGCCATATAAACTTGTGTATATTGTTGAACTTCTCAAGGGCTCAATTTCCTCATCTGTAAAATAATACCTTTATAGGATTATAGTGATGTTCAAAGAGTGAAGACACTATAAACTCTACTTATGGTGTCAGATAACCATTAGCTAGCTATTGTAATTGCTAAGGACAGCAGAAGAATGATCTTACCTTTCCAAGATCTGAAATCCCAAGGAACATATTAGCTCATTTGGGCCCCAAACTAATTTTTGTAAATAAAGTAATGTGATTTTTTATTATAGCTTTTGCTCTGTGCTTTCCCCCTAGCCTGCATGTGGACCTGGAGCCACACATCACACAGTCAGTTCTTTGTCTGCAAGCTCATTAATGCAGCCACAGCTTCAATAGAAGAGCAGCTGTTTGGTGGTGTCTGGCTCACTAAGAGGGACACACAGGTACCGCTGCTGCTATTAAGCATTTGCAAGATGACAGATTGCCTCAATGAAGTGTCCATGTGCTGCTCCATTATAATGCCTCAAGTTGAGAAAAAAAAAAAAGCCTGGACCTACCAAAAAGCTTTCACAGATTGGAAAGTGCACAGTTTGGGTGTGTTTAGCACTTTAGCACATGCTCTGTGACTGTGCATTCAAGGCAACATGTCAGAAGAAATTAGTCTGCAGCAGGCCACATATGTCAGCCAGCCGGTGGAAGCATGTGCCTGAAACCTAGGCTTGAGACTCAGAAGAAAAGGCTGCTCACCTTAAAACTCCTCCAAGTTTAGCACATTGGTGAGATTGTCCAGGCTTTCAGGCTTGGGTCAGGTATTTCTGAGGAGAGGCATGAGTACGCGTAAGGAAGAAATAACTCGGCAATACTAAGAAAAAAGTGGAATCTCGTGTCATTTACTCTTAGTCGGGCAGAGAGAGGTGTCCGTTGCACACACTGTCATAAGCAATACAACAACCCTGCCAAGTGGGCAGTATTAATATCTGAATGTACAGATGGGAAGGTCAAAGCTCACGGAGGTCATGTGGCTTGGAAGTCACCTAACCAGAGAATCCCCAAAAGTGTACTGACATGCGTCCCTTTCATCGGGCTTGGAAGTCACCTAACCAGAGAATCCCCAAAAGGCCTCTCAGAATCTAAAGTGTACTGACATGCGTCCCTTTCATCAAGCATGTGCCTGGAAGGTGATGAAGTTGATTTCCTTTTTGACATACCAGCATCTATATACTTTGCCGTCATTTTCAAAGGAGAAACTCTGGCAGGCCCTATTCCATAATCAGTTTATGTTCAAACCTTGTTGGATTCCTGTTTGAGAATTTCCTTTATTTTTTTGAAGAAAGTCAATAACAGTGAGTTCTTGCCTCTTGCAGGTGGGTTTGACAAAGTGGTCAAGAGAATGATTAGGATTCTTTTAAAGTCTAGGCAGGGGGTGAGCCTTATAAGGTCAAAGGCATCAGGGATCAAGGCAAAGGCAGGTGTGAGAGAATTGAAAAGATGCAGTGACCAATTTGATAAGAGGTTAGGAGAGAAGCATTTCCAGCTTGGAAAATTGTGTTGAATGTAGTGCAGCTTCCTAACTGGATATAGGAAGAAGAACAACAATTTTTTTAAGGGAGTGGGGAGGGGGATGGGGAAGGGAATGGACTGAATGTGCTCCCTTTAATACTTAAAGTGAGCTGCTCCAGCATTTAGAAGTTAGGAGGGAATTCAGAGTGGCCGTTAAAGAGTGGAGCTGGTGGTAAATAAGTGATTGATCAGGAGACCCATGCGTAGTGGTTAATGCTGTGTCGACATCACTGGGCTAAGGGATACCCAGAGAGCTAGTAAAACACCATATTTGGGTTCATCTGTGAAGGAGTTTCTGGAAGAGATTAACATTTGATTAGTGGACAAAGTGGAGAAGATCTATCCTCACCAGTGTAGATGGATTAGGTTCCCTAATCTACTGAGGCCCCTAATAGTACAAAAAGGTGGAGGAAGGGCAAAGTCTCTCTCTGTCTTCTTGAGATGGGACATCCATCTTCTCCTGCCCTTGAATATTGGAGCTCCTGGTTCACTGGCCTTTGGAATCCGGGACTTACATCAGCTGCCTTATATCCCCTTCCATTCCCCCATTCAGGTCCTCAGGCCCCTGGCCTCAGATTGGATGTTATTTCAGCAGCAACCCTGAGTCTCAGGGCTTTGGACTTGGACTGAATTACACCACTGGCTTTTCTGGATCTCCAGCTTGCACATGGCAGAATGTGGGGCTTCTCGGCCTCTAGACTTGAATGAGCCAATTCCTATGATAAATGTCCTCATATGTATTTCCATCTATCATATTGGTTATGTTTCTCCGGAATACCCTAATGCACCATGAGAGGAGAAATGATGGGAAGAGTAAAAAATGAAGAGAACATTGAAGCTTACTGATGTTTAAAGGGTGTGTGCGAAAAAGGGGATGGAAGCCTTGAGTAGCCTCATCTCTATTTTATGCATATCTTTGAGGATAGCCAGATTTAAATTGACTAAACATTTGTGTGGAGAGGGAGAAGAATATGATCCTATCTTTTAAGCCAATCGTCTCATCCACGTTTGACTTCCCTAAGGTCATCAAGTAGGCAGACTGATGTTCAGTGAAAAATCAAATGCCAGCCAGCCTGTGAGTACACACAGATAGATGCACTGTGCACTCTTGGGCTAGATTGACTCAACTCTGCTTTGAAGGGGAAATTGGGGAGAGAAGAATTAAAGCAAATATTCAACTCTGCTTTGCCCGCTAATGGGATCTCTGTTCCTTGGGATCCTGCGTTGTCAGCAAGTTCCTGAATATCCTCAAGGAGTGGAAGAAAGTAACACTAGGGTATAGAGCAACCAGAATAAGATGCTACAGCCATTGCAGGGGTCCTCCCCTTAGCTTCGATAGCACCAAAACACCAGTTCACAGAGTTCTTCCTTATGCTTAATCGACTCTCTTCCTTGGCTGGGTACGCCATATGCCTAAACTGTGTGGACTGGATGCATGAATCAGAAGCCAGAGTTGTGTCCTGAAGGAGCTCAGATATGGGGAAGATGGGAAGAGCTAGACCTCAATTCGACCAGCTGTGCACACTTAGGCATGTGACTTCAGTTCTCTGGGCCATAGTTTCCTCCACGTAAAATGAAGGACTTGGCAATGACTTTAAGTTTGCTCCCACTGAGACAACAGAGAATATCTGTGAGGATTAATAGCATTTGTTTACACATGCATGAATAGTAGTGAACATGCAGACCTATTTACACATCTGTTTCACTAGTAACCAGTTCTCAGTAATCTGAGATTTCCTAAACCAGGTCATAATAAGGCTGTGATTTCTTTAATAGCTGAATCACAAAGGCTCTTACCTCCACCTGTTTTCTTCTCTAAATTTCCCAGTGGTCCCCCAGGGTTGTAATACTTATACGGAGGAGTTCTCTCTCTTATTTGCTGCCAGGAGAATAAAAAAGTCTGATGTAGCCCTGAAGGCTGCCTGCCATAAATGTGGACATCTGGTCAAGTAACAGAGTCATGCCGAAATCCTGGAAGTCCCAAAGAGATTGAGATGGCCCAGGCCTCATGCTCTTACTTTCCCAGGGCCTTCCTTGATTCCCCTAAGCCCTAAGTGTAAGCCTCCACAGCTTTTCTCTGTGGTTCTGGCCCCGCCCCACTAACCTTTCAGCATCATTGTCTACCTCTGTCCCCTTCACGTGCTGTCAGCCACACTGGCCTACTTGCTGTTCCTTGACCATGCAAAGCATACTTTCACCCCAGGCCTTTGTATTTCCTATTTATTCTGCATGAAATAATATTTACTCTTGTCTGGATCACATAGTAGCTTCCACATTTATGTCTCTGCTTAAATGTCACTTCCTTAGAGAAGCCTTTGCTGAACACCCTATGTAAAATGCCAACTTGAGGATCTTTTTTTCATACCCAGCCTTATTCTTTTTCATAGTATACCTGATACTGTTATATTTGTTTATTGGCTATCTCTGCATACTAGAACATAAGGTATAGAAGGACGGGGTTTTGGTCATTACTCTATCCCCACCACGAAGAACAGTGCCTGGCACAGGCCAGGAGATTAATAAATGGTTTTTTTGAATGAATGAAAGAATAAATGAACAAAGAGTTGAGGATGCATATGTGGCTCTGATATCTCTCTCGTTGGTGCACATTTCAACTCATTCACGACATTGAGAAAGATAAGACCATTATTTTCATGAACTTTATGTTCTAGTGATAGAGACTGATTTTCAAAAGTGTATAAATACTTTCATTTCAGATATCAGTAAGTGTTATGAAAATAAAGGAGAACAATTGAAAAGAGAACAAATAAGTTGGGGTGATGAAAGTTCTTTTACATAGGAAAGGTCTCTGATTGTTTCAAAAGAGCTAGAAAAGTAAAGAATTGAGGGATTGATTATTTGATGTAAAGCCCCAGAAGTTGTGATAACTTCAGCATTTCTGAGCAACACTAAAACAGCCATTGTAGCTGGAACTTACTGAAAAAGAAGGAAAGCATGAGGACTGGACTAATGGGCAGAGGTCTAATTATTTAAGATCTTACAGACCCTAGTACTGAACTTAGATTTTATCCTAAGAACAATGAGAAGTCATCCATGGAACTAGGCTGACAGGGTCAGAGGTGGTTCAAGTTTCAGTATACCTTTCCTGCAACTCTACTGAACTTGACCCTTCTATATTAGGTCTGGGTCACACAATCAAGAGGCCTATCTTCTGGAGAGTTTTCTTTCTTAGATGCATGATGTCCTTTTCTATCATCTGGTTTTGGTCACAGCAAGATAGTCCATCACAGTTTTACAGTAAATATATTTGACATTCATCTGGGAAGAGTCAAGGTCCCATCCCCATATTTTCCGGAGGCCTCTATTCCTGGGTAAGTTTTGAGATTCTCAGGAGAGAGGCTCTTTCTTATTTCTCTCTTCATGACAATAGGTAAGTCATGGAAAGAGATGTTACTTCAATGTCTAAACTCTAGGCTATGCTCTTGAACAGCTAAAAATGTCTGTGCATGCTTGTGTACATGTTCTCTGTCTGTCTCTCTCTCCCTTTCTCTCAGCTCTAAATGCCTATACTTTTTTTTTTTGCTTTTCTAGTTGAATGCCCTTTTTACTTCCTGCATTGGGTTTCTAATGCAGGGTTGGTTACATTTGTCTACCAGTTTGGCAAATTTCCATGATATTGAGGAACTGACCAGAACTTTCTAGCATAGGACTTCTAGAGATGTTCAGTACATAGAATCTCAGGTTTGAAAATTCTTAAAGATTTTTACTTTTCAATGTTGTTTCTAGTAGGAGCAAGTTATTGGGGGTTAATTGGGTAGCAAGTTATTACTATTTCTTCACCTTTCAAAATGTTAGGCCAATACTTTAGTAATCTTTCAGGTGGCTGATCTAAATCCATTGCATTATAACAAACTGTCCAGTAGATCATTGGACTGGGGTGGCCTAATGTTAGTTCTTAATGGAATCCTTTTAAAGTTTCCAGGGGAAAAAAAAAGAAGAAGAAGAAGAAGAAAGAAGAAAAAAAGAAGAAGGAGAAGAAGAAGAAGAAGAAAGTTTTTTAAGAAGAAGGAGGAGGAAGAGAAGGAGGAGAAAGAAGGAGGAGGAGGAGGAGGAGGAGGAGGAAGAAGAAAAGAAAAAAGAGAAAGGAAGAGGAAAAGGTGGGAAAAGCTGCCTTTTTAGAAAATTTTGAAATTTTTTCAAAATTTTCTCCCAAATTTCTTAAACTTTGATGCCTGCTACCACTTGTCTTGTGGAAAGCACTAGCAAAGAAACAAACAAGCTGCAAATGAATATTAATGGAAAAATTCTGAAATAGTTGATCATGCTTGGTTTGACAGCTTGTTTCTTTGTGGACATGTGGGCTCCAGTTTTACACGCAGAAATTTTCTCCTGGTAAAATTGTTCATGCTTTATCTGTTCATGCTATGGTGATATTTTAAGGTTTGGCAGAGC
>NW_006433716.1:2994850-3054558 GCF_000325575.1 Pteropus alecto | reverse complement strand
GTTTCTTCTAGGTTTTTCTTCTTTTCCATAAGTTTGAGAACCATGAGTTTTAGGAATTAGCTGAGGTTCCTTTCTTAATAAGTCCCCAAATAATGTCTCTCAGCTCCAGAACTTTAGAATGTTCTTGACTAGTTTTTAAAAGACTATATGAAGATGTGAGTACTTCATAGTATTCAGGGATGGAAGTTCATGTTCATTTATTCATTAATTCAGGAAGCATGACCTCTAACACGTTGTACTGAGTTGTCTGCTGTTAGCTTGAAGTCACTTCCATCCACATCTGAGGTCTTGCAGAGGAGAAGCTGGGAACCTCTCCTCTATGTGGTTCTAAGTTAGAGTGGCTCTCTAAAGAGAGCCACTCATATGCAGTTTAGGAGGTGGGTAGAAAAAGACGCCATTATACTCCAGAGGCAGTTTAGGATGCTGTGTGAACAGATGGCAGACTTGGAGGCTTGCAGAAGCTTTTGGCTAGCTCCTGTGAATTACCTACTTTGTGGTGTAGACACTCACTAGGAGATAGTGTGGCAATATCTGAGTCCTTGATCAATTGTTGTCAGCTAATATGAGCAGTGGGAGATTCTTGGAGGTTCTTGGCATTCACAATGGCTTCTTGGGAATCATCTGTTTCACTGCTACAAGCAGAGGTCTTTGGCAATGGCTTATTTGTTCTCTACTGCCCCAGCCCTTCCAATGACTGTGTATACCTCCAAATCCCTGTATGAAAGCTCTTTCTATCTGGAACACTTAGAGGTTGGAGGATTAGAAACCGGGGGGTGGGATCGGTCCTATCAGCCATTTAGACTGCAGCTAACCTCCACTGTCCATTGGAATATCATCAGATGGGTCAGATTCATCCTTCAGCCAACTGATACAGTTGTTGCCCCTTATCTGTGGTTTTGCTTTCCATAATTTCAGTTACCTGTGGTCAATTGTAGTCCAAAAATATTAAATGGGAAATCCCAGAAACAAAGAATTCATAAGTTTTAAATTATGTGCTGTTCTAAATAGTATGATAAAATCTCTCACCCTCCTGCTCTGTCTTGCTTGGGTTGTGAATCATCCCTTTGTCCATTGTATCCATGCTGTATACTCTGTGCCCCTTAGTCACCTAGTAGCCGACTTTGTTATCAGATCAACTGTCGTGGTATTGCAGTACTTGTGTTCATTAATGACCCCAAAGCACAAGAATAGTGATGCTGGCAATTTGGATATGCCACAGAGAAGCTATGAGGTGCTTCCTTTAAGTAAAAAAGTGAAAGTTCTTGACTTATTAAGGAAAGAAAAAATATTGTATGCTGAGGTTGCTAAAATCTACTATAAGAACAAATTTTCTATCTGTGCAATTGTGAAGAAGGAAAAAGAAATCTGTGCTAGTTTTGTGCCACACCTCAAACTGCAAAAGTTGTGGCCACAGAGTCCAGTTAAGATGGAAAGGACATTAAATTTGTGGGTGGAAGACATGAACAGAAAACGTGTTCTGACTGATGACAATGTGTTGTGCCAGAAAGCATCGAGCCTATAAGACTTCAGGATCCCCTAAAATGAATGATACCAAACCATTTACTGCAAGTAAGGGATGGTTACACAGATTCAGGAATAGATTTGGGCTGGAAAACATAAAATTTACTTGGGGAGGGGAAGGGAGAGAGCACATTCACATAATTTTTTTATAGTATATTATTATAATTGTTCTATTTTATTAGTTATTGTTGTTAATCTCCTACTGTGCCTAATTTATAAATTAAACTTTATTATAGGTATGTACGTATAGAAGAAAACATAGTATATATAGGTTTACTACAATCTTCAGCATCCACTGGGAGTCTTGGAATGGATCAGGCATCCACTGGGAGTCTTGGAATGGATCCCCCAGGGATAACGGCAGTCGACTGTTATCCCAGCTGACAGCATCATCATTGTGAAAGATAATATCTATCACATAAATCTCAAAGAATTTCAGAAGATGCCAATCTGCTCAGGTTTGACATCTGTGGACTTATCAAATCCTCCTTGAACCTGTTTACATTTTCAGCATTACCAGCACGTAGGAACTAACCGGACTTGTCTTCTTTTATTTTTCCTTATAACTATCATATTTAGTGTAAAACTTGGCTGATATCACTCTAACAGTTCTTTTGAGATTCTCCAAATTAAACATAGGAGGCATGGTGAAACCAAACTTTTTCCGAGGAATGTACTCTTGCCCAATATCTGTGTTAATTATTGGACTTAAAGCTGATCAGGGAAGGGTGGTAAAAACGGATATAACAGACATCCACTCCTTCCTCCAAGTTAGCACGACATCCTCTTGATTGTGTAAAAATGTTTTCATCTTAGCTGTTTCACAGAGAAAAAGCAGCATAGAAGTTCAAACAAGATACATTTTAAAATAGATATGGAAGCAGAGTGAGGGAATCAGTTAAGTAACTTGAATGTTTGATTCAAGATGGCCAGATGGATCTGTCACCACCGTCGATTAGTCCTGTTGAGTGGACCCAAGTCTCTTCTGGGTCTGCATTGCTTTGAGCACTGATGCTGGAATTTGCATCCATTTCTATGCTCAGTAGGAAACGACCCTCCTCTTCTATCAATACACTCCTCTTGACATGTTAAAACAGCCAATCAGGTTGTAATTATGTCACATTTTAGGAAGAATATCCAAGGCTAGGTTCCACTGTTGTACCACTTTTATGGCCCTACTGGTTTTTAAAATATTGAAAAACATTCTTACTATTGGGTAAATAGTTACTGCTCTGAGTCTTCCTATCGCACCTACCGCCATTTCCCCACTCTTCAGTAATTAATAATTCATGATGTCTGGAACAGCAGGGGAGCTTCCAGGACCTGCCTATTCTCATTGGTTGATATTGTCAATATCACCCCCAGAGCACATCTGTTGATTGAAGAGTCAAAATCTCGGAGAATGATCTTATTTCCATTTCACTGTCTCCTCCTCCCACTAATGAAGAGCCTAACAGGAATATTTATACTTTTAATATAACCTTTTTACAATACTTTTGATGTCTAATTCTGGTTTAAAACGACTAAAAATAGACCTCACGAGTGAGGTTCTTAATAGCCTAGTTAGAGACTCCCAGGATCAAGGAGTGAAAACTCAGAGATGAGTGCCTTGAATTCTCTCTCTTCTGTTGTAGAGAGGGAAGCTATAGGGATGGGCCTTCTCTGTTGTTCTACTACCAGACCCAATCATGGCTCACAAAACAGTCAAGTTTGACTAGGGTTAAAGAAGACCCTCTAAATCTCAGGCTGGACAGAGAAAATGAAGGGACATACATGGTTTTAAAGGCCTTCTGGGTGCATAGGTTATTTATCCCTGAAGTGGATTTATAGTATGCAGGGAAAGAACATTGGCTTTATTGTGACAGACCTGATCTGAATCCTGATTTGGCCACTTCAGGCTCTGTGACCATGGTCACTTGAATTTCATTGGGTCATAGCATACTCACTGAAAAATATGGATAATTCATAGTGCGATTGTGAAGATCCAATGAGGTAATTCATGCATGCAAACACATAACACTCATAAATGAGAGCTAAAACCAAAACTATAAAACAAGCAATTCAATCTTCACATTTCTTACTCTGACAATGTGAAGAAAAGGATGAGAAGATGCTGCTGGCCAGTAGCACCCTTTGAGTTATAGCAATCTTCTGTTCATTTCTGTGATGGACCTTTTTATGTATTAGCATGCTGATGAAGGTCTTCACTCATTCCGAAGGTCATGTTCCAGGAGAAAGAAGATGAGATCGAGTGCTTTCCCTTATTACTTCTGGGAAGAGATGGCCATGGAGAATGGGTTGCTAGTCATATCCTGTAGCCTGCTAATTCTTAGAAACCACCTCTTTAGAAATTGCCTTAGGCTTCCTCAGTTTCCCCAATGCGAATGAATACTCACCAGTGCCACGGAGTAAGATACTGAGGCAAGTGTCAGTTTACCAAGTTGCCATCTGAGCAAGTTCTTCCTCTCATGATGATTCCTTACCCCAACCCACAGGCTATATTCTATGGCTCCTTGTAGAAATCAGCAGCAATTCCTGACAATGGCAGATGTGCCCTTTTATTAGTAAAGGCTGCATCCTGGAGTCTTCTCAGTACCTCTTGAGCAATGAAGCTCATTTCCTATGCTTTAATGTTTCGAATATATTATTATTATCTTTAAAGTGAAGGTGGCAAATAGGAGTAATCTCAAATACCACCACGAATTGCTTGGCAGAAGCTGCTGGTATATTGTGCTTTATCAGGACTCCAAGGCTACAATCAAGGCCTTGCTTGATTAGCATTGTCTATAATGGGTGTGGGAAGGTATGCTGGCAGTGTGCCTATAATGCATTTGCTGATCCTGTTTTATAGTCTCTAATTCTTTTTCAAACAATAACTTTTTAAAAAAGGTATGAAATATCAGACTGAATGGATTAGAGGAGCTTTTCTTAGGAAAATGATAGAACACACACTAAAGAGATACCCATCCTGAAGCAGAGTATTTTATGATTTCAAACTGGAGAGTGCATCGTTACTTGTGTGAGATGAGTTTTCTGGTGCTTATGTTCACATGCAATGAAAAGAAAATATGTGTTTAAGTGTGCATAGGCAATATGTCCTAACTTTTCCTTCTGTCTGCTAAAGTAGGGTGTATAGGCTTCAAATTTTCAATTAATATTTACTTTCCTGGAGCGGGGATTTGTTCTTCTCTCCCACAATAAGATGCATCCGTATCTTCCTATCCTTTTTTCACCAGCCCTCCACATACATTGATATGGTGGGGAGCCATTTGATGGTGTCTCGCTGAGGTATTCACAGAAGTTTGCTATTAATGTCAAGGATGCCATCTCCCGATGCTCTGAAAGCTATAAATCCCCAAGGGGCTGTGACAGTGCTGTTCGTGGTGGAGAGATGGCTCCTACCCCCTGTCTGTGTCTCACTTTGTATCCCGAGCACCAAGACAGCACTACACGTAGTGATCCACAACTTCTGCTTCTGCATTGCATTTCCTGTCTGCAGAAGGCTCACACAGAGGCCTGGGTGGAGTCGACAGGTCATGCTAAGCTCCTGTCCCTTCCCTTGCAGATGTGCCCACTGTGCTTCTTGAAAAATTACTTGTGCAAATTGCCAGTAGACGGGCCTGTCTCCATAGGACATTAGCACTTGGACAGTTAAGAGTTAAGAGTTCTTTGATGTTTTGGACCATGAATATTTAGTGACTTTAGGTTTTCTTTCTAATTCCTCACAGCCATTTTACTTCCAAGAAGAATGTAGTTTTTACTGTAGCCGACAGGAATATCACCCGGAATAGTTAGAGATATGGAAGAAATGTTTGACGTTCAGATTAGACACTCTTCTTTCAAAATTCATTATTTACTCTTTTGTTAATTTCAACTATTTTAACATTTCTTTTATTCATTTAGTCAGTCAAAATTTATTGAGCAGCTCTGCTGTACCAGAGAATAATATTGACTCCTAACCTGATGAATAAGAATCCTGTAATCTGTCTTCGCAGCTTTCACAATTTGAGGAGAAAGGTAGATAAACATGAAACCAAAATTCTATCAATGATTAGAAAATGACACATTAAAGCATTTATGTCCAGAGAACAGCCCTGTGGAGAAAAACATTATTGCCAGGCAGATGAGAGGGAATGAATGATATTTCTGACTTAAACTTTGCCACCCAATTCTGGACACTGGCCTCTGTGGGCTGATATTGACTTTGTCCAGCTCACAGAGGTGTTGTTATTGAGGACTGGACTGCCAGTATAATTTAAAAACTAAAACAAATTTAACAATCTCCTGAATTGGAAGAAATCTTAACTGAGAGCTGCCTCAGCAGAGCTTTGTGTAGTCTTCAAAGAAAGCAGGTTTTGAGGCCAAGGTATGTGTTCAACAGCCAATGCTTCAGCGACAGAGCTATATGTAGAAAAGCAGACTTTGTCCCTTAGGGGTACAAATAGGATTGTATCTGCAATCCATATTTACTTGTTGTTTTAGACCCTCACATATCATGAAAGGTGAGCATGAGGCTAAACCAAAGCACCTAAGATCTGTAGGCTCACCTCGTTGCAGTACTGCAGTAAGGGGAAAAAGAAAGCGTAGGAAAGTCAGTTGCCACATCGCCCCTAACTGTAGGGGTTAGTTAGCTGTAAATGTCAACAGTCCTAACAAGGACTGTGGAGTAATTTGTTAAATAACAGAGTGAGCATGCCAATCCGAAGCTGCTGGATGAGATCACAGCATCAATTAGAGACAAAGGAAATTATTCGCTTTCCTCTGCATAAAGTAGGCCCTTGGAGGCTCAGAACTAGCTGGTCCAGGAAAAGCAGAGAAAGCAGAATGAAGGAGTGGGGGAAGGACAAGGCAACTCAGCCTCCTGGAAGTCTGAGGGACAGTAAAGAAAGAGAGCCCTCACACTGATAAAATACACACGACCTGAGCAGAGTGGAAAGAAAGCCCCAGTCCCGAGGGAACTTGAGAGCAGAGCGTCTGACAGCCAGACTGAGTGACCAGCCTCACCATCTGCTCCCACACATCTCTCTCCAACAATGGGGACTTCTGCAGACCTTCTGCCCCTTCCCTTCCCCCACCTTTAGCATGCATTTAAATGAGGCCCATAACTGGGGGGCATCCTCTCCCATAGTGATCTCTCACAGTGAGGGAGCCAGCCCAGCGCCCTAAACAGGAGGCCCGAGGGGAGAGGTTAAAATCTCAGCTGCCCAGAGAGATGATTAGGGAGCTGCTCCCAAATTAAGCTGCTTCATTGCTGGTACTTGGGCATGTGTTGGGATAATTGTGCTTGAATACTTAATGCTTGATTGACTTGGCTGTTTTGTGTTTGACCATATTTTGAAATGCAATCTCACTGTTGGGGTAGGCAATTAGCATTGAGCCCAAGGGGTTGGAAATAGTGAGACTGAGTTGCTCCTATGGTGATTTCTTGCTTCTTTCCTGGATTCTGCACAGAAAGCTGAGTGTTCTACTGGGGCTCATTTGCCTATATTTGGATCATCTGGAATTTTGATCTTAAAGAGGAAGTCTCTTAATCCTGAACTTCAGTGTAGCTGCCAACTTTGATCTTTGAGCCTTTGGTTACAGCTGAATTTTACTTCCATTTTAAGTGACCTTTGTTCCAATTCAGCAGTGGAAGAATAAAATAGGAGAAGAGAGGTCAGGGCTTAGAAAAGGAAAATTCATGCTGAGTATTAGAAAGCCTAGGACAGAATGTGAGTGATAATTTATGACACAGAATCCAGAATTTTGAGATGACAGCTGAATGGCTTTGGTGCCCTGTCTTATTCAGTTTTTTGTGGGTACATCTTAATCATCTTTGTATCCCCAGAGCCTAGAACACTGCCTGGTTTTTAGTAAGCATTTAGTATTTATATTTGGAGCATATATATTAAACCTAGCACAATTTCTAAGGAAACAGAGATGGGTAATTAGCTAATTTTTAAAAATCCATTTAATTTCATTTTCAAATCGTGAACTCAAGCACCATTCAGGCTGCATCCCATATTATTGAAATAAAACATTCTAGTTAAGAATTACCAAAGGCAGGCAATGGATTTCACAGTTTTAAGATCTCTTTGAAGATATTTGAAACTGCTATCTATAACAAAGGAAGGCCAAGGTTCTGCTCATTTAGTCTTATTAAAGGTAGCGCAAGCAGATACTGATTTATTTAAAGAGATAAAAGGAAGGTTAACTATGGAATAGCCAGATGACTTCATATATATCACTAATTCCATAAAAGAATGTATCCATTCCATAAATGACGGCATCATAACCCATTTGTTGAGTTTCATAAGGAAAATAAGAACCAAGGACAAATTAAATACATTATAAAACCTAGATGATGGATCTTAAACAATTCTAGGAGCACAGAAAAGAGTCTGGAGGAAGTCTAAGACCAGATGTTGACAATATGCATGCACTTGCAATTCCTGTATTGCCTTGGACTTCTGAGGACTGAATCTTAGCGAAATGAAGGAGTCCACTGACTTTGGCTGAGTGATGTGAATTTTAACATATGTTGGCTATAAGAACTTGATGTTTTTGTAAATGGGTCATTAATGTCCCTCAGTCAAGGCATAACTCCTATGTTGTTCTTGAAGAGTTGTTGTGGGGATTAAATTAAATAATATATGTAAGATATTTTTAACTGCCTGGCACATAATATTTACGCATATATTTCAATGATAATATTTGCAGTTATTACTAAATTTTGAGCACCTTCTTGTTTATTGAGGATATATTCTCATCGTATTTCTTTTCAAGTATGTGTGGCTCTGCTTAAGACTGTAGACTTCTCCAAAAGATAGTGCAAACAAATTTATTATAGTAAACACTTTTGTAAGGTCAAATAATGAATGATAATAATTCTCAGTCACTGCCCCAAATTTGAAATTCTAATTATATAATTATCATAAATTCCTACCAGCTGGGGAGTCTGGGTTAAGTATTAACAAGGCTAAGTATTTTAGTGTATCAGGAAAGAGAACAGAATAGCAAATAAGCAAGTGTGTTTGAATCTTGGTTCTTTCAGTTATTAATCTCTTTGAGCCTTGAGATTTTTATCTTTTAATGAAGTAATAATACCTACTTCACAAAACTGATAAAAAGGTTAAATAAGATAATATATGTAAAGGACTTAGTACAGTGTTTAGCCTATATAGAAAAGACCCAATGAATGAATAAATAGCAGTGGTTATTGTTATTGTTGTTATTAACTTTATTCTTATAGCTATGATCGTCATCTTACATCACAGAAATTGGAATATGGGCCTTTTTAACTCCTCATGGGAAAACAGCATTCAGGAGAAGCTCATGAGTGACAATTTGCCCGTTTAGAGGGTATGGTATGGTCTGTTGCAAAGAAGCCAGAGGATGGGGATTGAAATCTTGAAATGAATGGCAAGTTTCCAGTCTCTCTTAGAAGGCTCTACAGAGCAGAGGATGGCTTTGATGGTACAGGATAAGGGTGACTATGTTGCTATAGGAGCAAAGGATCAGTCTTCTCCTTCTGTGTTCTCTCTTGCTCCCAGTGATCACAACCATCATCATAATAAAGGCACCATTTATTGACTTCCTCGTGTGTGCAAAGACTTTATTTGCATTATTTTTAATCACCTTTAAAAATCTGATCTTCAAGCTAGCTGTTATCCTAATTTACAGTCATATAAATGTCACTTAACTAGTGGATAGCAGAACTAAGGATTCAACTCTGGGCTTTCTGACTGCTAAACCTGAGCTTTTGCTTTGTTCTCTGGCATGGTTTACCACTTTGGTGCGATCTCGAACTCTAACCTAACAAAAGATCTTTAAAAACAGTTATAAAGAACCATTTTTGAGGATAATTTTTTTTCTCAATTTGAGTTGTGTTTTTCTTCCTCCCTACAGAGTACAAAATTATCAGAATCCACACATACACACACTCGCGAAACTAGTGCGAGTCACTACTCTGAGTATGTTACATATAGTTTGGCTGCAAGAAAATTAAACTATCAAGAAATAGTTCCCAAGACCAGTATTTCTTCTTCTTCTTCTTCTTCTTCTTTTTTTTTTTTTGTATAAAAGCAGCTGCCAACAAAAGAATGAAGCAAATTAGAAAAAAGTCTCCCAACCACAGATCATAAATGCATCATAAATGTATTTAATTTGGTGTTCTAAGGAGATTGAGACATTCTCAATCTTGGTCACATAGTAAGTTAGTACTGGAATCAAATTAGAATCCAGCCTTTGGATATTCTTTCCAGTACTTTTTCCTGACACCTCTGCAGCCTTTCAGGTATTGAGGTTGTAGAATAGAGAGCAACTTTTTAACAAAGACAAATTGTGTATGTGTGTGCATAGTGTGTGTGTGTGGGGGGGGGAATGTTTAACACACTCCAGGAGTAGCATTAACTGAGGAGGATCTCTAATTTTTTAGCACTTTTGGAGGATGTCCACACCCATGTATCATGTGCATATAGAACATATTTTGCTCTAGCCCTCTTCTCAGTCCTGAGCATACATACCTTTGGACATGTTGCAAGGACCACTCATTCCAGCTAAATACCTCTCTGCAGGGGCAACTTGGAATGTAGCAAAATTTGTCTCTGGCAACACTCTTCTTTTCCTCTGATGGTCCTCTAATTCTTTTTGATGTACCTAATAGCCCTCGAGCAGCCCCTATAATCCTATCTGTATGTTTTATTTTTTGTAGACTTTAAAATTGATGTGAGAACTCAGTTTTAAAGTCTACAAAAAATAATCTAATAGTAATCAATTGTATTTGCATAGCTCGTTACATTGTAGAAAGTATCCACATACCCGTTATTTTATTTTTGTTATTAACTGTGCCAAGAGGAGCATATAGGCGGGTTATACATCCTTTACAAATAATGATACAGGATTAGAAAGTTTAAAAGACTTTCTCAAAGTCACACTGGACAGTGAGCAGTGGATTCACGGTGAGCTCATGTCTTCTGAGACTTAACCAGGTATTCATCACTGAGATCCATTTCCTCATAGAGTATTTTCACTTTGAAAGAAGAGTATAAGATTGAAAGGTGTTTTATGCACACAAAGATTTTGATTGTGTAATTTCAGGCTTTGTGTCAGGAATTAGGCAAATGTGTACTTTGGGGGTACCTCGAGTCATACCATGAAAGCCTAAAACCTTAATGAAGGAAAGTCATCGGAAGCATATCTTTCTCTAAGGTTTTATCCCACAGTAAACATTTGACAATATTTTTTTCTTCAGAAAAAAGGAAGTACATTTTTATCAGTATCAAGGGTAAACAAAAGTCAGTGTCAAGCCAAAATTATTCAGT
Source organism: Pteropus alecto (assembly GCF_000325575.1). Taxonomy (NCBI): domain Eukaryota; kingdom Metazoa; phylum Chordata; class Mammalia; order Chiroptera; family Pteropodidae; genus Pteropus; species Pteropus alecto. Next base: position 3,043,735 of record NW_006433716.1, on the reverse strand, counting down.
ATTTCTTCCATTTACCATGTTCTAGAGCATTCTTATTAGAGGATTTAAAAGTTTGAAATAGAAGTTAAGCAAATGAATACATGGGATAAAATTTATGGGAAATTGGTGAGCAATTAACATGAAACAATAAAATTAACCTCTGGCCATGTATTGTGCATCTATTGGTTTGCAGACACGGGAATTTCCTGGGCGATATCTGAAACTGGAATCCATACATGGAGAGCAAAGAGAGATGGAAGAAAGAAGCTGACTATTCCAGATTGGTAGGTGGCGGGTTTAATAAGCAAGGGAATTTACACATGACTCATGTCTTGGGCGACCACGAGGTGAATAGGTCTCTGCACCTGCCTGACAGAAGCTTAAAAGTTTATATAAAGGCCTTAAATGGGTTCAGTCACATATTCAGTCCAGATAGTCTCAACAACACCTTACTCTCTCAAGATTATATCCTTGAAACAGCTCCTAGTGTGGGAATGGATGGCAGAACATACATTCCAAGGATGGGAAGGGGAGAGGAGTCTCTGATTGCAGGCTCATCGGTCAACTGGCGGTCACATCCTCTCAGTGACCCCCTCCAACAGCATTGCATTGGCTGTGGAATCTGTAGAAGATTTAATTGCATAATTTCTTAGGTTCTTTAGAAAGTGAGGGCCAGCACTATAAATATTTTCAGGTGAATATAATATTCTTATTGTTATGGAGCTAACAACTTGTGTACCTTGAGGAGGAAAAGGTGGCACAACCATAGCTGCCAGTTACATACATTTAATTAACATAAAAGATAATGTTGTTGATAATTGTTTTCATTTTTTCATTTGTCTCAAGACAATTTATATTTGCTCATATAAGCATTTTTATGATGGCTGCTTTAACATCCATGTCAGATAATTCCAATATTTTATTAATCTCAGTGTTGGCTGTGAATTGTCTTCTCTCATTAAGTTGTGATTTCTCTGGTTCTTAGTATGATGAGTGATTTTCAATTATATTCTGGAAATTTTGGATTATTTTATGAGACTCTGGATTCTATTTAATCTTGTTTTTCAGGAGGTAGTACCCCTGTTGAGGTGTAGCTCAAGGGTTGGATAGGTGTACATGTCCAGCTTCCTGATGGGCACTGTCAATACCGGAAGGGGAGAACTGGCTCACACCTCTTCCTTGCAAGTGGATAGGGCTGAAGTTCAGCTCCCCAGTTAGTCCTACTGATACCTTCCCAGAGAAAATGGTTGCATCAACTTGTACTGCCTTGTTGTCTCCCAGTGGCAGGGTAAGACCATCCCCTGCGGACACCAGGGAAAGGAAAAAGCAAAAGACTGACTCACCTGCTTTGTTGCTGCGGGGCAGGGCAGAAGTGCGTGGGACGAGTGCCAATTAACCCACCTCATACTTGCCTCATACTTCCTATTACCACGTCATTGATGCCAGGTGGCATGGAGCTTCAGCTTCTCTGAGATGGGTGAGGGAAAAGTGAAGTACTGACTAGATAGGACTCAGTTTTAGTTTTATCATAACTCGGTAGGGTAGGGGCGGGAGGCTCTGCTAGCCAATGGACCTCACTGACACTGTCTTGGGAGGGATCTGAGTATTACTGATTGCTTCTGTGGGAAGGGAAGTGGAGTAGGGTGGAAGATCAGCTCCCCACTTAGCCCCTCTAAAACTGTGGGGTGTGGGGAATGCAGATTGGTTTGGGATTTTTGTTCTTGTTTTTGTTGTTGTTGATGGAATTTGCCTAGAGTAAGGCAGTACTGCCAAAAAAGGTTTTCTGTTGCTAGGCCACCCTTTCCTTGTCTTTTGGCTAGGAAGAATAGGCTTTCTTAGAGTTCTTTGTTTTTTGTTTTTGTCTGGCATGTTGGTGATTCCTGGGTAGAGGTTTCTGCAGTGCCATGTCTGAGATGTATGGGGTGGGTGGGAGGGACTCAGTGACATGTTGTTCCTCAAGTCCTAAGATTGCTAGGCAGTCTGTCTTCTTCCCACCTTTCAGAATTTTAGCTTGTTTTTGCTTTAATATTCCAGAATTCCTAGTTGTAAGAGAGAGGACCTCTGGCTCTGTAAGAAGAGGAACTAGAGCTTCTCTATCTTGGAGCTAGAAGTCCCTATCACCATTTTTAATGAACTCTCTAACATTCAGCTTGGTCAGAATATTTCTGTAGATTTTTCTATAGGAGTAGTGTGTGTGTGTGTGTGTGTGTGTGTGTGTGTGTGTGTGTGTGTAGTGTGGTGTATACAAAGACAACTTTGTGTGTGTGTATACAAAGACAGTTTAATTTTACTTCTCCTAATACCCATTTATTAAATTTTGCCTGCTTGTCCTATACACACATACACACACACACACACATACATGCACACTGGTTTTGTTGTTGTTGGTCTACTATACAAATTTACTTGCACTTTGCTCCTATCCCCACTCCAAGCTCATTCCAAATCTTGCCCTGTAATTCTTTGCCTTAAGGTGGATGTAAAATATCAAGAGTACTAACTCAGGTTACCAAGGGATCCCAAGCATCTACCCATTGTTTTGCATCAATTTGATCATTTCCTGTAATAGTGAAATTTTGTCTTAGTGGCCTTGCATGGAAAATTCCTTGAGCTCCGAACTCTGACTATTCACCTTTGTAGCTATAGCACCTGGGTTCAATATCTGACACCTCACAAATTCTCAGTGGCTATTTGTTGAATAAAGTGTCCATCTAAGCACATTTCCACTCATCCCTGCCTCTGATTGGAATTCTCTCTTTGCACATCCTCATATGCCATTTGTTAATTTATTTGAGAGTGAAATGTATGGCTTACATGATGTTAAACTGTCTCACTGTGTAACCTTGGGTAGTTCAGCATTTCAGTTATCTATTGCTATATAATAAGCTTCCTCAGAACGCAGTTGCCTAAAACAACAATGATTTTGCAATTTGGATACGACTTGGTAGAGCCAACTTATCTCTGTTTCATGTGTCACTAGCTGGAGTATTTTAACTATGGCTGGAGGGTAGACTTCCAAGATGGCTCACTCACAAAACTGGTAAGTTGGTGCTGGCTCTTGGCTGAGAGCTCAGCTGAAACTCAGGCAGGGGTCTTGTTTATTCTTCACATGAGCCTCTTCACATGGCTGCTTGGGCTTCCTCATGGCATGGTGGCTGGATTTCAAGATGTAGAAGCTTCCAGGCCTTCTCAATACCTGGCTCAGAATACTCATAGTATTTCTCTGCATTTTATTGGCCAAATCAGTCTTAGACCTAGCACAGATTCAAGAAGAGGGAATATAAGCTCCACCTTTTCTAGGGGAGTAGCAGCTTGCACATATAAGGAGAGGCTGAAATAATTGGGCCTATCTTTGGAGAGTAACTTTAACACTCTGCCATAAAATTTCTTAAACTGTAAAATATGAAATGAGAAGAGGGCAAAAATACTACATCAATCATAGAATTGCTATGAAAATTACAGAGAATCTATGTATCAATTTTAGAATGATTCCTGGCACATAGTAAGCAGTCAATACATTTTAGCTAAATTAGCTAATTTTTGTTGATATGAGAATGGAAATTGCGGCAAAACATTAAGTTAGAGAAGAACATACCTTTTCCTTCAAGGAAGTTATTATATCTTCTCTTAGAGTCCAGTTTTACTGGTTAATATTTCCTTTGATAGCTTCGATTAATGCATTCTCTTTGATGTGCTTCCTCTTAAACAACTGATAGAGATTAAAAAAAAAAAAGACGTCAAACCGATAGCCATCAAATGAATAGAATAACCCACAGCCTTATTTTATAATGACTTTTGGTGTGTCTGTTGGAATCCTTTTTCTTTTTATACTCACTGGTGGGCATTTTTTTCTTGATATCACTTTTTAGTCCCTCCACATTGTGCTTTGAAAAAGCAGTCCTCTAAAGAGATATAACGAATGATTTTGGCATGACATGCCCTTGGAAGCTGCTCTTGGTTGTCTCTTTGGAACTACTCATGTGCAGAGTTAGCCGTTTAGGAAAGTTGCAGGTCAGCAGAGGTCATCAGCCCGATAAATCCAAGATGTAACCAGTGGGGCCAGGTAAGTTCCAAGTCAAGTAATCTCTACCTTTGAGCAATTCCGACAAGGTAATTTCTTGTATCTACACAAGAGGTAAGAATTGATGCAAACCAATGTGCCACTAAATTTATGTAAATTCATGATTTTTAGCAGTTGAAATGTTAGCCAGGTCAAACTTTTCATTAACCAGTGCATGGTGTCTTTGTAACTATCTTGATTTTACATAAAAAGCAATCAGGTTCGTGCCATGTTTTCATAGCACTACTAATTTCCATTCTTTTCTTTTGATTCTGTATCCATACCTGTAATTTCTCCAAGTGATTAAAACCCCGTTATTCCTTCTACAGCTGACATTTCCTTCTATGATTACCCATTTCTTTAATTTTCTTAACAGTCACGTGTTATTAATGATCATTTATTATGCAGTAATAAACTCCGTGTCATTTAGTCCTTCCGGAATTTTCTGATCTTTGATTACAGTATAACACATTGCCTGATTAATTGCTCATTATTGCTGGGTTTTGCTTCTGATTGCTCTAGTTAACATTATTTCTTCTCTTTTTGGCTTTACTACTTACTGACGATTTTCATTTTCAACAACCCTATTAGTTGTCTCCAACTTCTCTCATTTCCTTTCTGCATTCCCTGGGAGCGCAGAGCATATACAGAATCCTCGTAAATGATTTATTCTTGTTTCAGTCTAGCACAATGGTTCTCAGATTTCAGTATGCCTTAGAAGCATGTAGAGGGCTTGTTAAAACATAAATTGCTGGGCCCCGCTCCAGAATACATCAGGTGCGCCCAGAGAATTTACATTTTTAGCAAGTTCCCAGGAATGCTGATGCTGTGTGTCCAGGACCAAGCTTTGAAGGCGACTGGCGTAGCAGATCGGCATGGTGGCTAGGAGCCTCGGCACTGGGTTTAGCTGATATGGGTTCAGATCACAGCTCTGCTAGTTAATTTTTCCAACCATGTAACCTTGAGAAAGCCAAGGTCTCAGTTTCATATCTGTAAGCTGCAGTTTCCACAATCATGAAATGGGAAGAGGACCAACTTTCTAGTGTTATTGTAAGGATTAGATGACATGATTCATGTAAAGCGTTTATTACAGTGGTAAGATGTAAATGCTTAATAAATGTTAGCTGTTGGCATTTTTTTTTACAAGATGTGAGGAACTAATGTTTGAGCTCAATTACCAAAATTAAGAAAATGTCTTCTCCAGCAAATTGGCCATTTTTCTCTGGATCCTGATTTTCTACACTGTTGAGGTAGAAATGCTATTTTTTGTTTTTTTTTAAGATTGGCCATGTGGACAGAAAGATGCAACGAAAGATCGTGAAATTTGGAATCGGGAAAATGCCTGGGTTCCAGTCCACTCTGCTATTCCTAGCTTTGTGACTCATAGCAATTTTCTTCATCTCTCTGATCCAAGTTTCCTTTAAATATCTTCCAAATGGTGTTATAAATGGTAAGAATTGTTATATGGATCAAATGAACTAGATCATTTGAAAGTTTTTTTTACTTTAATGTTCTGTACAAGTGTTGTTATTATTGTTATTTTTATTAAGAATAGTGGTCTTGAGCAATTTTTATTGTGCATATTCATTATCATCATAAAAAGTTGTGCTTCTATGGAGCGACAGTTATGTAAAACAACTTTTCCATTAGAATTATTTTGAGGTGGTAATGACTCTTACTGGGAATTGCTAAGTACTTGCATAAATATGTGGATGTATTATTATATATTAGTAATTTAGCTAGTTCTCTTTCTTATTGACTGAAATGCTGGTTCATCTTTTGGACATTTTACCTGGAAAAAATTAGTATCTGAGTGACCATATTTCAAAATGATGCCGAGAGAGAAAAAAAATTATGTTATATCTGGTAATGATTGGACTGAAAGTACACTTAAGAAAGCTTTGTCCTCATAGTGTGATCACTCAGTTTTAATAATAGATTTTAGGCAAAAATTGGGGGCTTATTTTCAGTTGATATTACAGGATTCTTTCAAAACAGAAAAGAAGTTCCATTCAATCAAATTTTTTTAAAATGTAGCATTAAACACTCTGTTAGACACTGTGCCTCATACTTTAGATGCATTTTTTTTCTCACAGAAAGCAGGACAACATACAAAAATCACTACATATGTCACAAAGAAGATCAAGTAGAGGGCTGAGAGTTTGAAGGAAGAAGAGATTATTTCTGGCTAAGAGATCGGCACCCTCCCATTTTCAGGCCATGCGCTGAGCCACATTAAGCCAGTGTATGTAAGTATCCTAAGGAGGCTGGGGAGAATTTGGTAAGCCCAATTTATTGACCTTCACAAAGGATTATAGTTAAACTACCTCAGACAGGTGAAAATCTATCCTCCTTTGGGAGAAGAAATCCTTCCCTTGAAGGAGACTCTATAACCTTTTTTATTAACTCATTTCAGTATTTAAGAGCCTTTGCTTGCTGCTGAGAAAACCTGCTTCTTCCACATGAACGTCAGGATTTGTCCTCTCTGGACTTGCTGAGAAAACCTGCTTCAGCTTCCACATGAACATCAGGATTTGTCCTCTCTGGATGTTAGGTAACCACCATCATATCTCTGGGGGCCCCCACATTATTGCCTCATTAGTTGATTAACCACTTAAATAAATAATTCTCAGAGTCAGGATATAGCACTGGTTAAGAGCATTGAAAGTCAGGCAGTTTTTGATTAGAATCTTGGCTCCTTCATTTTCTTAACCTATGACCTTGGGCAAAGTTACTTAAAACCTCTGAGCCTCAGTTTTCTTATCTGTAGAATGGGGATAATAACTTACCTACTCGGTAGGGTTGTTGTGAAGATTAAATAAAGAAGATACCTGTTTTAGGTTGAACTACATGAAATCACCAATATGTGATCATTTTGAACAATAAAAATTACAATTTTATGTGGTTCAAGCTAATAAATGGCTTAGCAAAGTATCTAGAATCTACCAAAGACTCAATATTACTGGCAATTTTTACAAACAAAGCAAAGACTATTACTATTATTATTACATTGTTATCATCCTTCTCATCATGGTCTACAATATCCAGACTGAGGGCTGGAGGATAGTCCTACAAATAAACCATGATAAAATGGTGAGAACAGTGATTATGGAGCTGTGTAAGATGCAACAAATGTATGGGTGACAGAGCATTTGGGTCGGCCTGCAGAAGTTAGGGAAAGCTCCAGTGAGGTGGCAGCGTTTGAATTGGGCCTTATAGGGTGAATTGGAGATTTCTGGGTGGACAAACCAATAGCGGAATGAATCCCCAGCAGAGGAAATAGTATGTGCCCAAGGCACAGAGATGGAAGGGAATATGGGAGGTTTGAGAACCTGTAGTGATTCTGTATGGTGAGAGCATAAAATTAGGACTGTAGGAGGAGAAGGAATTGAAAGTGGAGAGAGGAGAAGGAACATGGCCTGAAAGAAATGCAGATTTTATTGGGGAAATTTCATGATTGGCTTTGCAAGATTGAAAGGTTCTTCTGGAAATTTTGAAGAGAATAATTGGCCTAGAGCAAATGTAGAAGCAGAGGGACACATAAGGATGCTATTGCAGTGGTCCAGCTCAGCAATAATGTACCTTGAACCCAAGATTGTTAATGTAATAACCTTAGATCCTAGTGATGGGTGGACTCAGGCAAGAGGGTGAAATATAAGTTGACTCCTGGGTGTGTATAGAAAATAGAGGGATCAGGAGGAGGAAGACTGAGACATGGGAAATGGGGTGGGACAGAGCTGAGATGAGTTGAGTTTTGGGCACACTGCTTCAATGTGTGTTAGAGCTTTCCATTTCCTCTGACTTTCCCAGAGCCTGTTATTTCTGGACTGCAGGAAGAAGTGTTACGCTCTAGGGGGCACCACAGGGATTCATGAGATTCTTACTCTGGAAATTTGACGGAGCAAATTATACTTTGTTTTTCTGATTTCACCAGGGTCTTGCTTCCCCAAGGACATTGGTCATGTAACTGTGCTGAGGTCATGGTTAATAAATAAAAAAAAGTAGTGAACATTAATAAATAAATAGACTGCTTATATGTTTTAGTCACTGTTCCAGGTGTTCTGACTAAACTTCATTTAATTTTAGCAACTGTTCTATAAGGTAGGTAGTATTATTAACCCCATTTTATAAACGACAAAAATTAAAGCTCATGGAGGTTAACTAACATATCCAAGGTCATATAGCTAGTGGGTGGTGAAGCCAGAATGCAAACTGAGGTGGAGGGCTCTAGGAACAACTCTGTTCCTAAGTATCATGCCGAGATATATAATTTAGTCTAGGCTAGAGAATCATAAATTCTCTGCCTATATAATGTGCTTTATAATGGGATTTTATTGTTTTTTTAAAATAATTCTTATTTTGTCCAAATTTTGTAGTGTTCTGAGGTTTGTAGATTCAAAAAGACAATCCATGGATTAAAAATACTTCTGTCTAACCCATATTCTGTAATGGGAAAGATTTGGGATTTTGGTTCTAGATAATCGTAATATATTTGGTGTTATTTTGTTTCACTTTCTAGTTTGGGCCCCCTCTTTAAGACAAGTCAAAGACGAGTTATAATTACAGGTGATATTTACTCTCTGAGGTAAATTAAATGTATTGCTTATATTTAATTTTGACAGAAAAAAAGAGCCTTTTGTTTTGTTTTGCCAAGACACCTATGATGTTCTGGTATCTGGCATTCCTACAATTCCTCCCTCCATCCTTGCTATGGGCTGAATGTTTGCGTCCCCCCAGAATTCCTATGTTGAAGCCCTAATCCCAATGTGACAGTATTTGAAGGTGGGGCCTTTAGGAGGTGATTATGTTTAGATGAGGTTCCTGATGATCAGATTAGTGGCTTTTGAATAAGAGGGACACAAGAGCTCTCTCTCTCTCTCTGCCATGTGAAGACATAGCAAGAAGGCAGTGTCTGTAAGAGGACCATCACCAGTCTCCAGAACTTTGAGAAACAAACATTTGTTTGTTAAGCCACCTAGTCTTAGGTGTTTTGTTAGGCAGCCCAAGCTGACTAAGACATTACTCCTGGGACTCTTCAGTAAGATGTCACATCTCTACTGCAGAATCCTACAGTGGTATGATAGCTCTAGTGTAAGAGAGTCTCATTATGGCAGCAGCCCAGTCACTGACTTATGAAAAACCTCAGGTAAAATTTTCTTTCCATAGTTTTGCTTTCATGAATTATTTAACTGGGCTTTGTCCCTCTCTTTATTTAATTGCACTCATGAAATGTTGGCATTAAGAGCCCTCTAAAAGACAAAGCAGTTGATTATTCTTATCATCAAAGTAGACACTCATATTAGTGCAGTAAGAAACACCGCACAGAAATAGCTCGTTGGCAGAACTGCGCTCTCAAGGGAGGATATCTTCAAGCCCTCCTTGACTATAGAGCAGAAAGGCAACCAAGTACAGTGCCAAGGAGTGGAGAAAATGTTGAACTGAGGCAGAAAGATCTCATGTGAAACTCTGAGTGGCTTTTAATGATGCCTGTCAAAGAAAAGATTAATGATGATCTGCTTTCCTTCTCAATGATGGAACTACAATCCTCAAGAAATCCCCCTTCTCTTCCTGACATGGGTATGAACTTATGGTTCGAATGAACATACTCTTTTTATCTACTTGCCTTTGCATTTGCTATTTCCTGTCAGGAAGACCACCTTCCCTCCCCACCCCTAATTCTGCTGGAGAATTCCCACATGGCCTTTTATACCTAAATAATAACAACGATCCTAGCAAACATTTATGTAGTACTTACTATATATATGGTAGTATAGGGGGTGAGACACTGGGAGTATCTACTTCAGATGCAAGCAGTAAGGGGTTGCATTGTCTACAGAGAATTTTTTTTAAATTATAAAACCAAAAAATTAGTCTGCTTTTTCTGACCACTATATGTTGGCAATTCCAAATCATATCAGTAATAGAATAGTCCTCCCTTCTGAGGCAAACTTTTACCACTGAGCCCCTTTCACCCATTACTCACTATATGTGCCCAGTACCTTCCTAAGCATTTACATATATTAGCTTCCATAATTTTTTCCATTTTACAGCTGAGAGAACTGAATCAGCATAGAGACTGTGTGACTAATTTAAGGTTATGCAGCTTGGTCATACTACCTATTATACTTTCCAAACTTTCAATTCAGGGAATATTGCACAACTTTACCCACCTACCTACTGAACATGTGCCTCTCAGAATAGCTAGTACAGTTTTAAATGTATCTCCTTGAAGGTGACCCTGATCCACCTAGATATAATGGCTACCTACATGTGGTCCTCAGCACCCTGTTTATTTTCCTGTTACAGCGTTCACTGGGCTACAGGGCAGTAGCCTAAGAGCTTCCTGAGCCTAGCACAATGGCTGCCCTCTAATAGAAGCCACATAATAAATGATTGAATGAATGGATGGGTGGATGAATGAATGAATAAATGAATGAATTAATATGCATACAGCCATTGGTCCCAGAACCAGAAATATTTATGTATATTTATGATTATATTATGGCAGATTGGTTGAAAGCTCTGGGTTTCTTTTTGGGATTTAAGAATCGCCTTCAGTTCCAAATCTGTTACTAATTTTATCTGAGACCTAGAATCAGGCATTCGATACATCTGGATCTTTGTTTCCTAGTCTGACATATAGGGGATGGAATTATGAGTGATTTTCAAAAGTGGCAACCTTTTTTCAAACTAAGCACAAGTAGATTTCTTTTTTCCCCCTCCCACTTCTAACAAGCATTTTTGTAGAAAAAGCTTTTTATTTAATTATAATATACTATGGAAAGCACACAAATTTGCTTAATGAATTATCACAAGGTGAACATTTCCATGTGACACCATCCAGATCAAGATGAACATTGCCAAGCCCCTGGTTTCCTCCCTCCTAGTCCCATGCAAAGCTCCTCTGACTTCTAACACTGTATACTAACTTACTAATAAATGGAAACATTTAGTATATATTATTTTATGTAAGTCTTTTACTCAATTTTATGTTTGTGAGCTTCATCCATCCTGTTGTGTTTAACTATAATTCATTCATTTTCCTTGTTGTATTATATTCCACTGTGTAAATAGACCACAATTTACTTATCCATTCTCTTAATTATGAATACTTTAGATAAATACAAAGAAAGCCATACCTATGAATCGTGCTAAAACTGCCCAAAAAAACTCAGTGACAAAGGTATCTATTAAAATTCATTTATTTATTTGTTTTTCCTAAGAATGCTAATTCCCTTTCTCCTTTCTGGGAATTCTTCCTTCTTCCTTACTCCAGCTAACAACTTCTGACATATCCTGGGTCTCCTTTTCACAACCATCCTTAATTGGCCAGCTGGACAATCCAGGCCAATCATGGTTTCTGTGCTCATGCTCACAATTATTAAGTCCAGAAATAATTACACTCAGAGCACTCTTTCAAGACTTTTGACCTCGGGATCAGAGAGAGAGAGTCATCATTAGAGATTTGCAACTGACTGGGGCCATGTTCCCTATGCGGAAGTCTTTCTGCAGTATGAGAAGGTCAGGCTTACCCATGGTTAGTAACAGTGTGGAGAGATGGAGAGAATGCCTTGGTGATATCCTTGGCTTCATTTATTCTGGAGGCCCTACCGCATTTTCCCCTTCCTGTTATTCGATCCATTAAATTCCTCCTTGGCTTAAGTTTGTTCAAGTTGGTTACAACTTGAGTTTGTTACAACCAAAATAAATCTTGTCAGTATAGACATGGTACACAGGCCAAAATATATAAAACCAATAAATGTGGAACTACTTTGCCTCACTGCCTCACCCCAAGCAGTCCCTTAAAAAAACCCACCTAATTGAATATTTAAGATCCAGTTGCAATTTTCAAGAAATATTGAGGGTGGTAAGTTTTATCAGTATAAAATAAAAAATATTAGAATCTGGAACAGTATTTTATGAATGGCACAGTATTCTGTATACTTGTCCAGCCTTTCTTTTTCAGTGCTACCCTCATATCCACTCTAAATAATTCTTTCCTTTGACTCTCTGTACCCCTGAGCCTAGGTCACAGAGCATTGCTAGTGAAAGATGTAAACCCTGTATTCTGGCTTCAAGCACATATGCCCTGACACATAGAAGGCACTGAATAATATTTATTTTGTGACTGCTACCCAAATTCAGCAACTCACTACTTAGCTGCAAATTCTTTCCTTATTAGTGGATGATTACTTAACACATATCTACCGACAGATACTCCAAAATCCCTTTAATTCTTCTGAAATCTGCATTCTTACTCAATGACTCCCTACTCTATTTTTAATGAACAACTTCAGAGGTTCCCTTTTTCATTGTAACACATTTCAACCTTTATGTTTATGCTTCTTGTCCTTCTTTCCAGCTCAAAAGAATCTGTGTTTCTATTTTTCTCTAAATCTAGATCCCTTCTGAGAAATACTGTTGCTGTTTATTCCCTTTCTCTGGCATCTTCAAATTCTCCCTCTGCATAGATTTCCAACCCAACCTGTGTGTTTCTCCTTCACTCTGAAAGAAAATCTTCGTATGATTTTGGTGTCCATTCTAGCTACCATCTTATTATTTTTACTTTATTGACACTTTTCTTGAATAAGAAGCTCAAGGGTAAATTGATCACTGGTCTTGAAACCTTAAAATACCTTCTACCTATTTCCAAGGTAATGTGTTCTACCTTCTGACTTGATCTCTGTCTCCATCCCTGGCTTTTCTTCTTCCTGTCCTCTGAATGCTAAGCATTTGTGAAAGTTAAGCTTGGGTGCTGTACTCTTTTGTTCTGACCACTTCCTGGATATGTCTGTATAAGTGGCACCCAGATCTATACCTTCCACCCTGTTCTCTCACTCTGTGTAGTCTTTAATTTCTGCCCAACATTCCCACTTGGCTGTTCCATTTCCTCCCCTCAAATAAACACTTGCCAAACTGAGCTCATCCTTCTTCTATCCACACTGGGTTCAGCATGCTAAATTCCTTTCCTTCATCAATAACACCAACATTTCTCCACTTAGGCAGGCTTGAAAACTCCATCATCATTAACGTTCCCTATCTTTCATTGCACATGGTAATCAGTCACTGTGACTCTTGGAGATTGTTCTATGGAGACATTCTAGCAGCCATAGCTTTTTCTTTTTCCCACTCCCACGCCAACCTATGATTTATGTTAGCTGACGCCATTACAAAGCTCATAGAAAATGTGTCATCTTTCTTTTCTCATGTTTTCCCATTTTGATGGACCTTTAAATTCTTCTCTCTGAAAGATTTTTCAGCTCTAAGCTACTTTCAGAACCAAGGTTACTACTGATCAACATGAATTCCAGGAATGAGCGTCTTCCCCTGGCTAATTCTCCCGATCGGCTCATGTCTCATACATTCTTTATAACTTCTCACTTAGAAGATTCTCTCAAAGGGGTGGGATATTCTAAAATCAGAATTTTACAAAATCAAAATGCCTTAACACATTTAACAACAGCCATCATTCTCACCTAGAAAAAGCAGAAATGGTTCCCACACATCCTTGTTTGGTAGTAAAAAAAGTTGACTACTTATTTTTCTATATTGTAAGAAGTGCAAGGGCTATGGTTATTTTTCTATAAACCCTGCAGTATCCAGCTCAGGGTCTTGCATGTAGTAAGAATTTAAAATTTTTGATGAATGAGTGGATTAGCAGGCTATATAACCACCTCAATAATTTATATACTTTGTAAAAACTTTATAATTTTTATTTTTTTATTTTTAGGACCCCAATGGGTCAACCACTGGCATAGGTGAAACGTGTTATTTTTTGCCAATTTTTGCTGAGGAATCTGAAGTAAAAAGTGATGGTGAATCGCCCAAAGTTTAGAATTGTCCAGTATTTAGAATTAAAATCTCTAAATGTGAATTTTCTCCCTCAGAACATTCAGAAAGTTCATAAATATTAGTAAAACCTTTTTTTAATTTTAATATCAGTCTGTCAGTTATTTCCATAAGAAATTTGACTGTTCCTCTGTTTATGACAGGAAAACAAATTACCTAAATTTAGATATTTTAGTTGCTGTTATTTTATAATATTTCTAATATTTGGAAATTGAAGACCTAGAAGGAATGTTAGACGTTATCTAGAATAATCTCTCATTATAGGACTCTCTTTCACCAGCAGAGAGATGGAAAGGGCTTAAGTGTACACAATGTACTATTTCTTCGGGGGAACTTAAAAGATGAGGCACTTGAACGAAATAAGTTGAAATGTACTAAGAAACTCTGTACTACCTTGGCTAGCATTCTCTCCACACCTGCCCTTTGTTTAACCTGTGACCTTTGCCTAGCTTCCCATATTGCCTGACTATGGATAGTATCACCTGAGAATTACCAGAATTCAAGTTTGTCTTAGGAAAATTTGTACCTGTCTCCCTGGCAATGTAAACCCTTTTGCTTTCTCAATCCTACTGATTCTTCAAAACTTCTGGTCCGTGGATATTACTCTGCTCTCATGGAAGGGGTTTCTCTTCCTCAGGTGGGTCACACTCAGATCCACTCTAGGCCTTTGAACTTGCTAGACCTTTGAGAATATTCTTTCTCAAAGATTTTGAAGTCTGGATGTTTGGATCATTCAGGTCTTGACTCCATATTACCTCTTCTAAAAGGATTTCATTGAGTGTTCAGATGAAACAGTCCCCCAACCCCCTTCTAACAGTCACTCCCAATCATAGTATTCTTTTTTATTAATTTTGTAGTATACATCATTATCTATCATTATCTTGTTTATTGTATTTTTTCCTGTCCTTTCACCATGACTAAATGTAAGCTCCATGAGTTCAGGAGTCTTGCTTAACCTATTCACCACAATAGCACTTAGAGCATAGTAGGAGGCAACAAATATTTGTCAGATGAATGAAGAATTAATTTTTATTAAAAAAAATTTTCAGTCACTTCAAGGAATTTGGATATTGGGAGGTGAACCTGTGTACTCAGTCTATCACATTGATTCAATTTCTTCACTGCTTAATATGTAGAATTTTGAGCTCTTAACAAACTGAGCATAGAGCGAATGTACCTCAGCATAATAAAAGCTATTTATACAAGCCCACAGCTAACATCATACTCAATGATGGAAGGCTGAAGGTGTTTCCTTTAAGATTAGGAAAAAGATAAGGATGCCCACTTTCACCACTTTTATTCAACATAGCGATGAAAGTCTAGTCAGAGCAATTAGGCAAGAAAAAGAAATGAAAAGCATCCAAATAAGAAAGGTAGAGGTAAAACTATATTTGCAGATGACATGATATTATATAGAGAAAACCTTAAAGACTCCACCAAAACACTGTTAAAACTAATAAATTCAGTAAAGTTGCAAGATACAAAAATCAGTATACAAAAATCATTTCTCTATACTTCACAATTAACTATCAGAAAGTAATTAAGAGAACAATCCATTTACTATAGCATCAAAAAGAATAAAATACTTAGGAATTAATGTAACCAAGGAAGTGAAAGACCTATATACTGAAAACTATTAAGACATTGATGAAAGAAATTGAAGGAGGCACAAATAAATGGGAAGATGTCCCATGCTCATTGATTGGAAGAATTAATACTATTAAAATGACCATACTAGCCATAGAGATTTGCAGATTCAATGCAATCTCTATCAAAATTTCAATGGCATTTTTCGCAGAAATAGGAAAAGTAATTCTAAAATTTATAGAGAACCACAAATGACCTTGAATAGCCGAAATAATCTTGAGAAAGAAGAACAAAGCTGAAGACATCACGGTTTCTGATTTAAACTACATTACAAAGCTATAATAATCAAAACAGTATGTATTGGTATAAAAACAGATAGGTTAATGCAATGAAATAGAGAGTCCAGAGGTAAACTCATGCTTATATAGTCAATTATTTTATAGCAAAGGAGACTAGAATATATAATTGGAAAAGGATAGTCTCTTTAATACATGGTGCTGGGAAAGCTGACATGCAGCAGAATAAAACTGGACTACTATCTTACATTATACGCAAAAATAAAGTCAACTTGGATTAAAGACTTAAACTTAAGACCTGAAACTGTAAAATCCCTGGAAGACAACATAGAAGGTAAGCTCCTTGGCAACAGTCTGGGCAGTAATTTTTTGGATTTGACATCAAAAAACAAAGGCAACGCAGCAAAATAAACAAGTGGGACTACATCAAATTAAAAAGCTTCTGCACAGCAAAGGAAACCACCAACAAAATAAAAAGTAACATATGGAATAGGAGAAAATATTTGCAAATCATAGATCTGATATGGGGTTAATATCCGAAATGTACAAAGAACTCATACAACTCAATAACAAACAAACAATTGGATTTAAAAATGGGCAGAGGAACTAAATAGATATTTTTCCAGGGAAGACATGCAAATGACCAATAGGTACACAAAAGGAGCTCAATCATCAGGGAAATGCAAATCAAAACCATACTAATATATTACCTCATATATATTAGAATGACTATCATCAAAAAGAAAAAGTACTGGCAAGGATGTGGAGAAAAGGGAGCACTTTTTCACTGTTGGTGGGAATGTAAAGTGGTGCAGTCATTATGGAAAACAGTATGGATATTTCTCAAAACATTAGAAGTAAAACTATTGGATATATATCCAATGAGATAAAAACAGGAGTTTGAAAATACATCTACATGTTTGAAGAGATATTCACATGTTCATTGCAGCATTACTCACAATAGCCAAAATATGGAAGCAACCTAAGTGTCTATCAATGGATGAATGGGTAAAGCAGATGGGGGATATAGAGATATTGAAAAATATAGGTATAAGTATAGATATAGGTATAGATATAGATAGATATAGATATAGATAATATAGAGATATAGAAATGAGATAGAGATAGAGATATAGAGATAGATATCATTGGAATATTATTCAGCCATGAGAAAGGACATTCTGCCATTTGGGACAGCATGGATGAACTTTAAGGGCACTATGCTAAATGAAATAAATTAGAGGAAGGCAAAGACTGTTTGATATCGCTTACTTTGGGAATCTAAAAATGCCAAATTCAAATAAACAGAGCCTAGAATGGTGGTTACCAGGGGCAAGGGGTGGAATAAAAGAGGAAATGTTGGTCAAAAAGTACCAACTTTCAATTATAAGATGAATAATTTCTGAGATATAATGTACAGCATAGTAATTATAGTTAATAATACTGTATTATATAATAATACTGTATTAAATGTTCTCACCACAAAAAAAATGGTAATTAGGTGACGTGATGTAGGTATTAGCTAATACTGTGGTGGTAATGACATGATTTGCAATATAGAACTATGTCAAATCAACACAGCTGTACATCTTAGATAATGTTCTATGTCAATTATATTTCAATAAAGCTGGAAAAATATGTAGAATATGTAGAATTTTGGTAGTCATTTTGACATATTGATAATAGAAGTTGCAAAGAACACTATTGTTTCAAATAATGAGTGCAAGCATCTGAATCTACCCGGACATTTTTATAACATCTAAAGGATTACACTACATAAAAAGATGCCTAAAGCCCAGAAGAATAAAAGACAAACACTTCTGGAAAGGAAGTAAAGTCCCACTATGTACTGTCTTCTCATCTCATCTGAAAAGTGCCTGTGCTCTCTAGTCATTGGATGTGAGATATTATGGTAGCGAAGACTACTATTGGGGGGATATCATGAAAGTGTTGCAAGTGTGAGAAGATATTTTTTTCTTTAAACGCCTATGTCAAAATACTCTCCTCTGAGCTGGGCTTCAACTATTGTCTGTAATCCTGGCAGACATTATGATGCCCCTATATTCCTAAGGTTTCATGAGCCTGACAGATCTCTGTCTATAAGGTAGTGTTTGGTTTTTTGGTTTGGTTTGGTTTGGTTTGGTTTGGTTTGGTTTGGTTTGGTTTGGTTTTGGTTTGGTTTGGTTGGTGATAGTTGGGGGTAGTTCTTTATAAGGTTTAATCTTCAGAACAACGCTGACTCAGTAGGTAATATTAAGACTGATTTTCATATTAAGGGAACAGACTCAGAGAGGTAACACAACTTGGCCAAGGTCTTGCCACTAGTAAGTTGGGAAAACCAAGATCTGAACCTCTATCTATCAGATACCAAAACTGTGTGTGCTGTTATGTGGCAGCATTCAGCAGTGTCCCTGTTTGCAGAGATAAAGTGTTCCCTATTGCTCAAATTTTATTGATTAGTTTAAATGGTTGTAAGCAATTTCAGATACTCAATCAGAATCTATTTATTTTTATTTTTTATATAAAATTGCTCTGTAGAAGCTATGCAGAATGTCTACCATGTCTTCCTGACAATTACTTACAAATACTTGAATAAAACAGTCAAATATGATAGTTAAGGATGGATTCATAAGGAGCTAGAACCTAAAGAAGAATCAAAGTATTTGGATTGGTGAAAATGAGATAAACAGACAGAATAGGTAATCAAATGTGATAATAATAGAATGATTATTGAATCCTTATTGTGTCCAGTATTGTGCTAGTCACTTTCTATGCATTTATCTCAAGTGATTCTCATGATGATTGTACAGTAGGTGAAAGATATTCCCATGTTATAGATGTAAAAACAGACTCAAGAGATGTGAAGTAATCCAATTCACTCAGGTATTAAGTGTCAGAGATTTGAAATAATTCCAAAAGATATATTTTCTGCACTAGCTTAGGCTTGCATCTTGGTTACATAAATTAAGTTACAAAAAAAATAGTGTAATCTGTTTATCAGTCTGAATTCAGTGGAGTACAAACCCCAAAAAAAGGCTTATTGTTTTTCAGTTACTATCTTAAACATGCTCTACCAATTTACTCCGTTTTTATCCTATATTAACTTTTTAAGATGATTCCACTGACTTTTAGGCCTTTTGGGTTAAGACAAGGCCCATAAATTTAAAAGTCCAGTCTCATTCTTTTTCCTATCTCCAGTTCAAACCTAACAACCTAAGCCCAAGTGACATTTAGTGAAGAAGCACATGTTCTACCATTTAATCTTCTTTCTCTACCTTTTTTTTCCACAAGCATTTGAGGCAGAGCAAGGAAATAGTCAAGGTCAGGTGACTCTTAACTGATGTTGTTGTAATCCTTTCTCAACTCTTGCTACTATCTCAACCCTAGGTAACTGATCAGTTACCGATGTTGTGTGTAAGGCCAGCATCCGCCATTGAGCTAGGTCTTGGGAAATGAAAAAAAGGAGGCAAATTTAAGGTTTGGATGCCAGGAAAGATGACAGTGATGGAAATGGGCAAACTGAAAGAAAACAAGCTGCTTTAGGATACGCATAATCCAATGGGCATGATAGATGACTGTTGATGACTTAAAATGAGAAGACAGCTTTTGTTTTATGGAACTGATGTGTTCCAACTGTTGGTTCTAAAATGAACTCAGTTTTTCTTAACTGCTATTAGGAAATCAAGGATGCATCCCCACAGCGGGGGAAAAATCCTCAAAAGACTCAATTAAAAACTTTTGGTGAAGATGTAGTTGAAATGGTGGCCAGCTTTCTAGGCCCTGTGGGATTGTTGTCCCACTTAGTGGTTCACTGGTCCTTTGCTGTGATTTTTTGACTCCTTGGTCTCCCCTAGACAGTCAGGCCCACTTCTGTTCCCTTTGGGAGAGAATGTTAGTGCAGTACCTATTATTGGAGAAATGACTGCACAATCATAAAAACTGGGTATTTTCTGGCTAGCTGTAAAACATGTCACATTTGCATTCAGGTTTTACACACTTACTCCACTGCCAATCTCACCTTTGGAACATTTCTAAAAATAAGACAACCTACTCAGAGCATCCATGAGGGGTAACTGTACCTCTTTATGTGAACAAAAATCCTCCCAAAAATTGCCTTATCAACATGGCATCTTACATTTCATCATACTCTTAGTTATCCTGTAGATTTGACATGGACAGTATAACATCTGTTGGCCTGTTTATTATGAGAGAGCTCTCTTTTGAGCCAGTTTTCAGAAAACTCAATTGGGCGAATGGTAACTTATGTCCTTAACTCTGCCCCCTGAGCAGTCTGACCTTGGGCACCAACACTTCTCTAACTTTGTTACAGCTAAAGGAAGGAGTTATGTTGATACAAAATACTATTACAACTCTTCTTGAAAAGAAGAAAACGATTTCACAAATGCTTCCTTTCTCATTTATTGTCGCTACCATTTTTTCCCCAGACTACTTTCATTCTCGGCCTATGTAGAAAACCAGAAGATAATTTAAAATTAAATGATGATAGCTCAGAGCTTAAAGCACTTTAAAAAAAGAGAGGAAAGAAAAATATCACATCTTGACAGGGCTGGGAGTGAGGGTTGGAAGCTTACCAAGGACTCCCAAAAGATCTGTTGATAAGTGGGCTTTTAGTATTTTGTGTAACCATAGAGGACCCCTAAAACATTATTCTTCCTCATGGAATAGTGATCGAAGTCATGGAAACCTAGAGGAGAGAGTTGAGAAAGAATGGAAAGAAGGTACAAATAGCGAGTTAGGAAAACCAGATTGAATCCTTGATTTATAATTACTATTTTGTAATATAATCTTTCTAAGCATATAATCTATAAAAATATCTTCATAGAATGTCTGTGAGAGATAAAGTTAGACATACATACATATGTATATAGGTGCATATCGGTGTATATATATATATATGTATATAGCTATATACATATGCATGTATGTATGTATGACACCAAACATAATTCTTCATCAGTACAGGGGTCAACATATAAAAAGTTCCTTATAAATAGTAATAATATAAAATATTCTTATTATAGAGTATGAAGCCAGCTCTTTAGCTTACTTTAGCTCCACTTGCCCAAATGTGATGATGTATAAACCACTATAAAGGCCTTTTATTTCTTTTCAAGTTTCTCTAAGAAGTAAAAAGAGTGGAGACATCAGAATCTGATAAATCAGAATTCAAGTTTTTGCTCTGCCACTTATGAGCCATAGAACCTGGGACAAGTTACCACTCTGGTCTCACAGTTCACATCTGGATAATGGCATTATTTATCATTTTACATTGTGGCTGTGAAATTAAATGAGGTGAAACGGTTGGAACAACAGTGAACCTAATGCCCAGTATATAACATATACTAAATCAGCAGTTGGCAGACTTCTTCTGTCAAGGGCCAGATAGTAAATATCTTAGACTTTTGCAGGCCTAACTACTCATAGCAAGAAGCAGCCAGAGACAATATATAAAGGAATGAGCATGGCTGTGTTCCAATAAAACTTTATTTAAAAAAGACAAGTGGGCAACAACATGAATGGACCTAGAGGGTATTATGCTAAATGAAATAAGTCAGACAAAGACAAATGCCATATGATCTCACTTATATGTAGAATCTGAAGGACAAAACAAACAAACTAGCAAAACAAAATAGAAACAGACTCATAGATACCGGTTGCCAGAGGGGAGGGACATGATGGGATAGGTGAAAAGATGAAGAGGATTAAGAGGTACAAAATTTAAGTTATAAAATAAATAGATCACAGGGATGTAATGTACAGCATAGGGAATAGAGTCAATAATATCGTAATAACTTTGCACAAGATGGATGGTTAATAGACTTGTGGTGATTATTTCATAAGGTATATAGATGTCAAATCACTATTTTGTATACCTGAAACTAATGTAATATTGTATGTTAGCTATATTTCAATAAAATTAAAAAGACAAATGAGCTTATTTCGGCCCGTGACCCATAGTTTGCAAATCTCATCACTTAACCAATATTAATTTCTTCCCCTTTCCCCAATTTGTCTTCTCTGGGATTTAGGTTTTTTTGTGTATAATGTTGAAAATAACACCTACCAAAAGTTTAATGTATTTATTGAGCATCTGTTATGTATAAAAAATTGAGTTCAAATGCAATGAACAACAGAGTGAATAAGATTTGCTTCTACTCTTGAGGAGCTTAATCAAGGGTAACAGAAAGTGCTTAACTTACCTATCTAAGCTAGGTCTTAGCCAGAAAATGGCTTAAGAGTATTTCATGAAATTTTGAGATGAACTAAAGCATCATATTTAAGTGTAGATGCAGTACAAGCCATGGAGAAATGGCTATAGGACTTAACCTTTTTGTTATAAAGAATTGTAAAACTGGACAAAAGCTATGAAGAAACAGTTTTCAGAGATTGGTCAATAGATAGAGCAGGGCTGTGATGCTTGAGATAAGGAAAACACCTTATTTCTCTCCGGCTTTCTACCTGGGACCACTATCTAAACCTCAACACAGGAAAGTGGAACACTATCTTTAAAAAGTTAAGCTCAGGGTTTTTTTTAAGTGTTTTTGCTTCTTTTTAAAGAAGTGGTTTCACTGGGTAGAGGCAAGAGAGATTAGAGTTTGGGACTGCGAATGTAGCTGAAAGTTATAGATCAGGTTACTGAAAAGAAGGCAGATGCACAGATATGATAACTTTAGAAATCTGCATAAGGCTGTACTTGAGTTTTGAGATGAATAGAAAGCTGTATATGGACAGATGAAGATTCAGTGAGATTAGGCAGAGAATAGCTATTGGATAACTGTGAAGTGAATAGAATCGTAGAGTTTGCACAGTGCAAGAAGATGGAGTTATAACCATCTAAACTGGTGGAACCTCATAAACACTCTGGGAATTTTGAGACCCCAAAAAAGGTACAACTTAAGAGTAGGACTACTCTAGCTCTAGAAAAAAGGGCTACTCTAGATCCATCATAAAACAGCTTAAAACTAAGCCTTGCCAGGGTAAAGCTGATCTGTCAATAAATTGTCAGAACAAAATACAACAGTCTTTAAACAAAGGCAACAAAATTCAGATTTATATAACAACATAAAATCCACAGTTGGGTATATAATAACATATTTGAAGATATGTGAGGAATAGGAAAATGTAGCATTTAACCAGGAGGAAGATGAGTCAGTAGCAACAGACCCAGAAATAACACAGATCTCTGAATTAGCAGACACATTGCTCTCTTTTTATTTTGGCAAACCCAATTCTCCTCCAATCCCCCATAACTGACCTCTGGCAACCACTAATGTGTCATTTATTTCTATAATTTTGTCGTTGTAAGAATGCAATAAATGGAATCATGTGGTAGTCCAAATGGAATCATTTGGAATTGGCTTTTTTCACTCAATATAGTTTCCTGGAGATGCATTCAAGTTGTTGCAGGTACAGATAATTTGTTCCTTTTTGCTACTGAGTAGTATTCCATGATGTAGATGTATCACTGTTTGTTTAACCAATCATCTATTGAAGAACCTATGTGTTGTCTCCACTTTTTTGGCTATTACAAATAAAGTTGCTATGAACATTTGTATACAGATTATTTTGTGTGGACCTAAGTTTTCAATTCTCTGGTATAAGTCCCCAACAGTACAACTGCTCATTTTTATGAGTTGCATGTTTAATTTTATAAAAAACTACAAAACTGGTTTTTTTTTTTAGCCATTCTCATGGGTTAATATAAGATGTACTTTAAATATAAAAACATAGATAGGTTAAAAAATACTGACCAGAATAAAGGTGTAGTAATTACATCAGTGACATACAAAGTAGAGTTCAAAGAAAGAATTCCCAGAGATAAAGTGGTACATTTCATAATGATATGAACAATGAGTTAATTATTGAGTTAACTATTATTCATTAGAAAGATATAATAATACTAAGTGTGCATACATTTATAATAGAGCCTCAAAACATATGAGTCAAAACCTGATAGGACTGAAAGCAAAATTAGACATCTTCATAGTCAGAGCTGGGCATTTTAACTCTTAGTAACCAATATGACAAATAGACTAAAATCTGTAAATATATAGATTTAAACACTGCTATCAGCCAATTAAGCCTAATGGATAATTAAAGAACACTATATGATGGACCACTAAAAAGAGTTTATAAATTTAGAAATACTGAAATCTTATAGTGTATATTCTCTATCCATAAAGAATTAAACTAGAAACCAGTAACAAAATATCCACACGATTCTCAAATATTTCTAAATTAAGCAACACACTTTTAAATAATCCATGCACCAAATGCAAAAAATTACAAAGTTAATTAGAAAATATTTTTTAAATGGTAATAAAAACAAAGTTGGTGGGGTACAAATAGAACATTGTTTACATAGAAATTTATAGTGGCAAATGCTTATATTAAAAAAAAGAATGGTTTTAAATCAGCCATCCGTGCTTACACTCTTGGAAAATAGAAAAAGAAAAGCAAATTACACCAAAGCAAATGGAAGAAAATAATAGAGTGGAAATTAATAAAATGAGCAGGAAATGAAACAAAATAATAGAAACAAATCGGTGAAACAAAAAAAATGATTATCAGAGATTGATAAAATTGAGAATTGGTCTTTCTCTACTGGGGTTCTGCAAATGAATTAGACTTAAAAAGGATATTATTGTATTGTCTATTTTCTCTATTCTTCCAAGGAAGTTACATAGTGAATACTATTTTAGATTCATAGGGTAAAAATTATTTTATACAATTAATGCCTTAGAGCATTAAAACTTAATTCTTTCATGGAACCCTAGCTGAGAAGAGTGGCCCCAGCAATAATGGTAAAATTGAAAAAAAATTAAAATTACTAATTACTAATATCATAAATATAAAAGGGGACATCTCTAAAGATGCTTTAGGCATTAAAAGTTTGTAAGAAAATATTATAAATAATTTTCTGACAAAAAATTTAAAAACAATCTTAATAACACTATAACTGTTAAAGAAGTTGAAATTGTAATTAAAATCTTTCTATAATACAATTGCAGACCTAGGTTAACTGGAAAACTTTACCTTTAAGAAAGAAACATTCCCATTTTTACAAAAGCTTATTCAGAAAAAAATAAAGTTGAAATAGTACTCAGTTTTATGAAGTCAACATAACTTTGATATCATTCTTGAACATATATACAGAAATCTGGACAAAATATTAGAAATTAAATTCAAAATTTATTAATGGATAGTATATATGACAAAATGGGATGTGTCTTAGAAATGAATATGAGGTTGTTTTCAAATGTTTTAACATTTGAAAATCAGTTAAAGTAATATATCACATTTACAGAATGGAAGGGGAAAAATATGATTAGGTAAAATACATGCAGAAAAAATAAAAATTCAACATAATATATGATAAAAACTTTCAGCGAAGTAGGTATAGTAAGGGATTTTCTCAATATGATAAAACCTATTTAATAGTGAGAGACTATTAAATAGGTTTTTCCCTATGATATTGGGAGCAAGGCAAGGAAGACTGCTCCTATCACTTAGGTTCAACATTGTGCGGATAATCATGACTAGTGAAATTAAGGCAAAAATAAACAACTATACCAAAGGAAAAATGGCAATATAAATGTATACATAAAAAATTCTATGGGATCTACCAATAAAAAGATTCTAGAACAAATGCATGAAGTTAGCCAAGCCACAGAACATAAGATAAATATACAAAAATTAATTGCATTTCTATGTAATAGTAACAGATAATTTGAAGACTGGATTTTTAAAAAATTGATTAAAACAAAACATTAATTAGATATAAATTTGTTAAAGAACTACTCACTGAAAACTGAGCAAAATTAAAGATCGACAATATTCGTGGATTGGAGGATTAATTTTGTTAAATATAAAATTTCCCAATTTTACTTGTAGCTTTTTAAAACAATCTCAAATCCCAAGGCTTTTTTTCCTTACTAAAAATTGGCAAGCTGATCTTAAAATTATTTGGAAATGCAAAGGATCTAGAATAGTACAAAAAAAATCTTAGGAGAAACAAGTCAAAAGATATATACTACCTGGTTTCACCATCGTTTCCTTCAATATTGTTTTGTTATATCATTGATGAGATGCCATAGGAACTTAACTCTTGTTTTTGTTAATTAGCCTATGGTAAAATTGGTTTCATTGTATGTTGTTTCGCTTAAAGTCGCAGAACCCATTGAGGACATCAAATGAGGACTTACTGTGATGTTACACTAATCAAGAAAATGTGATATTAGCCTAATACTGATTTAGCCCTTTAAGGTCAGTGGAACCCAACAGAGAGTCTAGAAATGGGCCAACACCTAGTCAATGTGATTTTTGACAAGGGCTAAAGCTATTCAATGGGAGAGAACAAATTCTTTTTCAAGAAATAATGCTGAATCATTGGATATCCATAGTGAGGAAAAACAAAGAAAACTCAGCCCTTGCTTCGCACCTCACTCGAATATTATTTCAAAGTGGTTCATGGACCTTAAGTGAAAGCTAAAAATGTAAAGTTTCTAGAATAATATATAAGAGAATATCTTCATAACCCTGGGATAGGTAAAGTGTTCTTTGAAATCATTGATCATAAAAGAAAAAAATGATACAAAGTTATTCAAAATTACAAACTTCAGCTTATTGCATGTCCTCATTTAAAAAAAAAACTGAATAGGTAAGCATGGGAACAAACATCACGGTATAAATACACAACAGAGGACTTATATGTTGAGTATATAAAAACCCCTTGAATTCAACAATTAGAAGACATCTCAGTAACAAATAGGCAGATTAGGTACTTCACAAAGGAAGATACATTAGTGTTCAATAAGCCCTTGAAAAATTGCATATTATTAGTCATCAGTGAAATGCAAATTTGTATTAAAATATCACTATACTTCTGGAATGGCTTAAATTTTAAAAGCCTAACAACACTAAATGTTGGCTATGTATGTGAAACAACTAGAATTCTCATACATCGCTGATAAGGGTGCAGAATAGTACAACCAATTTGGAAACCGGCAGTTTCTTATAAATTAAAATATACTACTACCTTATGACCAAATATTTCGCTCCTAGATATTATACCCAAGACAAAATACTTTTATACAAATATTCATAGCAGCTTTATTCATAACAAACCAAAACTAAAACAACTCAAAAAGAATAGATAAATTGTATCATACCCCATGATTAAACTATATTCATCAATTAAAAGGGGAGTGGGGATAGATCTGGACATTACTAAGGTATAATCAGCATCAATTAGTGACTGATTGAAAAGTAGTGTAAGATAAAGAGAGGAACTGAAGATGGCCTTGAGATGATTAGCCTACTTGTCTAGGAGAAAGACTGAAGAAAAAAAACGCATGGAGGTTGGAAAAGGTTTAGGGATGGGAATAAAGGCATAGAGAAATACTAAAAACAATATTTTTTCAATGTGAAGTAGAGAATGTTTTGCTATTAATTGAATATTCCAACTAGTCACAATTAACTTGTTTTTATTTTCCAGCCTCTCTGTGTCTCTTTCCTGGACAGAATTTTCAATAACTTCAAAAGGCGCTTTGGCATTGTGAGAGTACTGAGAACACTCTTGAGAGGAAATTACTTATCATGCTTTAGTTCTCCTTATTCTCCTTTCTCATGAAGTATTTAAAGTTCAAGTATTTGTGAGCCACTGATGGGACAGATGCCTCCTTGTTTACCCTTCTCTTACGTTGTATTTCAACTGAGGGAATTTGGGCCGAGGTGTACTATTTCAAGAGGTCAAGAACAATGATAAGAAAGGAAAGAAAAAGCATCATATAGTGCTATATATATCAGGTCCTTCAGGAATCGGTGATCACATTCACTTATTTATTTTCTACAATAGAGTTGTTTTTCTTATTTAGTAGTTGGTGAATTTCTTGAGGGTAAGAACTGCCTTATTTATCTTTTTATCTTTCCTCCCTGAAGTTTATCAAGAAGTAAAGTAGGTATTCAATGAATAGATGTTGAATATAGGAGTAAATTTGCCTCTAGAGATTTGATTACCGTTACTTCCTCCGAGACAGAAAGTTTTGCTATAAAAACAACAAAAGTAAACAACAGCAACAAAGTAGATTTTTAAAGAAACTTTCCCCTCAGTTAAAAAGGAAAATAAGGCAAACCCAATATGAAAATGGAAAGACCCTTGACATTTAAAGTCCAGATTGGAAAGTTAAGCGAGAAAAGGGAGAGAGAAATCAGATTCTGAAGCTTTCTGAACTCAGAAATGAAAAAAGCAGAAGAGACAAATCAAAGAATCGAAACTCCATTAAGGGAAACAAATGGAAAGTAAAGGGACTAGCGGATCTCTGCAAGATATGGAAGCATTTTGATTTAGCTATAGAAATAGAGGAAGGTCGCACAAAAACAGAGGGAGGTTACACGAAAACTGCCCACTGTTACTCAGGAGGGAAGCTGGGATTGACATTCAGTTTGATCTTAATCTCTACTCAGTGATCTCCCCTCTAGGTTATGCATCTCTTGATATTTACCCATAAACTTGATAACCAGCTTAAAATAATGCCTGCCCATAAAGGATCCATGCTGAGACAACTCAAACCATTTTGCTAGCCACTCTCAAGTCTCTGACTTTAAAACTACTTCTTCTTCACTATTCAATGTGTTCCATTCAAAACATAGTATAAAATCTGGCATCTTCCACTTCTAATGAGTCCAAGGTGTATTCTTTTGAGTGTGCAGGAATGAATACGAAGGAAAGTTAAAAAATTATTACTTTAACATGGATAAAATATGGCTATCTCCCTCGGATATAATTTGGCATTAGAGTTGAAGTCCTTGAAGTATGTATTGTGGTCTGAGAAGCAAATTTCTTCTGTTCAGTGTCATCTCCTACAAAATCAAAATAGGTTAGATTTCATTTTTAAATATAAATATTCAGAGAGTTGATATTTGAGAATGAAGGATAGTATTTTAAGAGAATGCTTTCAGAATGAGGTTATCATACATTGTATATGAAACATACAGATATTTCAACAAAAGCAAAAATCAGTTGCCCCTGGACAAATCTTTGAGGATTTGCCTCTTCAGTAAACAAAATTTAAGGTGAATTGAAATCCACAAAAAAAAAGCAGTGCTTCCATGATTTGGGAGTTTGGATGGTCATTAGTTACCTATTTGCTGCTGTAACAAATTATCACAAATGTCATGGCTTCGAAACACACAAATTTACTATCTTACAATTCTCTAGGTCAGAAGACCAACATGAGCCTCACTGGTTTGAAATTAGTGAGTCTGCAGGATGGTGTCCCTTTTTGGGAACTGAAGGTGAGGACACATACCCTTGCCTTTTCAATATCTAGAGGCCACCCACACTCCTTTTGTCATGGCGTCCTCCCTCCTCCTTCAAAGCCAGCAATGTCAGTCAGCTGAGTCTTCTCACATCTTATTGATTTAACTTCCCCTTTTGATTCCCTCACCTACTTTTAAGAACCCTTGTAATTACATTGGACCCACTTGAGTAATCTTTCTAAAAGTCAGGTGATTAGCAACTTTAATTCCAGTTGCAACCATAGTTTCCCCTTTGTTATGTACTGTAATACTCACAGGTTCTAAAGATTAGTATGGGGATATCTTTGGGGACTGTCCATCTGCCTGCCATATCTGGCTTTTGATTTCTTTCTGTGATGCAGCATGCTATGTGATAGCAGTCTCTCTGGAACTTGGACAGTCCCAGACATATTTGCTTGTTCTAGCCCATGTGCAGAATTGACCCTGGCACATTGTGGGAAAACATTTGAGGCCATTAAAATATGGGAAATGTTTGGGAGTTGCCTTTTTTCTGGATCTTTTACCACCAAAACAAAGTTATGAATACTTGATTATCCTACCAAAAGTCTTCTAGTAAATGATGTTGTAATTATGTTTATAGTTAGCACAAGTAAGGGTCAGGTTAGCTTCTGTTAAACATTCCCTGGCACGCTTGACTCACATTTTGGTTGCTTTTAAATCACATGTAGTGCTTTCTTGAATTTTGTCTGGATTCTATCTTTCTATGAGCAGAAGAGTATAAAAGAAGTTAGTTTGTTTGTGTTTTCTGTTGTTGTTTGTTTTTAATGCTGTCTTGATCCAATTTTGAGGCTCTAGCTATAGACAAGTCAGTTCCCTCTCTTGAGCAGCTCATTAAGTCCAGACCCCAATCACTTTCCTTCTCAGATTCTCATGCTCTGGAGCAACTAGGCCACTATGCACCTGCCTTAACTACCCAGAGGCCAGGTACTGGACAACTACTCCTATGCCCTGGAGACATAGAATTATTCCAATTAGCCAATCCACAGAGAGTCCAGGAAACAAAAGTCGCCAACCTCCATCTATGCCATACATCAACTGCACCCTCCAGCTTGAGGCTCTAGCTTGCTGTTAGCCTGTGACTGGGTTCAAACCTTTGTGTGACTGTGACTGACAGCCTTCTCTTATTTGAAATTGTAAGTTAAAAAGAGTTCTGCCTTTAATCTGAGTGTCAGTGTGTTGTGCCCCACCATTAAAGAATTTTTAAATCTTCTAAAACAGTGAGCCCTTTCATCCATCCACCTATTCCTTCATATCACAAACATGTAATGCATACTCACAATGGGGAGCCCTGTGCCAGTCCACAGAGGTGAATAAAGTGGTCTCTGTACCTGAAAGCTATTAAAGATGAAGATTTCTTCCCTACCTGAGATCTAGCATATTGGCAAGTGTTTCCTCCCTCACCCCACTTCTTATTTATCATTTGCTGCTAAAATTATAGCTCTGCATTGCTTTTGCACAACCCAATCAAGATAGCTGGAAATCTGTGTGCATGTGAATTTTAAGAATGAGACATTTCATTTGAGTTTATATGGATTTAATTTGCCATAATATTGATCGGATATACTCTTTTAAACATTTATGGCCACTTGAAGATACTGACTGTTGCCATCAGTTTTCTTCAAGATGCCTTTGATTCATGAACTACTAAAGAGAAGAAAAAACAAAGACCTACTGCAGTTAAAATCGTGAACCAGCTGTGTAATAAAAAAAAAAAAAATTCAAGCAATGTTTTACCAAATGGTGCCATCTGTGAAAAGGATATCTTTTTTTTTTTTTCTATCAGAGGCAGCAGGTATAATATTTGTTTGAATGACCAGTTCCTTATCTTGCTCTCGTAGGGCAGCCAAAACCATTTTAGGATGGTGTGAGACGTGTCACAAGCTCATTTGAAACACGTCTCTGGTGGACAGGGGATTGTATGTTTCACACTTGAAGTTCTCTGTTGTTAGAAAGGGATGAAACCGCTTTGACTTCAGGAGTACTGGAGGTGTTAGGAGCTGCCTGGCATTCTGACTGTGTTTTTTGAGACGAATATGTATGTGTGATTGCCTGGGGAAAAAACCACATACAACAGAACCTGATGTGAATAACATTTGGTGATAGATTGCCCCTTATCATCAGTCATATCATATGCAATGTAAACAGAATGAAGTAATTTGCTACTTTCCTGGGTTCCATTATGTATATGTGTTTATTTAATCAGAACTAAATGATATTACATGAAGTTCCCCTTGTCCTCCTGAGGAATCCAGATTCAACACTTTCAGTGCTGTTCAGTGCTGGAGAGTGAAGAAAGTGTAACCATAGTGATGGAATGGAAATGATTTTCTTTGTTCAGAGGCTTCAATATCCAACAGACATTACAGTTTTCAAGGTCAAAAATATATTAGGATGAGATAAAAATTAAAGAAAAATGTGCTGGCTTAGCTACAAAAGCTAATTTAGTTTATGCATTATAAATTATGTTAAAACGACTAAAATGAGATTTCTCAGCAAGAACTAAATGTGTGGTTTCACAAAACTAATTTCCAAAGATGAACATGATTACAGAATTTAGCTTTAAAAGCTTTTCAGGCCATCAGAGGAAACAGCAAAGCTATCAATTATCAGACTTTAGTGGTGCCTCTGTCACAAATATAATGATATTTTTAGCATTCTGCTCAGCGTTTACTAAATTAAGAATGTCTACAAACAAATCAATTAATTGGACATTATTTAATTAAGTAAAACACGTGATCTGCCATCGAACCTTAAGCGGACGATTATAACAAACATCCTAGTAGCCTTCCTTTTCTATTGAGGGAGATAGCAAGCCAAGCAATAAAAGGAAGATGGAAGCTAGAGAAAAAGAAATGTTGATAATGTTGATCAAACAAGAAACACAGTTTTATGCTTTTCTGATTTATGCTGCATACTATGGAATTTTTAAAAAGTGCTTGTTTTGAACATCTGTCATTTCCTGGGAGAAGGTCAGTGCTATCTTTCTAGTCCTGTAAGGTGAATATGTGACATTTGTTTTTTTTTTTGTTTGTTTTTGTAACAATGCATGTATAAACATTAAAGAATCTGTATTCTCATATGTACTACACATAAGTCTCTGTATGCTAAGAAGGTACGGAGCTCCTGATATTTGTTTTCATATTACTGGAAAGCTAAACAGTTCAGATTCACTGAAGGTTTATTTTGGACTCACTATAAGTCAGGCACTTTCAAACCGTCTTATTCAACCTTTTAACAGTCCCGTGAGTTAGATATCAAGATCCCAGTTTTGAAAAGGAAAGTCAAGTTTCAAGGAGGCTAAGTACTTCCCTGTATTCATGCACCTGGTAAGTTGCAGAGCTAGTATTTAAACTCATGACATGTGATACAAGTCTCAAACACATTATTTCTTTCCATTATTCCAGAAGATCTTTTCTTCAAGAAAGACAGTGCAGACTAGCCTGGATGTAAGCAGGGCTCCAACAAGGAAGTGACTATCCTGTAGACCAACAGAATCATTGGAAATACATTGTTTCAAAAGAGAGCAGTGATGTGGTTAGGAAGGAAACGGAGGCTATCATCAACTACTACTTGGACAAGTCAAAGTATCTAATTGCCTAATGCCTCTAGGCTTCATGGAAAAGATAAGGCTAATTTTACACCTACAAACTCAGAATATAGTTCTATTCTTATTTGAAGTAATTGCAAATATAAGTTAAGACCAAGTATAAGTTAGGACGAAGAAAAAGTTAAGGGTGATGGGATCAGGTGTTCGATAGCAATGTTGTGATCTGTTAGAAACTTTAAAATCCAATTCCTTTCTTTTTGTTAATGAAGATTATCTTTTCATACATATCGTAATGGTAAGCTTGTGTATTGGGGAATAGCTCGTGAGCTATATCATGCAATCTTAAA
The DNA here is from genome assembly GCF_000325575.1 of Pteropus alecto. Taxonomy (NCBI): domain Eukaryota; kingdom Metazoa; phylum Chordata; class Mammalia; order Chiroptera; family Pteropodidae; genus Pteropus; species Pteropus alecto. The sequence continues at coordinate 3,010,729 of NW_006433716.1, read as the reverse complement.
ATCGTTTTCGTAAACCATTCAAGCTGGGCAATTATTATTGGTCATACCCATGTGACTCTCACTATCCAGGCCACATAAGTCTTCTAGTTCCCTTTGTTATTTTTTTCCTTTTTCTCCTTTCTTCTTGCACCCCTGATCCAACCACACATCAAGCCTTTCTTATTCCGCTGGGTTTATCATCCAGAAAATTTCTCAAAGAAGACATGGATGAAAATTTGCTAATCATGATCACCTGATTATCTAAGGGTGATTTAAAAAAACAAAACAAAACAAAACAAAACCATGAGAACACGAGGGTCCCTTCAAATTCCTGGTCACTAAATATTAATCTTTAAGTCAAAGTTTTATTAGTTTTTACATTTTCATTATTAATAGGTTAAATTTTTAATGAAATGCCATGTGGAATGGAATAATTGTAATATTTCCACTCAATTCTAAAAATTAAAAAAAAATACTGTCTTCATCAACTGAAGAGAAAACATCTTAATTTCTTAACTCATATCTGATGACTGAGGTGGGATCCTGGCTGGAGCTACTGGGAGGGACACAGATGGACTTCACTCTGCCCAGGATTGACAGCATGTGAGAAAAATGCTTTGCTATAATTAGAGTAATTTGGTATGCAATGGGGAAAAACAGCCCCTTAAATATCAGTGTGGGATTCAATAGCAAAATATGTCTAGACATGTGATACCTTCCACACTGAAAGAAGTTATTGAAAAATGATTCATTTTTATATCCTCCACCTGCTGACTGATTCTTCATAATATTGATTTGTGAGAGAAGGAACTTTTTCCAAATGATAGTACTGAGATGTGTTGCTAATAAGATACATAGTTTTGAGCACTCAGCCTTTATGCAATAACTGTGTGTTAGATGCTGTTTAGAAAAATCAGAGTAACTGTCTTTATCTCAATAATTCAATTTTCATAAGATTTTCTTTTGTCACTTATATTAATCAGAGTTTAAGATCAACTAAACATGGATGAGAAACATGCAGTCAGGAAATTATGACTTTGGAAATATGCTTTTTATGTAAGGATAGGTATTTATTATAATCAAAGTTTTTTTGTTATATCACTCATCCGGATAATTTAGAGAAAATGTTTAGACATTCTCCAGCAACACTTTTTTTGCCTATAATTACAAGAATATCAACTAACAGTGCCTTAAATAAAGTTTGTTTTTCTCACATAGCAAGCAGTCAGGATGTATGTGTCTATTCATATTGTCTGAGCAGCTCCATGTCAGGGTCAGCATCTCTGCAATTTTCTTTACCTTTTCCTGATAGTCACAATATGGTTGCTGCTGCTCCAGGCATCATGGCTATATTCATGCAGGATGTAGAGGGGCTGGTGTAGTAGTAGTGATGTATTTTTTTTTTTTATCATTAAGCAAACTTTTTCAGATTCTCCAGCAAACTTCCACTTATAAATCATGGCTAGAACTCAGGTATTTAGCCATTTTTTGCTTCGAGGAATCTGAGATAGTGAATATTTAGGTATTTGGGAATGGGTCTTAGGTTAGCTATCCAACAGTGCCTGACACCTCTTGCAACCAAATTTGTATTTTAATGACTAGGATTGATGCTGTGACTGAGTGAAATCAGCTATAGGTTGAAGCTTTATAAAAGAAAAGGAAATGGACCTAAATCAAATCATCTGGGTTTAAATCTCAACCCTGTAGATCCTATGTTATTATCCTAAGCAAGCCACTTATTTGTGTAAGCTTCAGTTTCCTCATCTCTAACTGCAGATAAGAATTCTTTCTTATAGGTACGATAAGGATTAAATGAGTAAGCTGTCATACAGTATCAAGTACAGATTTGATTATATAGAAATTCACTAAGTCGTTCATATATTAATTTTCTTTCATTGATTTATTCAGTTGATCAATATAAACTTTATTTAGGAAAGCAATTGAAAAGAGGTCACCACTTGTCATGTCTGTATCTATGAGGCCAAAGATGCAGTAGTCATTCATTTCAGGGTCATATTCCAGAGAGAGAGAGAGAGAGAGAGAGAGAGAGAGAGAGAGAGTGTGTGTGTGTGTGTGAATGAGGCAGGGATGGAGGGAGGAAGGAAATTCACTTTTATTGACCACCTCCTACATGCCTCTTTTACATCATTTTTTTACCTGATGCAGCAGATATTTCTTCATGATTAACTAGGCTATTAAGCTAAAACTAGAATGGCTTCGACTTTTCATATTTTGAAGCTGCACATATTGTACAGTTTTTCCATCTCATTCACTCTTTTATTTTGCTGGGAACCCATCACAAATCCCTGTGGTTGGGCGGAAAGATCATTTTGTTAAATACTGCTCAGAGTCACACACCAAATATTTCCCTCCTTTCAACTTTCAACTAATTTTCCACAAATAGATTAGTATGCAATTATCTCTCTCCTGAAAGTATATTTATTTTTTATCTAGAAGTCCTCCATCCAGTTCCATCCAGAATCAAAGGATAGCCATTTCTTAAAACTAATTTGGAGTCTGAACTTCCGGAGCTATTGTCCACTTCTCCAAGTATTGCCTTTTCTCTGAAGTTCTTTGTGTATTGCTGCTGTCCAGATGTAGCCATTGTGGCATACCCACATTTGCTGTGAGTTTGTTCCTGAGCCCTGTGATCTGGGAACCTTGCCACACAGAGCTTATATAACACTATGTCTTGTGCAATGATTTCTAAATATGAACATGTGAACACAGGGACATAAGTATTTCTTCTGAACAAGGAAACAATCTCTTTTTTTCCTTTGTTATACCTTCTACCCATCTATCCATCCTTTCCTCTCGTCTTCCATTCCATTCTTGTTTGTCTCTGCCTCTTTCCCCCCTCCCCCTCTCCCTCTCCCTTCCTCCCTCTTTCTCTCTCTCATATCTGGGAAATCTGCAGAAGTAGTGGAGAGCATTCTGAGAGATAACTAGTAATCTGTAATACACTGATGTATTACAGATTGAGAATCGATCACTCTTGAAGGATAATACATGGAAACAAACAAGTCATGGAATGGTTGCCAGAGTTGTTCCGATTAGCCTCTGTAAATAGATGGATATAGATGGGCATGATGAAGATGACTATGGCCAAGTACTAATTCCAGACTTTCCTTTAGAGAAAGCTGATGCTCAGGCTAGAGAAAATCAACAGTGAGACTGGTCAAAAACTAGTGAGGAAGCTTTAAATGTAGGCAGTATCATAAGACTGTGTGGAGCTGAGCAATTAATCCTAAACCTGTGGACTTAAAAAGACATCAGAAACTCTCAGTATATCAGAGAAACAACCATTATGAACCTTACCATAACGCTATTTGCTTATGCTGTAGTGCTAACATCTTGATTTTAGCCCTGGAGATTAATTTAAAGATTTTATAAACTTTCAGCCACCCATTCATTCATGTATCCACCTCACACTGAATATTTGCTGAGCTTACATTATGTGCTTAATGCTGCACCAACTATTGGGGTGCAGAGCTAAATAGTCATTGTATCTAACCTTAAGGAACTCACAATCTAATGGAGAAAATAAATATAGAAGCAGATAGTTACAATTCAGTGCAAAAGTGCTAATTTGAAGATATGTATGTGACATGATAGTAGGGAAGAAAGCATATGGGGGATTAGCATGAGGAATTGAAATGCAGATATCGTCAACCTACATGTAACCATCTCTGAAAACTAGGGCACAGGCAAGAAAAGGGCCCATGACAAGGCACGAAAAAGGCCCATGATAAAAACTGCTGAGTTAGGGGCTCTCCATCATCTACCATATAACCTCTTTGCCTGATATGAAAGGCTTACTATTCCACTGTTGGCTCTCAACTCCCACTGGGGGTTCCCAGAACATGGCTTGTTATTTTATGTGTTCATTTCATTGAATATGCTGTTTCCTCAACTTGCTCTTCTCCTTTCTTTCAATCTGCCCTCTTTCATTCACCTACTATCTGGAACATGCTACCCCAGGATTTTAGATTGACCTCATTCTTCATTGGCTGTCTGCGTAGTTATCTCCTATTCGGGGATGCCTTTCCTTCTTACACAGTCCAAAATGGCAACTCCACCTACATTCATCATCACATCACTCTTTCTTATTTTCCTCATGGTACTTTTCTATATCTGAATTTCTAGTTCATTTACTTGTTTACTGTCTGCGTTCACCTTGATTAACAAGTATATTTCATGAGACAGGGGCTTCGACAGTCTTATTCACTATTGTATTTTTAGGATCTAGAATCAAGCCTGATATATAATAAGCACTTTAAAAATACTTATTGAATTGTGAAATAATTAATAGAACATTTTTTTCTATTGGGAGAAGGAGTCATTCTACAAACTTGGTATACTCTCTGACATATAGTAGATGCTCAATAAATAGTTATTCAATGAATGAATGGGGGCTGACAAGAGTTTTTGCAGATGACTTCAGGACTGGAGCTAAGGTGTTAATACTGAAATTCTTTCTGGAACACAAACCAGCTGCTGAATTAGGATGGTTTCAGAGTGATTGCTGCTCCAACTGGAGCATGACTACTGACCTGAGAGTGTAACCATGTTGCCTCAGTTGATGAATTAAGCTTGATAGCCCTGAGTACAAGAATAGGCTTTGCACATCCAAATAGCCAGGGGTAGAGAGGACAGCCACCACACGGCCCTTTTATTTTTGGTATTCATGGTTTCTGCAGTAATTATGGTATATAAATACCATATAAAACTTCTGAGAGTCTCTAAAACTCAAGTTTTGAAGATTTTTACATACATTATATTGAGAAATGGTACTCACAAATTTGGAGGTTAGGATCCATATTAAAATTCAAATGAATTCAAAGATTTAATAACTATTCTCCTCAAACTATTCCAAAAAATCAAAAGGAGGCAATACTTCCCAATTCATTTTATCAGGCCAATTTTACCCTGATACCAAAACCTGGTAAAGATAACATAAAAAAAAAAAAATACAGACCAATATCTCTTATGAACACAGATGCAAAAATCCTAAATAAGATACTTGTGAACCGAATACAGCAACATATTAAAAAGATTATACACCACAATCAAGTGGGTTTCATCCCAGAGGCACAGAGATGGTTCAACATACACAAATCGATTAATGTGATACACCACATAAACAAATTAAAAAATAAGAATCATATGAACATATCAATAGATGCAGAAAAAGCCTTCAACAAGATACAGCATCCATTTATGATCAAAACATTTAACGAAATTGGTATGGAAGAAAAGTACCTTAAAGTAATAAAGACCATATATGACAAACCCTCAGCCAACATTATATTTAATGGTGAAAAACTAAAAACCTTCCCTGTAAGATCAGGAACAAGGCAAGGCTGCCATTGTTATTCAATATAACATTGGAGGTCCTAGCAAGTGCAATCAGGCAAGAGAAAGATATAAAAGGCATCCAAATAAGAAACGAAGAAGTCAAACTGTCACTATTTGTGAATGACATAATTCTCTATATAGAAAACCTTAAAGACTTCATAAGAACACTACTAGAAACAATAAGCAAATACAGTAAAGTCTCTGGATACAAAATCAACGTTCAAAAATCCATTGCGTTCTTAAAATCTAATAATGAAGTGTCAGAAAAAGAAGTGGAAAAAATAATGCCTTTTGCAATTGCAACAAAAAGAATAAAATATCTAGGAATAAATCTAACAAAACATGTGAAGGACCTATATAATGAAAATTATAAGACCTTATTAAAAGAAATCAAAGAAGATACAAAGAAATGGAAAGATATTTCGCGTTCTTGGATTGGAAGAATCAACATAGTTAAAATGACCTTGTTACCTAAAGCATTATGCAGATTTAATTCAATCTCCGTCAAAATCCCATCAGCATTTTTAAAGAAATGGAACAAAAAATCATCAGATTTGTATGGATGTACAAAAGACCCCGAATTGGCAAAGCTATCCTGAGAAAAATGACTGAGGCTGGAGGCATTACTTTACTCGACTTCAAATTATATTACAAAGCGATAGTAATTAAAATGGCGTGGTATTAGCAGCAAAACAGACACACGGACCGGTGGAACAGAATCAAGAGTCCAGAAATAAACCCATATTTATTTGGGCAAATAATTTTTGACAAAAAAGCCAAAAGCATACAGTGGAGAAAGGAGAGCCTCTTCAATAAATGGTGCTGGGAAAACTGGAAAACCACCTGCAAAAGAATGAAACTAGACTGTTGTCCTTCACCACACACCAAAATTAACTCATAATGGATTAAGGACCTGAATAGAAGACCTGAAACAATTAAATGCATAGAAGAAAACATAGGGACTAAATTCAAGGACCTTGGACTTAAAGAGGATTTTATGAATTTGATCTCAAAAGCAAGGTAAGTAAAAACTAAAATAAATGAATGAGACTATATCAAACTAAAAAGCTTCTACTCAGAAAGAGAAATGGTAAAGAGAGAACCATTCGAGTGGGAAAATATATTTGCAAGCAACACCTTTGATAAGGTCCTAATATCCAAAATATACAAAGAACTCATATGACTCAATAACAACAAAAAAAACAAATGATTCAATCAAAAAATAGAGGACCTGAACAGACATTTCTCCCTAGAGGACATACAAATGGCCAACAAATATTTGAAAAGATGCTCAACATCACTAGCTATTAGGGAAATGCAAATCAAAACCACAATGAGATACCATCTCACACCTGTTAGAATGGCCATAATCAAGAGGACAAGTAATAGCAAATGTTGGAGAGGATGCGGAGAAAAAGGAATACTCAGACACTGCTGGTGGGACTGCAAATTGGTAGATGACTGGGCAAGAAGCTGTGGTACATATATACAATGGAATATTACTCAGCCATAAGAAGAGATGAAATACTCCCATTTGCGACAACATGGATGGGCCTTGAGAAAATCATGCTAAGCAAAATAAGCTAGACAGAAAAAGTTGAAAATCACATGATATCACTTATATGTGGGATATAAACCTAAAAGCGACAAACGAACAGGACAAACAGAGACGCAGGGACATGGACTATAGATTAGTGGTTACCAGAGGGTAGGAGATGGGAGTAAGGGGAAGGTAGACAGGGTAAAGGGGGTCCGATATGTAGTGACAGAAAGAAATCTAACTATGAGAGGTGAACATACAGTGTAAATATATATGCCTCACTGTAAAAAAAAAAAAATCAAAAAGAGAATTTTTAGAAATTAAAAAATTCAAAGGAGTGGTATCAAATGCCAGAATAATTGCCAAAAGTTTTCCACTTACTTGGTTTGGTGTCCTAAAAATGCAGTCAATATTTAGTGTTCTTTTAAAAAATAAATTTCTCGTAATATATAAAATGTTCTAACCTAGCTGAGGAATTTGCCTGTGGGTACATGGAAATTTAAAGATGCAATTGCTTGAGCAAAAAGTTACATTATTTAGTAAAAATATAGGTTTGAAAGATGAAAGATATTTTTTATCTTACTCAGACCAGTCAACATCCAAACTGAGTGTTTATGCTGCTTAGTAAGGATCTGGGAAGATTTCCATCTTCATGTATGTGTGAATTACTTTGACCAAAGCTGAGAGAAAAATGAAAATCATTCTTGGGCTCAGAATCTTTACAAAAACTTCAGCTATGAGTATAAAATTATTTGATAAGATTATTAACAATAAAAATGTCTTTTCAAAATAGTCATGCACAAAAAGATTCTCTGTATATGGATTTTATTTTAACAGGAATCATGTAATTTCTATACCAAGTGATAGTAAAGAGCCTTTATTTAATTGTACTAGCATGAAATGACTGAGTTCATTGGTGATGGAGAGAAGAGTGATTTAGTATCATCTTTTCTGGTGGAAGAAGCCTCACTGTTTCCCTTTCATTTCTCCAAAGCGCCAAGGGGAGCGTAGGTGGTGAGGAGGTCACCTTCTCTCTAAAACACAGCCAGGATCTGAAACCCTTACTTGAAAGGAAAGCAGAGAAAATTCTTTCAAGTTAATTTTGATCTGTAAGAACTTTGAATATATTTTGAAATATTTTATAAATCTGAATAGATCCCTTTATCTGAACCTTTATTTATTCAAAACTTTATCTTCAGTAATCTGAAAGGTGAGAATACTGAGTCCTTGCTCTCAATAAGCTTATAGTCTGTTGATGAAGACAGGATAATTTGCACATGAAATGTAAACTGCCCAATGAAATGATTGATCATGAAATGATAGAGGAATTCAAAAAGAATGGTTATCGCCTAAAACTAATATTATATTTTTTCAAATGTAATTGAAAAGAAATTATTTTTATAAAAGGCTGGCATCTCTAGGTCTTATGCTGAGCCAAATATAAGAATCGGTCAGTACAACTTGTCTTTCCCTTAACCTTTTCACACATATTACCAGTTGGAATAGAAATATTGAAAGTGAGCATAAGTTTCAACATTTTTGAATGATTTGAGAGCTAATGTTTCAATGTAGATGTTGATTTAAGGTAATATAATTGATTTTTCCACAAGAAAATTGTATATTATGAGGATAACAATATTAAAAGAAATATTCTGGAAAGCACCTTCCCCAACTTCCTATATGTTCTAAAGGCTTCCAGTATTTCTTCCGCATCAACTTATGATGGCGCATCATGAATGTTTATCTCGCTCACTTGAATATAAGCTGTATGGGGGATTATTTGTCTTGTCTAATAGAATATTTGATAAGAGTAAGTGGTAAACGAGTGTTCATTGAATTAAAGAACAAAAGAATCAATCCTTTTATACTCTGCTGTAATTCACTTGACATATTATTGGGTATCTCCAATAATATCTCCACGTTGGCTCCTCTTTGGTTTTTTGAACATGCCAATCTCTTCTGTGACTTAGGCTTTCCCCTCCCCGTCTTTAATTCCTTCCACCCCCCACTTCCACCCCTGATGTACAGATGTTGCCGTCTCCCTTTTTTTAAGAGCTAGATCTCTGAAGGCAGGGCGTCTCCTCCTATGTGCTTGCAGCGCGCACTGGTGCAACGGGGCCTGGTATACTGGGACATGGTCCGTGGCTCCACCTGGGGCGCGAACGCAGGACCTTCTGCGTGTAAAGCAGGCGTGCTAACCACTACACTATGGAGCCACCCCTTGACTTAGGCTTTTAAAAATACCTTCTATCTTCTGAGAAAATTCTCCTGTCCTCCTTCTCTAGCCATGTCCTCTGACACCATTACCTCCTCAGAGAGAAATTTTTCTGACCACTTTGTCTATAGTGGGTACTCTCTGCTACTAGCTTAACTCCTTTTTTTTTTTAATAATAGCATATATAATGTATTATTATTATTTTCTCCCCCACCCTATCTGTATTGTAATCTTCATGATGGCAGGCATAGTTCTTATTGTCCACTCCTGCAACTCCAGTGCCTAGCACAAGGCTGGATACATAGAAGTCAATAAATATTAACTAAAGAAGTGAATAATGTTCATGTATTGGACACACTCATTATTAATATTTACTCTCAGGCTGCTGCTATATATGTATGATTTATGCATAACTCACCAGATGTAACTCCATATCTTCTTTTATATTGATCTAGCAATTTAGTGTATTGAGATACTGTGGTAGAAAACCACTTGCATGTAGTATATGGATTATGAGAGAACACAGGGGAAAAGAGAAGAGTATGATTCTTTAGGACAGAATATCGTATCTGAGACAGAGAAGTATGTGACGGGCTCTGGAAAGCACCCATATTGGTAACTTCTCATGGGTTACCGTTTTGGTTTTCTTGGTCATCTGAATTCACACGTTCTCTCTCTCACACACACACTCTCTCTCTCTCTCTCCCACCCCCCCCCCCCCCCCCTCTCTCTCTCTCTCTCTCTCTCTCTCTCTCTCTCTCTCTCTCTCTCTCTCTCCCCCCCACTCCCTCCCTTAGCCCCCTCCTCTCTCTTAACTGTCTCTTGCTATGAAAAGGCTGATATTCTGTCAGACATATCTCTCTCTCAATATTCTACTTGCCAGAAATAGTTTTTCTTACCTATATAAGCTTGTTATGTATTAAAAATTGTGCCCCACTTAACCTTCCAGCTTCACACATACTAAGGAAACACTGAGAGAGTGCACCTACCCACAGAAGTGTAGTGGCTTGGAGAACACTTTATTTCCAATAACCATCTCAAGGATATCATCCTCTTATAATTAGAATGTTGATATTAATGATGATTATAATAACAATACAATGTAGATGATTACAAAGCCCACATTTCCCCAAATAGCATTAGCCTGGGACTACCAGGCTCACAATAACAGCAAGAAACATTCTTGCTTAATGCCTTTCATCAGCATAATTGGAACCTCGACCTAAATCTCTTAGTGATGGTCGTCAGGGTATCTCTAGAAAGTCTCATTTGTTCTTGTTGGCCCTGACAGTCTCCTGCTTCAACTTCACAATGATGGTCATATTTTACCCTGCCAATTTAAACAGTTTCTATGTGTTGTCATCTGTCTTGACATCACCTACCTTGGAATGAGCAATGTCAATTCTTTCTTTTTCTCCAGAATCCCCTGTGCCTATGGTATGGCAGAGAATGTCCCAACATCTCTAATGTGTTACAGAAATGTAGTCTTAAATGTTGCTCTCACTTTCTCAAAATAACACTAATGTTTCAGTCCTCTAAATTCATCCCTACGATCCTGGTGCAAATTTCCTTTAGGGCTGGTCTAAAATTGATCTTTGTTACTCAAAATGTGGTTTGCAGACCAGTAATATTAGCATCATCAGAAAGCTTATTAGAAATGTAGACTCTCGGGCTCTACCTGAATCCTGCCGAGTCAGAATCTGTATTTTAACGTGATTTTCAGGTCATGTGTAGCACACTGAAGTGTGAGAAGCACTGATAGATGCTTAAATCAACCTTTCCTACTTTCTCCCTGGCGATTGCCACCAAATTAGCTTTTTCATCACTAACCACTCTCTCTTGCTTCAGTGGTTATAGAATAACTCAGTTTCTTAGTGCCTTAAAGATCTTAGTACTCTGAACAGCCATAAGCCCCTTCATAGGCTTTCTAGGTACACAAACACTTACCTGAAGGTACAATAGATCTTTTATGAGCCCTGTAGTGGAGCTTCAGCCACATAAATTACACCTAAAAAGAGAAATCATAGTGACAATAATAATAATACATGCCTTAAATTTCCATTAAGTTTTTCTCTTTTCAAAGCATTTGAATTTGTCATATTCACTATGTTCCCTAAACAACTTAGTGAAGGGGATAGAACTAGTATTATTATAATACCTCTTTTGTCGATGAAAAACTGAGGCTCATAGTGATGAATTTAGAGCCCAGAGAGCATATCTGGCACTGCTTTTGACTTCAGTTCACCTTTCACTACACAAACGAAATCAAGTAAAAGAACACGGGCAAGTGAGAATGCAATTACAACGAAACATGGCTGCTATTTCGAATATTGGTTAAGTCATCAGAAGAGGTTTAATATAAGCTTTGTGGCCCCAAGAACATGTCCACATGTCTTGAGGGATTTTAGTGCTGAAATCTTTTATTAAACAGAAAAAAAATTAACTGAGAAAAATTTTTCAAATGAGAGACTATGCTAGGAAACAGCTGAAAGCAATGTCGCCTATCTCTTGACAGGCTTACTCGGGTTAAAGCAGTCGGCCCTTGTTATCTTGGAAAATGTTTTAAGGAATGCCACCTTTGTGTTTACATCTCTTTAGTTTATTAACTCAAATTAGTTTTAGTTCAAATGGTGTTGGTCTGGAAAGAAATGTTTTATGCCAGGTGTGGAATAAATCCTCAGTAGTCCTAAGATTGCTACCCTTTACTGATGAGGCACTGTTGATTGGAAAGCAAGGCATCCTTTTAAATTCTGTCCTGGAACAGGTATACGATGAATTGTTTTTGTTTTAAATTTTTACACTGCTTTTTACTTTCTCAAGGAAAGATTGATTTGGCACCTTTGGAAAGGACTAAACATTCTTTCTTCAGTTTTCTTTGGAATGCCTTGTTTTGTTTTTGTGTCAAGTATAATAAACCTCTTCCCCTCCGTTGGAAGGGGTGCCTGACTTTTCAGGGGCACCCAGAGAATTTCTTGGCTATGAAAAAATAGGAGCCCAAAGACAAATTGGGCACTGGCTCAGCTGGGAGATATTTCTTACTGAGCTTTCTCTGCTCTGGATACTTTGATGCAACTACCTATTTCCAGGCCAGATCTTACTGCCTGTGTCACCAAAAAGCCTGCACTCTCAAGAATTTCCAGTTGCCTCTGCTCCTATTTGGGTCCTTCTCTTGGCTCTCTCAGCAGCATCCCTATTTTGGACCTCAGACTTCCAAGAACTAATGAGGCTTTTTTTTCTCTCTCTCTCATTTATTTTCTTTAACACTTAGTTCTCTTCCTTTTCCATCTCCCTTTCCTTTTTCTCCTGCTTCTCTTCTTCCTTTTCCCTTCTTCCTTATAGCAATCCTCTAATTTTCCTTTGAGTTTCTCTGTGATTATTTTTTCATTTTAGATGAAGACTAGTCTTTCCTAGTGAAATCATAGAGGTCCTCAGGATATTAACCGACAGTCTGAAACAATCATTATAGTAATTTATCTGTTATACTAGAGAGTTGAAGTTATTTTGATGACATCTCAAGCTTGGACACTATCGGTCTGAAACCTGTATATTTCACTTGGACCAGCCCATCTCTGGACCAGGCGCCTAGCACCTCTGTAATGTAGAAATTACAGAGTCTAATGCCTCAGCTCTGTTCATGACAGGAACCCTGTATTTCTTCGTCTTATTGCCACACTTGCTGGAATATTTTTAGCTGCAATGTGCAATTACCTACATTTTATGAAAATTTCCCCCTGGCCCCATTTTTGATTTTACCCTCACCATGTTGGGTCTGTTAATAAATTTAGTTTCTGTAATTTGATATTTACCCTTTGGTCCTCTCTGTATATAATATAATTAAGTCCTGACCCTTATAACCCGACCCTGTAGCTGCTTGGTGGGGCTGGTTTCCCCTTCCTTCTATCTCAGCCTTCAAGAAATACTAAATTGACAGACTGAAGCCTCAAACTTTCACAATTAAATAGAGCCAATTATCTACATTTAATAAATCGTCTGATGCAGCAAAGGGTAGGGTTACCCTCAGATGTAATTAACCTGATTTTCTTACAAATTCTCTACCTCTTTCTCACTGTTAAATATTCATTATAATTTATTAAAATTAAATAAGTGAAGAAAGCAATAGGGAAGATATAGCTTACTTTCTCCAATAGGTAAATTCCTGAAAAACAGAAGGCCTGTACATAAATTCTTACTAAATATCTTAGGAGATATTTAAAGAAATCTCAAGATAAAACTTTTACAAAGTAAAAAAAAAAAAGTCTTGTATTCTGTATCAGTCAGGACAGGCTGGTTTATGCTGCAATAACAAATAATTCCCTGGTCACAAAAAAAAATATTTATTCTTCATACTGTTTTTCCAATGAGAGCTGGTCAGGAAACTCTGAAAGGTAGATGGAAGCTCCATCTTCACATATGCTTCTAGGGAAGAGAACTCAGGAGCCCCTTGCACCAGCAATTAAGTTTTCTAGCCTGGAAATGATGGTCCAATATCCAAACTTACTCTCATTGTCCTTTCCAGCCAAAAGAAGGCTAAGAAGATAAGTCTGTAAGGACAAAAGGAAATAAAAACTGAATATTAGTGAGTAGCACTAATGACTATTATAGTCTACCCTTCCAGTTACCAAAATTTTGCTCCTCTCTCCTTCCTCCAGGTAAAATACATCTTGTCTGATCTCCTAAGAGAGACAACTCCAATCCCATCCAGTCATAGGAGCCAGCACAAAGTTAGTCTTAAGTCAGGTAGTCTTAAGTCAGGAATGATGCAAGATATTTGCATCAGGTCCAGATATGGCTCCTGAGATCCAGAGACCTATAACTAAAAATACAAGTTATCGCCCTTCTTATCCATCTGCCCACACCCAATAGACAGTGGTAAAACAAGGTCTGGATGGTTTCAATAAATGCTCTTGTTTGCTGATGGTAGAAATGGGAAGCATGCCATAGTCGCTGGGTTGTTACAACTGAGAAGTCCCACTGGGAAGGTGGTATCAAGGGCTTCTCTCCTAGAAAAGGAGGGGCTCCCTGCTTTATGATATCCATGGTCTTTGGCTCAGTCCTCAGGGAGAGCCTCCCCTTTCATGATCTTCCTTTCCACATCTAAAATGGAAGTGGGCATCAGGGAATATATCTCTCTTGAGGGTTAGGCTGACTTCTTAGCTTACATCCTATCAAGCGATGGTTAAAGCCTCTCTTATTTTAAGTCATTAACTATCACATTTTCTTTTAATTAAGGCTGATTCTTTTGTCAGCATAATTCTCTCAAAAACTTCACTAGATTTTTATCTCTTTGATTTTATTCAGCTTCATATACCAAAAATGCATGATAGTTTCTTTCTAGACATAACATTCATATTTCATGAATGTCTTTGTTTCCTCTCTCCCATGTCTGTCTGTCTGTCCCTCCCTTTCTCTCTCTGTCCCTCCCGTCCTCCCTCCTTCCTTCCTCTTCTCTCTCTCTCTCTCTCGTTCTCTCTCTCTCTCCTCTCTCTCTCTCTCCTTCTCTCTCTCTCTCTCTCTCTCTGTCATGTCTCTGTCTCTCGATTTCAGTGTGGGTATTGTGTTCAGATATTCAAAATCATACTTTTCATTTCTTGCTTATACAGTGTTGCCCATTTTAAAGGATTTTTCTAGGTCTCATTATGTGGTAGGCATGAACAATGGTCTCCCAAAGACATCCACATCCGAATCCCTAGGTTTGTGAATATGCCATGTTATGTGGTAAAAGAGAATTAAGTTTGCTAATAAACTGACCTTAAAGCAGGGAGAATGTACTGAATTATTCAGGTGGATCCAATGTAATCACATGGGTCCTTAAAACCAGAGTGGGAGGAAGAAGGAGAGTCAGTGTGAGTCAGAGTCATGCAATATGAAAAAGACTCGACCAGCCATGCCTGGCTTTAAAAATGGAAGGAGGCCATCAGCCAAAGAATGTGGGCAGCCTTTAGAAACCAGAAAAGGCAAGAAAATAAATTATCCCTGAAAGTCTCCAGAAAGGAACACAGCCCCATTAACATCTGAATTTAGCCCAGAGAGACCCAGTTAACATTATCAGAACTGTTAGAATAAATTTGCATTATTTTAAGCCAAAAAATTTGTAGTAATTTGTTACAGAAGCAACAGGAAACTAATACACATCTTAAATTTGCTCGGGGGTTTTAACACTGATGCCATATCCTTAATTTAGTATTATCTGCTAGGATGAGTTTCATCAGCCTTTATTGCTCAAAAACCAATTCTCAATTACATAGTTTACTTTTTAAGTAAGAGAGGTCATTTCTTCTAACACTACAAGTCCCTGAGTTTGTGAACTTTCTGTTTTTTTTTTATTATAGACTGTAAACCAACTAGTTCTTTCTTCAGCTCTGCTATAATACCTTGTCATATAGAGCTTACATCAGTCAATACATCTTACAAACATTTTGTTTTCCAACTTACTTCCCTAGTTCTCCAAGTTTATTAGGTATATAGTATGCCTTTCAAGTAACTGCACAGACATTTTACCAAATATTCTGTCACTGCATAACATGGATCACCATTATTCCTGTTCCAGGGTCAGTTTTCTCACTACAGTTTCTAATCAATGCTATATTCTTATTACAGTAGGAGCCCACTTCTGTGTACTAGTTTCTATATCCAATCTGCTCAAAATGGGAGAGATTGTGCTATGTAACCAATAATCCTAAAATCTTAGTGGTTGAAGAAGAAAGGTTTGTTTCTCACCCACACTATGTCTATCCTGAGGGCTTTGCTCTGCCTGTACTAACTCCAGAAACTAAGATAAGAATAACCA
>NW_006433716.1:2960788-2994800 GCF_000325575.1 Pteropus alecto | reverse complement strand
ATCACAGACCAGCTCTTAAACTTTCACATATATTCACTTACATTACTTTGGCCAAATCAAACAGCACAGCTACATCAAACTCCAAGGGAGCAGAGCAGTGCAATCCTATGATAGGCCTGTAAAGAAAACAGAAATATTTGGTGAACAGCAATAATGAGTACCACATCCTTTACTGATTTTTCTATATAGAGGTTTATTATATTAGAGAACAAGTATATTAAGAAATGGGTGCCATACTATGAGGAAGGCTGACTCGGCAGGAAGAATTTATTGCATATTTGCAATGAAGTTGTAAATGATAGACACATGCAGTCAGAATCAGCTGTCATTATGATTTCTTGTTTGTAAAGACTAATAATTTGCAAGTACATTTTAGAGTGTAAAGAATACTTAAAAAAAAAAAGACTGTCATAATACCCCAACTCAGTATCTACGTATATATCCAAAAATAAATCTAAAATGTCAACAAAGGTTTATGTTTAAAAAAGAAATCCAAAATGTCAACAAAGGTTTATGTTTAAAAATGTATAATTTAATGTTATGTATAATAAAAAATTTGCAACATCTCATTTACCTCTAAATAAGGTAAATTATAATACATTCATTCACTCTAATTTATGTGGCAATTGTGTAAATATTAAATGCCAGAAATTGCTCCCAACTTAAGAAGTAGAATATAATACTGTATATAATTTAAACTTTAACTTTTATGAATATATGCAGAAAAATATGGCTGTAAGAAAAAATATTATTACCAATAGTGGCTATATACAAATGATGGGTTGTGATTGATTTTAATTTTTTCTATTTTTGTTTACCAAATTTTATACAGTTATAGTATCTTTCTTTTATGTTCAAAATAGGAAACATAATAAAGAAAGTTAAAAGCATATTTTTACTAAGAAGGATTTATGGTGATTTTTACGAAGGCCTGTCAATAAAACTGTTAAAATGAACATAGAAAATTAAAACCACATTTGGTAGGCAAAATTCTAATGTCCCTCCAAGATTGCCATCACCTGGCTATTCAATTAAGCACTAATATAAATATACTAACAGGGGACTTCTATGATGGAATTAAAGTTTCTGATCACCTGACCTTCAATTAGGGAGATTATCCTGGGTTATCCAGGTGGGCCCAATGTAATCACATGAGCCCTTCAAAACAGAAGAAGCACCTAGAGGAGTCAGTTAGAGAAATGCAGAGGAAGAGGAGGTCAGAGACACTCAAAGCACGAAAAGGACCCAATCTGCTGCTGATGACTTTGAAGACAAAGGAAAGGGACCACAAGTCAAAGAATGCAGGTAGGTTCTAGAAGCTGGGCATGACCCCTGGCTCATAGTTAGCAAGGAAACTGGGACCTAAATTCTGCAATTGCATGTTACTGAAGTCTGTCAACAACCTGAGTGAGTTTGGAAGTAGATTATTCCCCAGTCTCAAGTGAGCAGTGAGACCTGTGTCAGACTTCTGCCACATGGAAATTATGAGTTAATAAATTTATGTTATTTTAAACTTCTAAATAGGTCATAATTTATTACAGCAGCAATAGAATACTAATACACCATGAAATGAAGGTGAACAAAAATATGCTGATTCAAAGGGCTAATACAGTTACTTTGAATAAGGATTAAAGATAACTTCAAACTTCTTGGCAGTCAAGGCAGGAAAGAAAACAAACTGTGGACGACAATTTTATTTATGAGAACTCCCAACATTCCAGTGACAATTGCTTTAATGAGGATCTGCACGCAATAACCTACCTCCTCCTAGACTTCTTCCCTTTAGTTACAGGTCATCCCAAGTTCAATCTTTATATTTATTGTATAGAGTAATCTTTCAACAGTTAAACCAAATCTTGTAATTTTCCTGCTTAGTATCCTTCAGGTACTCCCTATCAATTACAGGATCAGTTTCAAGCTCCTCAATATAACACAAAAGGTGCTTCAAAATCTGAGCCCTGTTCCTCCTTCCAGATTCACCTTCTGCCATTGTACAAAAGCACCTATACCCCACCTAAATCAAATCAAAACCCTTTTTATACTCTTCCCATTTACACACATTCTTTCCTGGGCTTGAATGGCTTTTCCTGCCTTATGTCCTGGGGAATGGTTCATAAACCATGGATCAGCTAAAGAATTTTCTCTTTGGGAAAGCCTTCTTCATCACTCCCTTCACCTTTCTCCTATAGAAAGAGTAAATCATTTCCTTCTCTTTTCTCCTACAATGCCCTGTTCCTTGTTCTATTGCAGTGCTTAGATATTGCAACAAAATCACTGACTTACATGTCAGTCATTCTCACTAGATGGTGAACTCACTGAAAATAAATACTGCGTTGCACTCAAATTTGGATCTTCAGAATGTAGCATTTTTACTGGCATAGTATACCCTCAGTAAATATTAGTAGAGAAAATACCTGTAATAGAGCCTTAATTAGTACAGAATAAATGGAGGCAGAATAGTGTAATGGAAAATGTCAGATTTCAGTTTAAATTATGCCCAGTTACAAAGTACTTTCTTATTTTGTGACTTTGGCAGTTATCTGAGAGACACTTTCCTCAGCTACAAGAATATGATCTATCTCATAAGGTTATTGTAAGGATTAATTATAATGTCTGTAGAATGGATAGCACAGTGCCTGACAAATATAGATATTTGGAATAAAAAGTATATTTTATGTAACATAAAAAGTATATATGGTTATTACTTAAAATGGACACATTTCTTGTTTAAAAAGTTGAATGAAAATATCAAAATAATTTTTGAAAAGTTAACTAATGTAGAAATAATTCAATAGCAACAAATTAACTCTAAGTTCTCACATATAGTAACAAAGACTGAGAAAAGGTATGAGTAGCGGTGAGGGGAACTTAAAGCTTACAAAATTCCCTCTCTTACCTAGAGAGAAGTCAAAAGACAGCATTTCAATATTAAATTTTATCACTATAAATATAAGTTAGCTATTACTTTACTGTTTTGTAGATTAATTTATTCATACAAATTAATTTTTACATTTTACATTCCTTTTTTTCAACTGAGACAAAATAATGGACTTAAAGAGAAAGGGAAAAAATAAATAAAAGATAATGTAATAATACCAAATATTATAAACATTGGCAAAGAAACCCACTAAAGCCATCACATGATGTTAATGATAAACCTAAAATAAAAGAACTTTGAAATGTAGAAATAGCATTTTCCGTAAAGACTCACCCTGTCAAATGAAACCGAAAGGAAGTAGCAAAGTTGATATATACCAAAGCAGAAATCAAGTAAAAAGCATTTCACCACTGATTATATCTTTTATTAGTGTTAAATTATCTTTTTAGGAACACTAATAAAAGACACAAAAATGGTGAAATGTATCAAATGTATAATGCAAAATGTTTTGAAGGCATCAGAAGAAATCATCGATAACACAAGTGTTGTACAAAATGTTATTAGAACTATTAGATCCCTTTGGCCTTTCACATTAAGTAGACAAAACAAATCTATATGGATATAGAGAATTTCATCACTTTTCTAATATAAGTATTTGTATCAAACTTAGTAGCTTACAATATACCTTAGTAGCTTACAGTATACCTTTTTTCATGTATCATAGACACTTTACAAAAATTAATTTCAAATGTTAAAATTCACTGTCAAATTCTCTGACCACAACAGTTTAATGAAATAATTCCTTTGGAAATTAGAAAAGGAGAATTTTTCTATATATAACTATTGGATCAAAAGGGAGATCAAAACTATTATAGATTATTAAAAATAATATATCAAAACTTGAGGCTATGGCCACATCTACACCTGTAGATATATCTTTAATGCTATCATAATTAAGTAATAAAATAAATGGATAAGCATTAAGTGAAGAAATTAGAAAAACAAAAAACAAAAAATAAGCCCACAGAAAATAAGATAATTATAAAAGTAAAATCAGAAATCATTAAATTAGGAAACATAAAACAGAACTTAAAAATAATTTCAAAATCTGGTCCTTTGGGGTGAAAATTCACCTATTAAATAGCTTAATGGATAAATACAATTTTCAATAAAAACAAATGAGACAAAACACAAATACTGTACATAAAACTAGGTACAAGTATACACATAAAAACACATGTATCAACTATATTCAGAGGGTATGATTATCAAAATACTGTTTGAAGAAAATTTAAGTTAAATAAATGGGGGGAAACGTTTTGATGTTTATTCTTTGTCATTAATAATTCATCTTGATAAAGGCACACCCTTCCCACACAAACACACTGAACTATGTGTAATTCCACTAGTAAATACAAAAGACCTAACTAAAATACTAGCAAATCATATACAGACATATTAAGAGAATAATTATAACGAGAAAGAATTTATTACAATACAACATGGTACCAATATAAAAATAATGGCACAAAAACTATGACCTTGAAACAAATCTAAAAATATGCAAGAATTTGGTATACAATAAAAGTAGTAAAAAAAAAATCAGTGAGGGGGTTATAGGGGTTATTCAAGGAATAATGCATGCTATTGGTTAATTATTTGGCAAATATAAGTTTTGACCCTTATTTCATGACTCATGTTACAAACAGATGAAAGAATTAAGTGGTTTAAAAAATAGGAAGAGAGTAAGGGAAGGAAAGATAGGGGGAGAGAGGTGATGGATAGATGGATAGATCAAAAGATGGATAGATCAAAAAAACTGGAGGAAGGGGAAGAGAAGGTAGGATATATAGGGAACAAATGGAGAAATAACTAAAGATAGTGTGGGAAGATTATCTTTCTGAGGGAAAAGAAGAACTTTCTAAGCATAAAAGCAATGGTGAAAAGCACAAAGAAAAATATCAATTGATTTAACTCCATAAACATTAAATTTTTTGTACATACAAACATATCAATATAAAAATTCATCAGTCAACAAACTTTTTAAAAAATGTGCCACAATTAAATAAGAAACTGGATAAGTATCCATGATGTATAAAATATATTCAAATGAAAAACAAACAAATCAAAAAAAGAAATACAATTGATAAAAGTATTATGATCATATTCTTGACAGCTTTTGAACTAAGCAGAATAAACTATGGTTTTAGGCAAGGATGTCTTGGAACTAGGATATCAAACTCAAAATAAGAAAGAAATAGGAATCAAACAAAAGCTTTACAAAAAGTTTGCAAAGAGCAAAAACATTCATTACAGAATGTTTTTTTGCAGTGAAATTATATTTAATATTTTTAGTTAGAGAATTCTCAGGTGAAAAAATATTTTAAAAATCTGAGTAGAGAAAGATGAACATGGTTAAACTGATAGATTTCAGACTACAAAGCCTAATTTCGTTGTATTTCTAAATTATTATCTAATTTTTGTGTCAAATATATCTGTTGTAGGAAAAATCCATATCATCCTCTAGGGTGATCTCAGGTTATAGGCTTGAGGCTTATGCAGAAACAGAGAATCCGTGTAACCAGGAGCAGTTGTGGTTGAGAGCATAGGTTCTGGCAGTTGTTCTTTGCTCTCGTACTGTAGCTGAGTTATCCTAAGCTGGTGATTTGATATCTGCAAATCTCATATTTTTTTCATTTGAAAAACAGGCAAATACAGCTGTATATAATTCATATAGACTGCTTAGCTTTTAGGTCTTGACACTTGAGAGTTCTCAGTAAGTGTTTATCATCATTGTTCTCATATCACTGAGCACAGTTCATCAGGAAATGTGACATGGTCCTACTTTCTGAATAGATATTGAAAAGAAAGTGAAACTAGCTGGGAGGCTTTGGGACCCAGTTCTCACTATCTAATAAAGTCTTACCTTGGCTGAGTCATGTTACCTCTGTCATTAATCTTTAGTTTCTTTCCCATTAAAATTGGGATATCACCTGCCCTGCCTCCCTCCTAGAGCATGTGAAAGTGCTCTGGAAACAGTAAAGCGCAGTGTCAGTGGAATTTACCACTACTAATATGCCACCAGCATTACTATTGCTAGTGTCCCACTTTTTCTTGTATTACTGACACCATTTCCCCCTATAAAGGAAACTCGCATACTGATCTCAGGAAATATCCATTCAGCATTACATACTGTGTGGTCTAGTCAAAGAGTATCAGGGATCAGGAAGGAATGTCTATAGAAACTCTGACCTCAAGCAGAAAGATTGGTCTTCTAGCAATACTGATGACTGATTATAGAAGGAAGAAATTGGACATGGGGAGAGCAGTCTAGAGGATTTTGCAATAGCACAGGTAGGAAATAATGAGGGTCTGCTGTAGGATGATGACAAAGGAAAAGGAGAAGGGCAGTGGTTGAGCCCCTCACAATCTAAGCATGGGCTTTGGTTCATGAGAATTTTGATTATATGGCTATCCATGGCCATCTTGGATAGCCATATAATCAAAATTCCCACCCACTGACTTCCTATCACCTCCAAATCCTGGGACAGAGATGATGGTTGATAGTAATGACAATCATAATGATGCTATTTATTACTTATGGAGTGCCTACTATGTGCCAGGCACAAGTATTAGTTTACTTATATAAGCTCTTCAGAGCAATCTGATAAAATTGGTGCTATTATTACCTCTATTTTTCAGATACATGGAGGTAGAGAAACACTAAATAATTTATTCAAGAATACACTCTAGTGAGTAATAAATACTGAGCAATCTGGTTCCAGAGTCCACAGTCTTAACCACTGTTCCATAGTGATAATAATGATGATAGTATTAAGAACAAATTCGGGCTTCTTCTGTGCTCAAGGCCATACATGAATTCTTCACTTGGTTGATCAAGTAATGGCATCTCAGTCACATGTGCTCTTTCAACAAGGCCTCCACTCTTATATTAAAGCATTAAACCAGGTCAGTGCTCCTGACTGCAGCTACAATTCCTTTGGGTATATGGTCCACATCCAGGGCATGGAGCATTCAAGGGTGGAAATGGGTCTTGCAGAAAAGTACATTTCTATTCTCTGAAGTTCTGCCTGCTGCCAGAAGCCCTTCAGGTCTCATTCCTCCATCCAGAAGGAAGAGTGCCAGTGCCTTGACCCAGTATTGTGACACCCTTAAAATAAGGGAAATACCCTTATGTCTATGCAGAGAGGTGTCCAGGCCACCAGTTTACTAACATGAGGCTCTGGAGCACAAGATGCAACTTATCATCATTAGTGATAATATCCTTTCACATGCATTGTTTCTTTTAATTATACCTTAATTTTTTTTTCCTGCATTTTGACTATCTCACTCTCTTGGGCAAATTAATTTCTGTGAGCTTTAGGTTCCTCATGTATCAAATGAGAATAACAGTTGCTGGGCTTAAATGAGATACTCCATAATATGGTATACTAACCACTGTTTTTGACCTATATAGTAAGCACCAATTGATGTTACCTGTTAGATCATCTTCATTTTCAACAACCCCACATAGAAAATATCTATAGAACTCTGGCATAACTGAAAAAATAAGTATAAAAATTTTCTCAAAGAGCTGCCTTATATAGAACAAGTATAAAGAAAGATGGAGTTCTTGTTTCCACCTAATTAATGTACTTTAGGGTTAAGACTAATTTAGGAACACAGGCTGGTAGGAAATTAACTAGCCTTCCAAAACATAACGTAAATTGCTAGAGAAAAATACTGCATGTTTCCATCCAAAGGCTCAAGGGGGAGCTATTATAAGATTAATCATTCCAGTTTTGCCTATCCCCATCATTAACACTTTTGTTTTAGTTTTAGAAGAGAAAGGAGGTTGAATCTTGGGTGGTTAGGGCCTTGGAGGAGGATGAAAGGGTGGAGAGAGAGTTATAGAAGACAGAATAGATCTTCAGCCAACATAGTCTTTATTAAAATGTGCATGTAAAGGAAAACTCCAGGGCAAGGGAACAGAATCAGAGAAAGAATTTAAAATGTAAAGGTTTAGAAGTAACCTATGGACATCAACATGCAAATGACCGATGAGGAGCGGAAATTAGAGTTAGGGATTGGAACATTTGAACGTTGGTTCTGAAAGTGTGTGAAAAGGGTTCTTTTGTGGAGTAAGATGGGAACACCCAGTAAGCCTCAACACCTGGCACTACTTCACCCTTTGGAGCCAAGCCGTCCTTCCTGACTGTCAAGACTGAGCAGGAGTTCAGGGGAAGGTGGTAGCTGATCCTGCCTAGTCCCTTTAAACCCTCGCATCTCCCCTGAGGACATGCAGCCAGAGCCAGCTACAAATACAGGTGTTGCCTCAACTTTTTCATGGCCTCTTCACTCACCTGCTAATTCTAACCCATTTTGCACTCAGATCCTAAACACTTTGTATTCTTCTCAGGTTTTGGCTACATTTTTCTGATATGTACTTATGACTTTTCTTTGACCTTGGAACTATAACTTCTTTTGGCTACAAATTGTCACCTCAGTTCACATATGCCTTTTCCTACTCTGGTCCCCAAGAGATCTGGTAACGGTGTAAATAACATTGAGACACCTATAGGGTTTCTTCTGGTCCAACGAGAAGGACCGGGACAGATGAAAACTATTAATCTATCTTAGCCAAAAAGTGCTTGGTGACCAGTGGGAAGGGCATCCAGAAGTTTGTGCTATAATACTGCTTTTCTTTATTCATCTGCTCCACCCCTTTCTCATCTAGATAGAATTTTCCAGTTCTTTTCACGTCTACATGGTTAGTCATCTGCATATTTAAATTAGATTAATGACCAAAAAATTCAAGTGAACAAATCCAATAAAGACTTTGTGAACTGGGCTGAGGAGTATTTTGAGAAGTGAATGTAAATAATTTCACTATATATATATTTTTTTTCATATAATACACTTAGCCTGGAATAATTTTTAGCTTCCCAGGGAGCAGTGTTTGATTAAAGAAAAATTATATGCTTTTATGACTCCAAAAGGAACACTAATTAAATTTGGAAAATGCAGACATTCTTAAGAGGAACAAAGAAAACATAAGTAAAGGGAGAAAATAGCCATCGATACTAATATATAAAGACATAAAAAAAGAGGCTTCTCTGCTTCCAACCTTTCTTGAAAAGTTTTGGAGTTAAGAGCAAATGAAAAATCCTTAGCTCATTTATGTGACTTGATTACCTTTTCAAATGTAAAACAAGAAAATCCTTGAGAGTAGAGAAGATACTAGGAAATAAAAATTTTCCATGCAGCATTTTCCATTTTAAAGAGAAAATTTCTTAGACTCAAAAGAAGTATCTAAGCATGGATCAATAGCTCTGATATTTACCTTCCCTTGTGGAAAAGATTACAGCAATCTACAATATCCGATTAGTTGTCTACATAGCACCTTTTATAATTGTCAATGCTGAGATAGCGGCATGTAACCCTATGCAGGAGTGACTTTTTAAAGGTACAAAAGACAAAAGAAAAAAACTTACTACACTCTAAAAAAGTATCCCTGGGCTTGTCCTGCTGGAGACAGGATATGAAGATTATTGCACTGTAGCAAAAGTGTCCCTTGATTTCACTCAAATATAAGAAACGTAGAAATTGAGCTAAAAGATTAGATTGCCTAATAAAACAATTGATAAACACAGACCAATGGGAATCTATACAAAGGAGAAAGGGCTATGACAACCCTAGAAGATTGTTTAATATAATGTCAAAACTACTGATATAAAAGACTCCAATTTACTCCTGTCTCTAGATACTGAAAAAGCTTTTGACAGTTAATTGGAAGCTTTTATTTTTGACATTGAAAAGCATAGACTTGCCACAAGGATTCATTTCGTGGGCAGAAACATTATCTGATCACCCAAAGACTAAAATTAATGCTAATGTGTATAATTGGAGACCACTTTTTTTTTCTTTTTGACAAGGAAGCAGCTATAGGCTAGACATGTTTTCCTCTATTATTTGGTTCATCAATAGAATTTCTGGCAGGCAAAATGAAGGAATAAAAATGGGGTACTTGAGGCCCACAATTTTATTGTGAGTAGATAATATGGCTCAATTCTGGGTTGCGTGTAGACTTGTAAAATCCACTTCTGGGGAGTCAAGTGGGAGGCTGAACCCCTTTCCTAGTGGAGGGGCCTATTTGGTTTAGCTCAAGAGGTATTTTCTTCTTAGGCACAAGTTCTTTATTGTTAAATAAAAATGTGTGTTACAGATGGTGCCTTCTTTGTCTTTGGAAACAGTAACATATCCCAATTTCAGCCTATTTCTTCTGTTCTTGCCCATTTTTTCCCCCAGAGTAATCTCTGTGGAACAGAAGAGCAGAGCTTCCAGTAATAGTCATACACTATTTATTCTAATTTTCTTTTTTTTTCACAATCTAATATATAAAGAACTTAGGTTATCTGATGAGTAAATAGACAAATGAGAATTGTATGTTCTTATATATAAACAAATCATAAAGGAAGTAGAGAATTACTTTAAAACTAATTACACCTAACTATGAAAATAGATATATGGTACATTGTGCAGTTTTTATCCTCCCTCTCTCTTTTTAAACAGCTTTATTAAACTATAATTCATATATGCTGCATTTTACTCATTGGAAATATATGATCCAATCCAGTGGTCTTTTATATATTTGCAGAATTGTGAAGCTATCACTACAATTAACTTTGGAATATTTTATCATCTCAAAGAGAAATTCAATAGCAGTCAATATCTACAACTCCAAAAGCCCTAGGCAACCATTAATTCACTTTCTGTTTCTACAGATTTGCCTATTCTGGACATTTTATACATATGTACTCATACAATATGTGGATTTTGTGTCTGGCTTCTTTTACTTAATATAATGTTTTAAGGTTCATCTGTACTATAGTATAGCATGTATCAGAATTTCATTCCTTTCTATACCTAAATAATATTCCATTGTATGGATATACCACATTTTGTTTATCTATTCATCATTTGATGGACATTTGGGTTATTTCCATCTTTTGGCTATTATGAATAATGCTGCTATTAACATTCATGTACAAATTTTTATGTAAATAAGTTTCCATTTCTCTTAAATAGATACCTAAGAGTGGAATTCCTAAATCATATGGTAACTGTACAATTAACCTTTGAGGACATGCCAGGATTTTTCCAACGAAGCTGTACCATTTTACATTCCTACATTATCTACTTACAATCAAATTGTGGGCCTTAAGTATCCCATTTTTATTTTGTCATCTTGCCTGACAGAAAGCGTCTGAGGATTACAAGTTCTTTGGATCCTTGACAATGCTTGTTATTATCTCATTATAATTCTAGCCATTCTAGTGGGGTGTGAAGTAGTAACTCATTGTGGTTTTGATTTGTGTTAATTTCATGGCTAATGAAATTAAGCATCTTTTTAGGTGCTTATTGATTATTTGTATATCTTTTTGAGAAATATCTATTCTGGTCTTTGCCTATTTTTTAATTTGATTGTCTCCTTACTGAGTTGTAAGAGTTCTTTATATATTCTAGATACAAATCCCCTATCATATATAAAATTTGCAAATATTTTTCTCATTCTGTTGATTGTAGGTTATCTATTCACTTTCTTTATAATATTCTTTGACCTACAAAAGTTTTCAATTTTGATAAAGTCCAATACACCTGTGTTTGGTTGCTTGTGTGTTTAGTAGCAGCATATCTAGGAAACCGTTGCCTAATCCAAAGTCATGAAGATTAAGAGTTTCAATTCTTTTAAGAGTTTTGTAGTTTTAGCTCTTGTATTTAGGTCTTTGATCCATAATTTTTTGTATGCAGTGTGTGGTAGGGTTCTAACCATAATCTTTTGCATGTGGCTTCTCATCGAAAATCAATTGATCATAGATATATGGGTTTATTTATGGACTCTTGATTCTATTCTATTATCTATATGTCTACTCTTATGCCAGTACCACACCGACTAGAATACTGTAGTTTTTTATACATTTTGAAATCAGGAATATGAGTTGTCCAATTTTGTTCTTTCCTTCAAAGTTATTTTGGATGATTCATTCATATGAATTTTAGGATCAGTTTATGAATTTCTGGAAAGAAGTCAGAAGAGATTTTGATAGGGATTACGTTAACTCTATATATCAAAATATCTGTGGAATGTGCAGTCAACAATATTATGTCTGACCCATGAAACTGGGATGTTTTTATTCTTTTTATAGACCTTTAATTTTAACAATGTTTTGAATTTTCAGAATATGTTTTGTGCTTGCTTTTAAATTTATTCCTAAGTACTTCATTATTTTTTATCCTATTGTAAATAAAATTTTCTCAATTTCATTTTCAGATTCTCTGTTACGTCTATCAAAATACAACTGATTTTTGTATATTGATTTATTTTTTTGTAAACTTGATGGATTAATTTATTGGTTCTGAAAGATATTTAGTGACTTAAAGACAGGAGTTTCTACATACAAGATTAGGTCATCTGCAAACATTGACAGCTTTGCTACTTCTCAGTCTGGATGATTTTTTTTTTTTCTCCTTCTTACTTAATTGCCCTATCTAGAACATCTGGTGAAGTGTTAAGAAGGAAAATGGTGAGACCAGGCATCTTTGCCTTATTCTTGATGTCAGAGAGAAAGCATTCAGCCATTCATTACTAAGTACGATGTTTCTAGAATACTTCATAGATGCCCTTTATCACATTGAGGATGTTCTCATCTATTTATACTTCGTTATGTGTTTTTATTATGAAAAGGTGTTGGATTTTGCCAATTTTTTTTCTGTGTCTATTGAGATCATTTCATGTGTATTGTCCTTTATTCTCTTGATATATTATATTACATTAATTGTTGGATGTTAAAACTACTTCACATTCCTGGGAATCAGTTTACTACTATTTTGTTGAGGATTCTGCATCTACTTCATAAGAGATGTTGGTCTGTAGTTGTTTTCTGGTGTATTTGCTGATTTTAGAATTTGGGTAATATTAACCTCAGAGAATAAGTTGGGATGTAGTCTCTCATTTCTTCATTTTTGAAAATATTTATGAAGAGTTGGCATTAATTTCTCATCTAATATTTGATAAAATTCACCAGTGAAACCACCTAGGCCTGGGCTTTACTTGTTATAGGAGTATTCAGATTTTTTTTATTTCTTCTTGAGTCAGTTTTGTGTCTTTCTAGGAATTTATTTTGTGTTTTATCTAATTAAATTTTTTGGCATAAGGTTGTTCATAGTATTCCTGTATAACTTTTAGCTTAGTTGATTTCTCTATTTTTCTATTCTTCATTTCATTAATTTACATTCTAATTATTATCATTTCCTACCTTCTGGTTGCTTTATGTTTAGTTTCTCTTTTTCTAGTGTCCTAAGTTAAAGGGATATACCTTCAAGTCTGCATTTGTTGTTTCCTTTTCATATTTTGACATTGACTTTTTAAATTATGTAATTTTGCATAATAAAAAGTTCTTGAAAGAAAACAATGTTATATATAAATCATCTTCCTCTCCTACTCCCAATGTTTTATGACCACTTGTTTTTTCTAACCCCATTCCATTATGACTGGGACCCATAGTATTTTATCTAACAAGTTTATTTTTAAGGTTACATGTATTTTTATATCTATATTGGCCATTTGCATGTCATTTTCTGTGAATTACCTGTTCTTTTTTCCTTTGTCCTGTAAGTCTGTTGGTTTTTTTATTTTTATTTCATAGAAGTTATTTATATATTATGATTACTAGTCCTTTTCTGTTATACAAGATGCAGATATTTCTTTTGATAAATCACTCATTTTTAATTTATTTGCGGTATAATCATTCTTGCAGAAGATTTTAGTTCTGATGTAGCCAATTTTGTTAGCTTTTTCCTTCATTAATTTCTCTGTGTGTTTGATTTAAGAAGGCCTACCACATCTTAAGGGATTAAGATATTCTTTAATATTTACTTCAGATATATTAGTTTTCCCCATATTTATGTTGGTAACTTATTTAAAACTAGCTTCTGTGAATTGTGTAGTAAAAATCTAGCTTTACCCTCATATAAGTAGCCAGTGTTCATAATTATGTTGAATATTTATCTTTCCTCCACTAGGATTAATATATTAAATTCTATAATATTAAAGGTTTTTTGACACATTTTAATATATTTTTCTATATATTCATGGTTGAATTTTAGGCTCTTTTTAATTTTTAATTTAATTTTTAATTTATAACCAAAATGGCAATATTCTAATTACAATAGTTATATATTATGTCTTGATATTTAGCATCCTTTTGATTCTTTTTTCTTTTTAAATTTCTTGCATATTCTTACAAATTTAATCTTCCATATGAATTTTTAAATCTTCCATATGAGACTACACCTGAAAAATCGCATCAAGATATTGATTATAATGTACATAAACTTAAGAATAGATTTGGGAAAACTAGACATGAATTTAAAGATTAATTTGGGAAATTTGACAACTTTACAGTATTGAGTCTCCCCAGGAATGTGAAATATTTCAGCACTTAAGTTTTTTTATATAATTTAATAAAGTTTTCTTTTCTTCATGGTGATTTAAACATTTTTGTTTATTCCTAAATATTTTATAATTTTTGTTTCATGTGGGTCTTTGATTTTTCTATATTGATCTTAATATTGCCTTTTTGCGTAATTATATAATTTTTAAAGTAATTCACAAGTCGATTCTATTGATGTTTATAAGTAGACAATCATCATTTATCAGCAATGTTAGTTTGTCTCTTGTCTTTTAAACTTTGATTTATTATATCTTTTTTCATTTCTTACAGTACAGTTTCTAATAGTATCTGTAATAGAGAATATATTTTATGCCTGCTTTTAAAGAGAAGCTTCAATATTTTAGCTTTATATATGATATTTGCTATAGATTTATAATAGATATTCTGTATCCTTTGTCAAATTAAGAAACTTTATATACACACATATATGCAGATATACTCACAGGGTATAGATCAAAATGCTAAGTATGATTTTTTTTTCCTAAGAAGTGGGGTTTTGGTGATTTTTAGTTTTTCCCTTTATTTGCAATTTTAAAAGCTTTTAAAAATCACTTTTGCAAAATAAAATAAAATTCTTTTTTGTGGAAAAAAACGTAACGTGTAAAATGAGCATTACTCACCCCAAGCTACCAGAAAAGGCTCAAACTCTCAATAGTATAGTCAATCTTCAACTATCTATTTTATAATAAAGAGTCTGTTCCTTAGAATATTTATTATTCCTTGTAAAAGGTTTCAACTATCTATTTTATAATAAGGAGTCTGTTCCTTAGAATATTTATTATTCCTTGTAAAAGGTTTTGCGGTCCAAAATATTTGGAAAATGTGGGGTAAAACAAAGTTAAACATAACTTGTTTAAAGAACGATTTCTTAGAATCTTTAAAATACAAATTAAAAGACTGAAGCTCCAAAAGGAAAATGCAGAATCTGGCACATTTTTCCAGGAGCATATCTCAACCATTGTGTCATCTTCTCTATTGTTCAGTGGACTACTCATGTTGTTGCTGTTTATAAAACAAAACAACAGTCAGGGTTATATGTGCCTAATTGAGCATAGTTTATTTCAAAAGCACTCTATAAGACTAAGTTGTATCAATAGCTTTCTATAGAGAGATTTATACTTTCTTGTCTTAGAAAGCAAACCAAGTAAGCATAAAAATTAGTCAACTTTGTCCTGCCCTCTAGAGCAGCAGTCCCCAACCTTTTTGGCACAAGGTACCAGTGCTCCTATGAAAATCTAATGTCTGATGATCTCAGGTGGAACTGAGGCAGTGATGCTAGGCTGGGGAGCAGCTGCAAATACAGATGAAGTTTCACTTGTCGCTCACCTCCTGCTGTGCAGCCTGGTTCCTAACAGGCCACAGACTGGACCAGTCCATGGCCCAGGGGTTGGGGACCCCTGCTCTAGAGTATTGAATTAGGTACCATGCATAGGAGGATAAAGAACTCATGCTCACAGCATTGAGGGATGAGTGTGGCCCTCAAGGAGTTTCCAGTCTAATAAGACTTGTATCAAGTGTCTTCCTTTTGAACCAAAGAAATAATAAGACCACTGATATCAATCTTTCTTCTTATCAAATGAGGACACAAACACACAAATGGATTGGTGATGAGTCCAAGTTCATGCAAAGTGAAGTGTCATTTGGAAGCAGAAAATATTCATTTGACTACATTTCCAGCATCTTATTTAATCGACCTGACTTCCTCTCCTACATATTAGATATAAATAAGAGATTAACTGTTGGGATGGGAAAAGTGAGTGAATGAGAGCTAAGCATTTTGGAATATCAAAATAATTTAATTGGATACTAAATGAATTAAGATGTGTGGGAGTCCAAATTATACCCCACATATCAAGTCTGCATAAAGCCAATTTAAATATAATTTAAACAAACTAAATAGAATGACTTTCTCATGCTAATAGAAAGAATGCAAAAAGTTGCAATGAATATGCTGAAAAGAATTTTATTCACATCAAATCATAATTATTAAGCTTATATTTCAACAAAGAATTTTGTCAAAGTTGAAATCAACAGTT
Organism: Pteropus alecto; assembly: GCF_000325575.1. Taxonomy (NCBI): domain Eukaryota; kingdom Metazoa; phylum Chordata; class Mammalia; order Chiroptera; family Pteropodidae; genus Pteropus; species Pteropus alecto. The sequence goes on along the minus strand of NW_006433716.1, from coordinate 2,978,373 downwards.
ACCTATAACTAATTTGAAATATCCTATAGGTATTACTGGACAGAGAGTAAATGTATTGGTTTGGTTTATTTTAATGACCACCACATTTCTGAAAGTGACACTGGTTTTTTCCCAAGCAATGTATGTATACACATAAAATGGTCCCTATAGAATTCTATACCCACAATTTTGGTTTGGCACCTTATGTTTGTTAAACCTAAATGTAGAAGAAACGTGTCCAGTTTTTGTTTTACTTTCTTCTTCCCTTTCTCTGTTTCTCTCTCAACTTTTAAGGTTCTCTCTTATGCCCTCTAAGGGCCCACTGAGCCATTCTTTAGCTCTAACTATACAAAGCCCCAAACTTCCATACTCTTCTCTCTTTTGATCCAATTGAATCCCTATGATTCAATACGACTTGTTACTCCTCCCTAGCCCATGCTAGGAGTATAACCTTGTGCACATTGCTACACATCCTGCACTGTAGTTCTCCATCAGAATAACTTTGAGGATTGTAGTAAATGGATGACATATGGAATTGAAGCCAATATATAATTGTGATCTTTAAGAGGAAAAAAGGGAGAATTAGGACAGATTCAAATGATGGTTTGTTTTCTCTCATGGTTCCTGAGTTTCTTGCTAGGCTCATCAAATGTTAAGGCCTTCCTTTGGCACAGCATTTCCATGGCTTAATTTTTCTAGAATTCTTTAGATGACAAGTTAATCTGTGTAAATCAAAGCAGCCAGGTATATATCTAACTTTTGATGCTGGGATGGATTCCCCTGTCCCTTCTTCAACTATTGAATGCCACCCAAGCACTTTCAGGCTTTGGGCAACAAAGAAAGCCCATTGGAGATATTGATTGGCGAGAAAGATTTAAAACCATGACCAACTTCTCATTCTTCCTTTGGTTAAGTGTTTGGGTAATGAATGAACCAACAAATGGATAAGAAGTATATTTTGTGGTTCTTAGCTCCTTAAAGTACAGGATATTGTATGCTCCTGTCCCAGAAATAACTTCAGGCAGAGTAGCCTCCTTCTTCGCCCAGTTCCTTTTCTCTTTTTCCCTCATTGGGTTCTAGGAATGATTTGCTTGGCTTAAATAAAAGCAACATTACTTATATCTGTTTGTTAATTGTCTGAGTTTTATGCCCAATGAACTTATGACACTATAGTGATTATTCATATCATTAAGTATGAGTTGGATTAACTTTGTTATAAATTACATGTGATAATAGTGCTGCATTTTATTTAAATGAAGTTAATGGTGTGTCTCATGAAATGTAATTATTTAAGTTTTAAAATTTTGAGAAAATTTCAGAAGTTGGTAATTAAAATTGTTGCAATGAAATGCCGAATACGATTATGACTAAATTATGAATTCATTTATTCATTCATTCATGCACTCAGTTAATATTTATTCAATGCCTGATACTGTATCAGGAATATGAATGCCAGGGCTCTACCTTCTAGGAACTAACAGTCTAGGATCTAACGTATAAGCAAGCGGACAGTGTAAGTAAGGTAACATGTAAGGTTAAACCAGGTATAGAAATGGGGAAAGGGGAGATGCAGGCAAGGAAATAGCATCATCAGGGGCATAGAAGCAAGAAAGACATGGCCTAGAATTGTACTCTGCTCTGTTGAATATGTTTGCTATAAAGAGGTCTAAAATGAAGTTATTGTCTGAGCTTGGCTTTTTTATGTTTAATGTAAAATTTAGAAAACTATAACTGATAAAGTATAAACATCCTTTTCCTAATTTTATGTTCTATATTTTTAAGCAAAATCTATTATCTATCTATTCACCTATCAATTGAAATACCTGGAGTCTTTATTGAAATTTATTTGTGTCTTCCCAATATGAAGCATCTCTAAAGAGTTTAATTCTTATAGTTCTGCTTTTCAGTTAATTGGCCAAAGCATAGAATCTTCAAAATGCAGGAAGAAAGATGGGAGACCTTAAATTATAATGGTATACAAGTCATGAAGTCTCCAAAATGGACGGAGATGATCATAATTAGGGGGAAAAAATGACCTTTTAATGCTGCCATGTGATGGTGAGGAGGCAGTACCCCTTGACTGATAGGTGTCATGGAATTCCTCCTGTAATCACAGTTCTGCTTTTTCATTTTGATTTACTAGTAATGATGCCACTGTACACCACACTTCTGGAAACTATTTTGCTAGCCTAGAAGATTAGGGAACTGTCATCCTAGTTTTGAAACTAATGTAAGTTCTGTAATATTCTTGGGCAATTGTTTATTGAGAATCTACTTTATGACAGATGCATTATACATGTTATATGTCTAGAAGGCGCTCTAACTTGCAGGTTAAGAAATCATAGCCATGAGAAGTTAAGTAATGGTCTGTCTTGTCTTGAAGCCACTGCTACTTCTACATCACATTCTCACAAAGAATGCTGATTCTCTACAGGTCATGCTGATCTGTTCTTCACTAAAGGCTGAAGGCTTTTGGATTTTTCTCATTTAACTATTTTTTTAAATAAAGCTAATTTACATATAAAATTCACCCTTTTAAAGTGTACAGTTCATTGGCTTTTGGCATATTTTCAAGATTGTGTGACCATTACTATTATCTAATTTGAGAACTTTTTTATCATCCCTAAAAGAAACCTGTATCCATTAGTCATTTTCCATTCCTCCCATCCTCCAGACCTTGGCAGCCACTAACTTGCTTTCTGTCTCTATAGATTCACCTATCATGGTATTTTATATAAATTAAATAATATATGGCCTTTTGTGTCCGGCTTTTCTTTAGCATAATGCTTTCAACAATCTTTCATGATGAAGCATATAGCAGTACTCTATTCTTTTTTATGGCTGAATAATATTCCTTTGAATAGATATACCACCTTTTTGTTTATTGATTCATCAGGTGATGGATGTTTGGGTTGTTTCTACTTTTGGTCTGTTCTGAATAATGCTGCTCTGGCTTTATAGATTTAGGCCACACTGGGAACCTATTATCACAGGATAAATCACATTGTATTGTAATTCTATTGTAATTATAATGTACTATATCATATTGTCTCTCCTGTCATTCTGTAACTTCAATAAGTACACAAAGAATAATCGTCTTGTTAGCATTATATCAAACATAGTACATCCATGTAGGAAACATGTGAGTGTATAAATTAAAGAAGTCAGTTATTTAGGTGAGAACTTTGAACTGCTCATCTAGCTTGCCATGTGTCACTTAACTGAGGGGCTATATCTCTCACTCTGTTTAGAGTATGTTTTTGAGGCTGAAGATTCTGCTTTAGATTTTTTCCTGACATTTTTGTTTTTCAAGAGAGTGGAGGTTACATCGATACAGCAGCCTCATAATTTGTTTGGTTGAGTTGAGTATTACCACCTATCAACAAAAGTCAGAGGAAAGCTAGATTTGTTTTGACAGCTTGAGCTGAGACCATTTGGGACCTTTATTAATAAGGGAAGTAGACCATGATCCCAAGTTTGTCTTCTGTTGTCTTGCCAATTAAAACTGCCTGCCTGGGCATGTGTCACTGCCCCACAATGGGATTCTTCTCACTGGGGACACTGAAAAAGTCCATCAGTGTTCAATTTATTTCCTCTTTTGATTTTCTCATTTCCTCTTTGCCTAACTTTTCTTTGACTGTCCCTGAACTTGTTCAGGGAGATTTTCTGTGCTTAGTACAAAATGTTGCCCAACTCCTAATTCTCTCTTTCAAAGGGAAGAGGATCTAATCAGAGCAAGAGTGCCTCATTCATTTGTTGCCCCCAAATAAAGCCTGGTTGTTGGGGCCTGCCTTCCCTTTGGGCATCTTGCTCAGGTGCTTAGACCTCCTTCTCAGCCTTGAACCCACAAGAGGTCCCAAGGGATGCTGAGCACTATGGTGGTGGGGGAGGGGGCCTGCAGGGGCAAGTCTGAATGTGGCAAGTGCTCTGGCAGACTTTGCTTTCCCCTCCCTCCTGCATCTGCCTACTCCTTGCCTAGTGAGAATGACAGGAAGGGAGAAGGGAGCTGCCAGGTTTCCTGTATGCATGTCTGTGGGAGGGAGACGAAGAGGGCTGGCAGCCATGAACTAAGTGGGCTCCATTCCATCTATCTTTTCTGATTAAAGTGAAGTAGATTCAGGCTGCTGCCTGTGAGCTGTGATGGAAGCCATAGCTCAGAGACAATTCCTGGAATGATTGTTCTAGACATTGCACCCATTTTTACCCCAAAGCAACATACAGGCTGAGGGGGTTGAGAAGTCTAGAGCTGTCTGTACATTCTCAGTATTTGGGTGATAATCTCCATGTACTATTTTATAAACTTCAAAGAAAATATTGTAAAAATATAAATAATGTCCCTAAAAGTATAATGCATTTTTGGTGTGGTATCCCATAGCTTTAATTTTTATGTTATTTTACTGCTGTTGAGATCTCCCATTTGGAGGAAAAGGGGGTTGGCCTCCACATAACTGCCATTAAAGGTTATTATTTAAAGACTCAATGTATCTATTGTTTCATTAAGATCCAATGAATGTATTGCTTTATTTAAACTTTTGTGCCTGCTTATTGCAATAGATTCCAGATCCTTCTGGATGGCTCTTTAAACATTTAACCTTTTTTTTACATGAAATCTTAATTTCCCAATCCAGTCTCGGGGAAGACTGGCAAGACTCTGGGTAGCAATCACTATGACAATAAAATACTATTGTGGGTCTGAGGCTCCATGGTGGAATTTTGGAGATGCAAGTCTCCTCTTTCCTTCCCCCAAAGCAGTATCCTGGCATAGCTCATCAGAGGTTCTTGAGGCAAATAAAATTCTACTGTGAGCTCTGGAGTTAATTTCTGCTCAACCATAGAAGATGTTAAGAGCAGTTTCCTGAAGCTCATTTCTTAAGGATGTCACTGACACTCACCTGAGCACCATTGCTCTTCACACTGTTGTGAGTCAGCCATTACTGTTGCTGTTCTCCCAGACATCGTTATCGCTTCTGTAGTCACTTTAAGATCTGCTGACGTGACAAGGGCTGCACCAGTGAAATGTATCCGTTTTCTTTTTCTCCTCCATGATTCAGAGGGCTTCTGTTGTTAAACCTATTTTTTTTTTTTTTAAATTTTAGGCCTCCCACTTTCTCGACAAACTTGAAATAAATTCTCTTGCGATATATCAGCATATTTCAGAAACATTCTATGTTGCCTCTCAAAGTAACCTCTAGTAATCAAGGTCCCAGGATAGATACAGGCACTTCAATTCTTTCATATATCAGTGTAAATTCCCTCATCTTTTAAAACTGTCTTAATCTTTCATCATTAGACACACCAAATTCTTTAGTACTATTCTTCCTAAGGGGGAAGAAAAGACTACCAGGTGCTCATAAATAGGATTTGTTATGGCTTTACTTCAGAATAAACAATGTCATGCTATGGTAAAAACAGCCCTAAAAACTCAGTAGCTTAAAGGTCATTTTGCTGCTGCTGCTGCTGCTGCTGCTGCAGTTGCTGTTGTTGTTTCTGGGGGTTATTTTTCTTTTGCTCATACTACACATACAAAGATAATTGCATTATAGTTATTTAGAGGTTCAGACTGATGAAGATTTTGTCACCTTACAACATTTCCATCTCATCATGATGTTCAGGGTTTGGTGCAGCAGGGGACAAGAACAGGTGAACATAGCTCTTAGATGTTAACCCTGAGAAGTGACACATGTTACTTCTAATCACTTTGGCCAAAGAAAGTCTTTGAACAGGAATTTTGGTAAATTCTAGAATTGAAGGAGGTGGGGCTTAGCCAGCAAGTAGCTTGGGAAAAGATTTGAGTGGGTTGGAAGGTACACATGATAAGCCCAGAACTGCCACAATTGATCTTCTGCTTATAGCATTTATCGTTCCTTTCAAGGAAGCCTAAAGAAGCTGAAATCAATAGGCACGAGTTTCTGTAGCTAAATGATGCTCATGCAGGGGTAAAGCTATTTGAAGCTTCACTCCTTACCAAGAGCGTGAAATGCCACAGGATTGGTAAAAGTCAGCCTGTGGGGCCACTCTGGTGTGCCACTCTTCTGTTCTGCCACCATCAAACGATTACTGGAGAGTGTGGGAATCACTGAATCACGCGAGGTCCTTCTTGCTGAACCTGCCTGATGAGCATGCACCATCTGCCCGTAGGAAGCATGGCACTCTCTGTGGGTTTGAAACAGTCTAGTGAACATAAAGTCAACCCACAGCCACTTAGACAGTGGGTTCATAAGAGGTATATGACACATCTAAAACTTGCTTGGAGTAAAACCAAAACATAGGGAAAATGCAATTTTTAAATGGTATAGAATTTTCAGCCATTGCCTGATAGTTTTCTAAGCACTTTTGCTATTCTATACTATCTTATTTTGTTCTTGAAAAGTATAATAATCAGTTTTAACCTCCTTGCCTGCTTTATTTATCTTTTTAGCACTTTCCACAATCTAACCTAACATTCTAAATATTTTACCTATTTTAATTGTCTATCTTACCCACCAGAATTATCCTCCTTGGGGTGATTGTCCCCCAACTGTTACATTCCGAACTGATCACAGTACCTGGCATAGAGTAGTCCCCCATCAAATATTGATTAAATATGTGAATAAATAGTACTAATTCTTACCAAAGCCAGTTTCATAGTACAGTGATACACAACGAGCCCTTAAAACATTGCCTTATTACATTCTTCTGTGTTAAAAATTTGCTTGTTATGCCAAACAGTTTTCCTGATTTACCTTCAGTTACTGTTCGATATTCAATACTTTTTGAGCTCCCACTAAATACCTGGCCATTGCATATATCAGTGAATAAAACAACGTTTCCTGATCTCATGGAGGTTTACGTTCCATGGAGGGAAATAGTTAATAAACACAATAGATAAATTATATTTTTTTCGGAAGCAATACATGCTACGAAATAAAAAGAGTAGGTGAAGGGGATTAGAAGTTACAGAGATGGGGAGGGGAAAGGGAGGAGCAGAGCATTCATTTGGGTGGTCAGGGGAAGGCTCATTGATGAGGTGAGAGTCAAATAGAACTTAAAGGAGATAAGAAAGGAAGCCCGGTGGGTATGCTGGAGTGGAGTAGAGAGCGTGTTCCAGGAAGAGGAGCTAGCTGGGGCTAGGGCTAAGGAAAGTGGTTTGAAAATAGTAGGGAGGCTTGTGTGGCTGATGCTGAGAGGATGGAAGGGAAACACAATAGGAGGTGGGGTCAGGGTGGGGACCCAGTCCAGTAGGGCCTCAAAACTCACTATAAAGATGTAAGATTTTCCTCTGAGTGAAAAGGGATGCCTTTGCAGGGTTCTGGATAGAGAAATAACATGATTTATCATGTAAATATCCCTCCGGCGGTAAAGCTGAGAGTGGACCCTAGGGCAAGAAGGGTAGAAGTGGTGAGGCTAGAGGTGATGGTGGCTTAGATGCGGGACAGTAGTAGTGGAGATGGTAAGAAGTGGTCGGATTCTGCAAAAGTGGTCAAATTCATGCATTCATTATCTGGTGGATGTTTTCTGCCTTTCCTAGTTATAGGTAGGTATAAATTTAGAAACATTGTGCAGTCACTGGAGTCTGCCTTCCATGTCTAGACTCCTCTTGATACTGTGCCTTTATCTGCAGAGACCCTTCCCTGTCTTCTGGGTGTGTTATGTCCCCTTCATCTCCTTTCCATATCAAACAACTGCACTTACCAAAGAATTATAGTTTGAATGCATTTGTGTTTTCAGCCTTTACTTCTTGCATTGTTTACAAGCTCTTTTCAATACAATGTGTGCTCTTTTCAGGGAATTTCAGGCATCACTAGTATAGTCCTAGCCCCACTGCCCAGGTCTTTCCAACTAATCTCTCTTATTTTTTAAGTTTGGTCCCTCAGATCACAATAGCTGCTCCATAGGTGAACCTGGAAACAGGTTCTTGTTTCATCTGTATAGTGTGATAGGAGGAAGGTCAGAAGATTAAGCCTGCGGGTGTCTGTTTTTATGGGAGATGACCTGGACTAGGGCAGTTTGAGACTGGATGTCTGTTGCTCTTTGAAAAGAAGGAACTAATGTCATTGCTAGCAGATTCTTTCCCTTCGATCTGCTCACCTCTCCTTATCTCTTTATCTATTTTCCTTCCTTCTCACTCACTAGATCAAAAATAATCCCAAACTTTTCTGTATGTTTTATGTCGAGCATTTTAACTATCTCCAATACCTTTAGGGTTTCATTTTCTTTGAGTTATTTCTCTCAAGCAAAGGTAATTTCACAAAGAAAGAATTCCAATTCCAGCTATTATCATTAATTGTTTTTTATAATCTCATGTGTCACTTAAATGAAATAATCTCTTGTTTGTTTGGTAGGTGATGACCCAGAAATTAAGTCTTAACTAAGTTCATAAAATTGTTTAGTGGCAGAGTTGAGATAATACAGGGACTCCTTTCTGCATCATGTGTCTTTAGTTTACATGCTCTGCAAAATCTATAATTTGCAAATCACTTTCATGGGTCACAGTCAGGTTATTATAAAATTAAGATGGGAAAGTGACTGAGATCTGCGGATGTGTTGCTGAGATTCGAACAGATATGGTAGCACTGGGAAATGAGACTCATTCCTAAGCGCTATTTTTAATGCAACAATTTCTTATTTGGCAAGACTGAATGGGACCAAATTTTGTAAGTACTTTCCATATTGTGATGAAATCACATCTCATCCCCAACTTCTTTGTGCACAGATAGGCCCAATTTTGTTCTCCGGGACTCTATTAGTTTCCTGTAGCTTCTATAGGAAATTGCTACAACTTTGGTGGCATAAAACAATAAAAAAATTTCCCCTCAAACTTTGGAGGACAGAATTCCAAAATCAAGGTGTCAAAGTGTCATCATGAGTGAACTCTCTCTCAGGAACAATCTGTAACCTTCCTCTTCTAGCCTCTGGTGGCTGCCGGCAGTCCTTGGTGCTCCTTGGTTTGTGACTGCATCACTATAGTCTCTGCCCCGTCTTCACATCACATTCTCCTCTGTGTGCATGTTGAATGTCCTCCTCCCACATCATCTAGGGTCATCTCCTCATTTCAAAACCCCTAATTTAATCACATCTTCAAAGACCCTTTTTTCAAATAAGGTAGCATTTAGAGATTTCAGGGATTATGACCTGATTTTCTTCAGAGCCACCTTTCAGCCCATTACAAGCCTTAATCTAAGTGCTGTCCTGAGTCCCTTCCCTTCTAATCTCTTTTTCACAAGTTTTTTAAAACACAGTACCTTATTTTCTGTCACAATTTGTGTTATTTATATAAATTTATACTTTCTAAAAAATTACATAGCCCTTTGTTTCTGATTTCCTGAAGCAGGGGTTGGTAAACGTTTTCTGTAAAGGGCCAGATAGCAAATACTTTAGGCTTGTGTTTTTGTTAAAACTATTCACCTCTGCTCATGTAGCATGAAGGCAGGCCAATAGTAAAAGAACGCATGAAAATAAAAAGCAGATTTGCAATGTTGGCCTTAGCTTGCGGATCCTTGATCTAAAGACTTCCCTTTGTCTCTTTTATTATTTCTGAATATAAAGTTTTGATTTCAGTCTTTGCTATTAAAGATAGCACCATCTACTTTGTGTTTTCCTACTATCAAACCAAAAATAATTTACACAGAAATTCAGTGAATTGCAGTTTGGTACTTCCAAAATAAAAAAAATTCAAAATTTTTGTCTTTTTTTTTTTTTTCTTTTGGCTATGCCTTTTTGCATGTCCCATTCAATTATGCATTCATTAATTCAACAAGTATTTGTTGTAAGTGTGCTGGATACCAAACATTGTGTCCAGGGCTGAGATCCATGTGACCAAATATATGTTGTGAAGAGAGGATTTAAAGTGGTCATTTTTGAAATGTGTAGAATGAGTCATCAGGCTTTAATGATGGGTGTGACATGAGCATGAGAAGAAAGAAGATCTCAAGGATGAAATCCTGTGTTTCTGACTTGACTATGGCTGGGGAGTATTGTCATTCACTGAAATGAGGAATGCTGGAATTTTGGTGAAGCTTATGATTTGACATTGGTTGAATTGACTTGGAAGTCTGCTTTTCTCAAAGGTTTTTGCTCACTATCTCAGAATTTCTTCTTAATTTACTTAAAAAATGTCCATATAAATGTAAATGTATGTATATTATATGTATGAGATATTATCCTTTCAGGGGCTATAACAGTAATCGTAATCTTGACCCACTTGCTTCTCATAGAAATTCTGGTAAGAGATAGGATAGCTATTCTTACACCAATATATGTAAAAGAAAAGAATGAAAATAGCAAGTATTTATCAAGCACCAGCTATAGATACATTTTTATTTCATTCTTACAATTAATATGTAATCAATGATATACATACTAAGATTTTTTTTCTATAATGCTGATATGTAAAGGGAGACATAGAAAGGTTAATTAATTTGCCCAACTTTTGAGCTAGGATTTGAACCCAGTCAGCTTTTTCTTATTTCTGAGTGAACTGATAGACTTATAAACAACTTGCTTATAATTTTTCACATTAAATGACACTGTAGCCGGGAGGGCTTCCCAGAACACTTCCGCGCAAAACCTAGGAACACATAGTCTAGATGCCCCCTCTGATGAGCTTCTCAAATTTCATGTGCTTCTTTTTTCCCATAGCACTTATTTAATTACTTTTTACAGACTATTTTTTCTGAGGGCAAAGGTTTTTTTTATTCTCTATTTCTTATAATACTGAGCAGAAAATCAGTGCTCAATGCATGTTTTCTGAATTGAGAATGAATCTCCTCTCTGTTTAAGGGCTATTAAACTCATATCAGATTTTACCTTTTACAGAGTCTTGAGCACGAATCATCACAGAATAATTTATTAGTTTGGGACATCCCCGTTCCAGTGCTACAGCAATTTTGTTCTTGAGAATTCTTGACTGAAAAGAAAGTAAAACAAGCAAGAGCAAAACAAAACAAACAATGCAATAACATAGCAAAACACTAAAGAATGAGTCTCAAATCAATGGAAGTGTGATAGGAGAAATATTTGGGGGTAGTTGGTCCTTTAAAGGAAATTGAGTTCTTAGGTAAAGGATTGCAAATGAGACTAAATTGCATTCATCAGTTTCAAGTATTGGCTGAAACTGAGCTCCTTGAGGCAAGGTGGGCATTTGACCAAAAGAAGAAAAAAGGTCGCTTTTAAAGTCTCTTTTAGTACTTTGAGTCGATGACTTTAAATAGCTATCTACTGTGGCTCAGTCTTAGGTTATATATTTTAGAGATATTGTTTTATTTAACCCTCACAACTTTGTGATATAGGTTTTATTTTTAATACATGAGGAAACTGAAAACTAGAGATGTTAGGTAATTTGCCCAGTGACACATGGCTGTTAAGTGAACACAGCTGTCCTAGGAACAGCTACTGCAAAGCCCATGTTTTCTCCATTATGCCACTCAAAGTAATGACACAGGTAATTTATGGATTGATAAGGGTGCAATTCTCCAAATTTACTAAAGTAATTCTTAGATTTCAATTTGCATCAAAATCACTTGAGGTTCTTGTTAAAATGCAAATTTTGATTCAGCGTGGGCCCTGACTTTCCACAGTTCTAACAAGTTCCCAGGTGATAGCAATGTTATTGGTCCGTGGAGCACACTTTACTCAAAGGCATAAGACACTTCTGTAGTTAATCTCCACTGTGATAGGTAGATTAAGGTACAAACTGTTCCCAAACAGTAACCAGTGCCAAACCTTAGGTGGAGTAAAAGTAGCTGTGGGTCTCAGACGTCTGTCATGCTCAGTGCTACTCTTTAACACATGCTGGCTTACAGGAGAAGGAGAGATTGATTACACTGCGGACAAAGAACAGGATAGAAATAAAGTGAAGATTTGTCTGTCATATCTTCCATCAGCAGTAGCTGCTTTTGGCACACTGTGTTATTGTTCATTTTTCAATACAGGTTCACTGAGTTAGCTGGTTGTTCCGTTAGAAGAACCACATATAAAATCTCTCATTTCATTTTGAAAAAATAGAGATCCAGTCTTTTCTCAAAGCTTTTCTCAACAAAACACTGAGTTAGAGATACTTGGGGTGATGGCCTCTGTTCTCCAAAACTCTTCTTTCCCAGTTCAGGATATTGGAGAGTCTGGGGAATCTTAGAATCTCAGAGCTAGATGGAACTCCTAAGAAATGGCACAAAGAGCTCCAACAGCTCCTTACTCTCCCAGATGCTTTCTTACATGCCCTGGTTGTTTGCTTATTGATTAGGAAGTAGTGGTGTATCTAAGATTCCCATCTTCTAAGTGATAATGTATTTGTAACTTGGGAAACTCAGCATCTCTCATGTAGTGGTGAATGATTATGGCAAAGAAAACAGGAAAAAAAATGAGAGAGAGAAGAAGGAAGGAAGGAAGAATAAAAGCAACAGAAAAGGCTAACATCATTTATCTTTACCATTTCCATTTCTATTTGATAGTTCACTCTACAGTAGGTGTTTGAAGAGATTCTTCAGTACCTAAAAAGTATGTATTGTTTAAGGAGTATTTCCCCATCTTTTCAGATACTATCCATCTCATTTGTTCTAAGACAGGTATGTTTTCTATAGCCTCTTAGAATGGACATAAATAGGAAATGAAATTGAGAGGCAGGACGGAATTATGGCACAAAAATCGACCTAGTGTTTATAAAGTCCTGGATTCTACAATGGAAGTTAGCTGAAAGTCTATGAATTTTAAGATTAACTGAAACTTTATTGAAAAAGTTGTACAAGTCTGAAACCCTTCCCAAGATCTTTTCCACACTCCCTGGGAGTTTATGCTTTGATGTCACCAGAGTTAAGCTTAATCTTCTGCCACTGCTGAATATGTGTCACCCCTTGCTAAATCCTTTATGCCCAGCTAAATGCCGGGCCACTCACAGCAGTCACATACATAAGGCTACTGCAGACAGCACAACTTCTGAATGTATGACAGTGACAGGAAGTAACCATGTGGTACACTGCTGGCCACTTAAAACTATGGCTTATTGCCACATCGTCACCAGGGATTTCTCCTTAGGAATTACTATTCCCCTCCATTAACACTTGAGCCTTTTACCATCTTGCTGCTTCCTCTTTGTCTTCTGTTCTTTCTCTTTTCTTGTAACTCACAAGCCCAAAAATAAAAATGAAAACTTCTAATTTTCTAACAGAGAGCACTTTATCTCTAATACCTTCAAGTTCACACATTCTATCACAATGAGGTATTTTTTTTATAAAACAAAGAATTATGATGCTATTACTATAATAAAGTTTTAATCTCATTATGTGAAACAATATTTTTTGTAGGTGATGAACCAGAAATTGTGACAATTAAGTTTATAGAATTGCAGAGTTGAGATAACACAGAAACCTGTGCCTTTTTAAGTTAAGAATAGGTGTTCTGCAAAGCCCAAGATTTGCAAGTGTTATTTGTGGAGCACAGTCAGGTTAATAAGAAAGGAAAGTGTCTGGAATTTGAAGGTGTGTTGCTGAGAGTGGAATAGACATGGTGAGTAAATACTGGATTCTTCACAACTGGCATTGGGAAATGGGACTCACTCCTCAGTGCTATTTCTTATGCGACAGCTTCATCTTTATTTGGCAAAACTGAATAGGACCGAATACAGACTTTCAGGCTTTTAGATACTTTAAATAAGGTGATGAAATAATTTCATTGAAATCAAACAGCAGTTAGAAATTTATGAATATGAGAGTTTAAAAATACATCGGTCTTAAAAATTATTAGAGCAACATATCAGTATTAGAGAAAATGTAGGAAAAAAGAGAAAAAAGTAATTTATAATTTCAGTATTCAAATAAAACAAGCACTGTTGCTTTATATTTTCTTTTAGATATCATTGCTATACATACTAAATAGTCTTGTGATCTTAGTATACATCTAATTTTGTATCCAGATTTCCTAAGCATTTTCTATGCTCCACATAGTTTTTATGTCACTCTTTTAAATAGTTATAAAACAGAGTATTTGATCATTGTCCTTGGTGTATATTAAAGTTTATAATTTTGCATTATTAGAAATAATTGATATGAATATGATCTATAGATAGAATATATTTTCTTAGAACAAATCCTCAAAGATTGAATTACTGAATCAAAGCCTCATGCCAATATCTAATGTTCTCCTCTATGAGAAAGAGCTTTAGTATACCTTTATCAAATAGAATTTTATAATTTTTAAATTGCTAATTTGATAAGTAAAAAGTGGTATCCAGTTTTTCTAATTTGCTCTTTATTATTAGTTAGCAGAATTTGTTGTTTGTTATTTGTATTTTTTATTAACTTAGTATTTATATCCATAGTACATTTATCTGCTGTTATGTTATTGTTTTCTTACCCATCTGTGGCTATCAAGAGGCTTTTTAGAATTATAGGTGTGACTAAGCTAAGAGGTGCTTTGTTTAAAAGCACTAGGCTATTTCTGATGAGAGTTCTTTGCTACTAAAAGCAAAGGGGTGTGGAATTCCATTCCATTCTGGTGTATGCTGACTTCTGCAGCAGATTTCAAAGCTGTCTCTGGGCTTCATGTCAGTGTGACCTAGAAAGGAATGAAAGCACAGCCAGCCCAGGTCGCTGTCAGAGCTATAACCTTCATTCTGATTTCCTGTTTCCTTAAGGTTGGCCTCGATATAGATTTCACATTCTCAAGCAAAGTGCATCATTGGATTTATTTTCTTTTTGCTTTGTCAAAGCAGATTAATGCACTTTGAGGTTAGAAACTGCCCACGAATAAATGGCAAAAAAGGCAAAACTCATTTGAGGATCTCCATCTCATTGACCAATGATCTCATGCTGCCCCCAGAAGCTTCGTAATCTTCCTCTTGTACCACATATTCTGGACCTTTCAAAGGCTTCTCTTGACCATCGAAACCTCCCTGTCAATTATCTTATTTCCTCTGAATCCTGTTGTCTGCCAGCTATTCACTGCAGTGTCCTTGGGTTCATGTTTTACCCACTTCGGATTGCCCATTTCGAAAGGAATGTATAAGCAAAATGAGGTCACTGCTTTTGCTCATGTTCCTGTTCTACTTGTATGCTGTCGCTGTTTTCTTCTGTTAAAAATTTGCCTTAAGATTCTTTGCACATCTTTTCTTTTCTACAAAGATTTTCCCAATTGGATTACATCTCTTCTAGCTTCGATCCTCTCCAGTATATTGTTTGCTATTTTCTTTTGACATGTACTAAATTATAGTATCGTTATTTGCATATTCATCCTTTCCCTCAGTGGGTTATATACTCTATGAAATTAATTTTTTGACTTTCTCACAATTAATCAATATATTTCCCTCATATAGTGAGTGCTCAGTGGTTGATTTGAGTGACACTAGTGGTTAGACACAATAATTTGAGTGACACTAGTGGTTAGAATTTTAGGCACTAGGGGAGACTGAGGCAAAAGAAGGCATTTTTTGCCTTACATGTTATTTAATACAGATGGCTGCCACATATGGATTTCAGGAAGGGCAAACATTATTTAAGGCAGTTCCTCAAGGAAAGCTAAAGTCAAGTTTCTGAGGGTTTGGTGATGTTCACTCACAGCACTATCCTTTAAAGTCAATCTTATATCTGGGTTTTATGGGAAACAAAATTGCTTGTCAAAATGAGTAGGAAAGAATGAACAACTTAGCCAACTAATAGGCTGTAACTCTTCAGAAATCTATTGAGTAAAATTTTGTGTTCTGGCAACAGGTTTTGCTTTACTTTGCTTGGTGTTATCTGGACAAAAAGCAATGCTGTGAGAATTACGTAGGAGTTCCGGTTTACTCTTTTGGCTCTTGGCTGTTGTGAAGAGCTGTCAAGCCAAAGCTCCAGCGTTGGCTCTTAGGAGAGACCCTACTAGACATATACTAGTGTATCAAGATATATCTATACAAGAAACTTGATTTTCAGAATTAATATGCTAATGTCTTCATTTTTCACTACAGTAAATACATTACTATTTATTAACCTTTATTCAGGCAGTATTGGTTTTTCAATTGGTAAAAGATTAAACATTAAGGATTTAAGTGTTCTGTTTTAAAATATTTCAAAGAAGCTTTCTAGATACATCTCTTCTCTATATTGTTAAATAGAGCATACTATCAACAACTCAGTTATTTTCCACAGTTTTTCAAACAGCAATTGTTTTTCAATAAATTTAGGTAACAGCTATTAATTAGCACTATTTCAAGCACTATTAATTAGCATTATTTCAAGGGAGTGCTATAAAAATGAAGATCTTTTCCCTACTTTAGGTAAGTTTAGGCGATATTTTTCATAGTACAAGCCAGTCTGTGAAAAGCCATGTCATAGAGGTCATAGTGCTATGATTCGTTAGCAAAGGTCCTGCCACTGTGTTCATGAAACTAGTTTTTTAGAAGAAGCTTCAGGTTTCAGTTCACTTTCTAATCATTGGAATGTACTTAAAGGTGAATTTGACATTTGGAGTAGTGTATGTGGCTGACTTTCTTCACTCTGGATCAATGAAACCAAGGCTTAAGGTATATTTTTTTGGCTTCCTCGACAGCCCAAAAAATATCTTCATTGTGACTGGTGTTTTTGACTGGTTAGCACTATGAAATATAATTTCCATTATCTAAATTACCAACACAGTGAACCATGGGTAACCCATCGTAAGTTTTTACTCACCTGCTCCTAATTTGATTTTTGTGGTCTAAGACATCCATTTGCCTCTGAGTTTTAAGATATTGTAGAAAGCCAATGGATATGGGAATGATAAATGAAATCTTTTAGATTCTACAAAATTTAGACTCTACTGTTTGCCTTGTCTTCATTCCTTTTTTTCTTTTCTTCTTACACTGAAATTCCTGTAGTTCAAAGTATGACAAAGCCATTTGCAGAAGGGAGGATATAATTACTGAATTTAAACAAAAGTACATTAAAGACACGAGACCAGATTGACATTTAAGTTGTTGGGTTCAATGTGTAAAAATTATCGATTTTGTTTTGAAGTACTGTCCCCTCCTAAGTGACTCAAAGGCAGTATGAGAAGTCTAAACCAGGCATAATTTATAATATTGCCCTTGACAATTACTGGGTTAGAAAGGAGTATATGAACTCATTCTGGCCAATGACAGGTGAGATTGTTGGTGAGCAATTATAAAATATTTTTTCGCATAGAGATATATATATATAGGACAAGATATCTGCTTTTCTTCCGGGCTTGGTTGTGTCTTTGTGGGATGCTTGGAACTAGGGTGGGAATCTTGCCAACATAAAAAAGTTTAGCTGAGACAAGCTAGGGGGTATGACATGCTGAATTGACTAGCTCAGAGAAATAGGACAGCCTTGTACCTCTTTAGTGCTTGGGGCTTCTTACATAGGATAATAAATATTCCCATTCTTTTGGCCATTCAAGCCTGAGATTTTATTACTTGCAGCCAAAACCATCCTAACTGATAAAGTGTGATTTGCTGGAGTAGGCTGAAGGACACTACAGACTTTTCCTTCCATACTACCATGTTTCCTGAAATCCTACCAGTAGGCTCTTCTGTGAGTTCAAACAAACAGATAAACACAGGCCTCTATTAACTATAAATCTAACTTCTGGGTAACACATCCACATTTTATCTCAATATTTAAGAAAACTCTCATTGGTCATCAAGTTCCTGAGAAAGTAGT
>NW_006433716.1:2905744-2960741 GCF_000325575.1 Pteropus alecto | reverse complement strand
GGATGGACTTCAAAATGGGTGAGCAGTGAGCAGCTTTGTGGCAGCACAGTGGAAGTGATGGGGAGACACTGAGCACCAGGCGGGGGCCAGGATGACCACCAGAGGCAACTATGGCTTATCCCAAATGTAAGTTTTATAATTCAAGGCTGCCTCAAATGGCAGAGTTCTGAGCTGAGACACAGAACTGCAGGGTTTCTCATTTAAACTTACAGATTCTAAGATTCTGACATCTCCTAACTGTACAGATGTTATCAAGTTTTACCTGTCAAGGTTTTTCTGGTTGGCTGAAGAAACCCAGCCTCTACAAAATAATGGGACTTAATCCTAGGGCAAAATATGTATCCCTAACAAGTTGACTCTGGGTCTAATGATTTGGGCATATATAATTTGATTTGGGTTTGATAAGGCATATTGATTTCAAGTCTAGAAAAGAACATTTTCTTCTCTCCTTTTTTCCCTCCCTCCAATTATCTGCCATCTTCTTAAATAGATAGATTCTTTTCTCCCATGTGTTTCAGAGTAATAGAAATTTGTGTTTATTTTTCTTCTCTTGGTGGACATAGAATGGAAAAAAAAAAAACCAACTTGAATAGACTCCACATGAAGAAATATGTTATGTGGAAGCCGAGGACAGGTGCAACTTCTGCAGTCACACTAGGTCTCATTTTCTAAATAGAAACTTCCCAACTCTCCACTGGAGTCTGACGCTGATGTACACCCCCCCAGGTGCTGCCCACAAGAGCAGAGCATATGGTTCCGCTAATGTGTCATAAAACTTGAGAGAAACCATTGAAGCCTGCTCTCTTCTGGGAACAGAATCTTTCCAATCAATTCTCTGATGATCCACCCATGTCCTCTTGGCACCTCCCATCTGAGTCCTGCCAAGCATTAGCTCCTGGCTGCGTTTCATCTCTGCCTATTTGCTCCTAAGAGGCTAATCCCATGAATTCCATTTGCTACTTTTAGCAAAGGGAGGAGGAGGTAAATCAAGAGATAAAATTGTTTTGGAGATCACCTTAAGGCAATTTCAATAATAAATGACTACAGGGCTGATTTTCACATTCTAATTATAAATGACTACTTGAGTAGATGGGCTCTTCTACAAAGTGCTTGGAGTTATAGCTTGCACTTAGCTTGGTACTATTTCAAAAATACTCCTTAGCTTTATTATGCAGCCCACGAAGTGACCAGTATAATTAGGTTGCCAAAGCTTTCCCTCTCTTTATCACCCTCTCTCTTCAATTACTGCAAAGTTTCTGAAAAATTCAGCTTAGTGCCTTCGATTTCCTACTCGATCCAGGCAAACGAGGCCAGAGTAAACAGATGGTGCTGCTGCTGCACTCAGGAAGGCAAGCAGCCTCAGATGCTGTCGGACTAGAAGAGAGAAACAAATGGATTGTAGTGCTTCAGGGTCCATAGACATCTTTATGCCACAATTCCGAAACACAAATGTTTCAGTCTGAGCAATGGGATCGTCTAGCTCTGTGAGATCATGACCAGAGAAAGAAGTAACTTATAAGGGTATTAGCAGTGAGATTCAACATTTTAATAAATAATTACACATTTATTAAGGTGAATATTAGTTAATCTGGCACTCTTTCAGTTTGAACTCTCAATTAAGTAGCAATTTTGTCCATTTATAGTAAAATGGAATTAGTGATCTAATGAGGGCCCTGAGTCCCTGCAATTATTGGAATGCCTCTGATTCATCCAAGAAGGAGACCACTGTGATCAGCACAGTTAATGTTCTATTTATTGTGTATTCCATTTTTTCAAAGTATGGGACTCTGTCTTTGACTAAAGTGATAATTCACAATCTTATAAAACTTACTACTGTATTTTCTGTTGGGATGTTATTGAAAATATTTGTGTGCACAGGGCATCCTCTGTATAAGGATCACAGGAAAATTTTCAGATCTGAAAATCAGGAATATCTGCCTTGCTGATTATTTTGATTGACTTGTGTAACCTGTCACTTTTCCTGCTTTGTTTTGGCCTCTAGGAAGCTTAGCATCTATAGACTATTAATGCATGGCATAGAATGCTAATCTTATTCCTCAACTTTATCCTCTCACCTATATTTTTCTTAGTTCTCTTGTTCTTTCAACCATTTATTTTATTCGTGTGTGTGTGTGTGTGTGTGTGTGTGTGTGTGTGTGCGCGCGCGTTGGTAAATTTTGTGTGTGTGTGTGTGTGTGTGTGTGTGTGTGTGTGTGTGTTGGTAAATTTTCTCACTTGTGGATGCGAGAGGAGGTCACTGAGACGATGTGGCTGCTGATTGACCCAATATCTGGACCAGGTCAATGGAAGGTCCTCACCCCATCCCCCATCCTTGGAAGGTATGTTTTACCCTCCAGTCCCACACTAGGAGCCATTTCCAGTTTACAGCCTTGAGAGAGTAATGTGTCATTGAGACCATCTGGACTGTATACATGATTGAACCCCGTTAATATCTCTGTATAAACGTTTTAGATTTGGTGGGTTGGTGCAGAGACCTACTCATCTTATGGCTGCCCAAGACAAGCCTTGTAATTGCCCTTGCTTATTAAAGCTGCCAACTACCAATCCAGGATAGCCTGCCTTTCTTCAATCTTTCCCTGGCTTCCATGTGTGGAAGCCATTTTCAGATTGTACCTGGGATGCTCCCAAAGTTCTAAACCAACAGTGCAGTGACTGGAAATGTAAATGCTGTTGTCGTGTTGTTGTTTTTTTTTTCTCTAGGCTGTGTCTAATTATTTTGTAAATGAAGCATCACCTACTTTTAAACAGTAAATGTCTGCTAAGAGTCAGATTTTATGGGAAAACTATGAAATGGAACTTTTAGTTCCTTCATGCAATTTCATGAATAGATATGCAGCCACTTGTTCTCAATTTATATCTCTAAAACGTAAATACGACTTAAAGCTTATGAATGTACACAGGCCACCACAAAACTGGGATTTCCAGACTCAGTTTTCTTATGACTTCTCTGTTAGCTAATACAGTTGTTCCCCTTACCCACAGGGATCTGTTCCAAGACCCCCAGTGGATGCCTGAAACTGTCCGTAGTACCAAAACTTATATATATATATAATGTTTTTTTCCTATCCATACACACCAAAGATAAAGTTTATTTTATAAATTAGGCACAGTAAGAGGTTAACCACAGTAACTAATAATAAAATAGGACAATTATAACAATATACTGTAATAAAAGTTATGTGAATGGCTTTGGAACATTATTAAGTCAAATAAGGATTACTTGAACACAGGCATTGTGATACGGAGATAGTCTACCTGCCTGATCAGATAGTCCATCTGATAACTGAGGCGGGATGGAGCAGGATGGCACAAGATTTTATCACGACATTCAAGGCAGTGCACAACTTAAAAACTGATAAATTGTTTATTTCTGGAGTTTTCCATTTAATATTTTCAGACTATGAATAACTGAAAGCACAGAAAATGAAATCTTGGATAAGGCGGAACTTTCTGGGACTTTAAGTCACAGAAATCTGACTCTGATACGTGGAGTCTGATTTTTTGTAAGATGTTGAAGATACTACATAAGGGAAAGAATAAATTATGTAGCTTCTTAGACCTCCAATGTCCTGTCTTGGTCACAGTCAAATTATCCAGTTTTAATGAAGCATTATATAGTATTAATACTCATTTTGCAAGTCTGTAGCCTTTCTACAAAATGTGTTCATGCAAAAGGCTGAAGAATATTTTTTTTCCTATTTAAATTGATAATGAATAACTGGGTCATATGGTTTCAATAGTGCGTTTTGGGGTGAGAGAGCGAGAACAGTGTGAGAATAACAGTGTTAGGGTGAAAGCTGGAGCCATCCTACTTTCCCATGTCTCCCGGGAACAGTAGTCTCAACTCCATTAGTACAGAATGAGAGGCCATTTGGGTAAATATAGTCACATAAATATATCATTAGGCAGTTTTGTAAAATTCACATTATTTACTCAAGCAAATACGTAATTAGAACATTTTTTAAAACACAGATTATCTACCAAAGAGACTCAAACTGTTCCTTTGGAGCATTTAAGCCTATTGGGTAAAACTGTAATTAGGCCATTAATTAAACCCAAATCATATTATTTATTAAAAGGTGCTTTGCTGATCTGATAAGCATTTTCTTTGCTCTTTTAAGGCATTTTAATAATTGATTATTATAAACCCCTCGGCTATCACTTGCCTTTCATTCATTCCTTTCTGATTTGCTTCTTGTTTCATTTTATGATGATGGTTATAGATTTAGATTTCCCTGCGGATAATATGTGCAAAAATGCCTGATAGCATTGCCATTTTTTTCACAGTCCTTCAAAGATAGGAGGATGAAAACCCAACTTGCTACACTTTTAAACTATATCCTCTTTGAATGTTTTAGGAGAAGCAATTAGTAATTCTCCCTTTGTTTTTTGTTTATTGTTACACATGGACTTGATAATTTAGCATTTTTTCGAATTCTAAAACACTAAGGTTGTGCAAACTTTCTGGAAATAATAGATTTATTCTGAACCAAGTCACATTCCCTTTTTGGGTCATTTTTGTGACCAAAGCATGTGTATTTGTAAAATGCTTAATTCATTGTTGGCTTATCTTTGTGAACTTGAGAAGGAGTGATGACCCATATAAGGACCAAACATTAAAATGCAATCTCTGGTTTGTGGAGAGCAGTACTCACTGAACAGTCTTCCAAGGAACACGTGTCCCAAAGGAGTATAATAGGTAGGTGTGTGAAAAGAGTAAACCATTTTTGATTTGCCTTGTTCCAATCTAATCTTTCCATTATAGCTAGTGTGTTCCTTCTTTTTCCTTCCTTCCTTCCTTCCTTCCTTCCTTCCTTCCTTCCTTCTTCTTTTTTTTCTTTTATTTTATTTTTAACTTGAATATGTTCCCTAAATTCAGACATTAATATCCAATTGGTTTCTAGACGTGTCCACTTGGATTAGTTATATGAATTTAAATTTTAACATTTTCAATTTTTCTTTCTCTTTCTTTCTTTCTTTCTTTCTTTCTTTCTTTCTTTCTTTCTTTCTTTCTTTCTTTCTTTCTTTCTTTCTTTCTTTCTTTCTTTCTTTCTTCTTTCTAGAAATGCAATTTGATCAGTTTCTGTAAAGATTAAAATCCTTTTTTATTGTCTCAGAGGCTTTGCTTTTGCTCTACCCTTTGTTTGGAACCCCGCCTGTCTCTTGACTCTCCTTTGCCCAGGCAACTTCAAAAACTCAATGCTGTATAGCATTAAGAACGTAGGAGCGGGAGCCAGACTGGTTAGGTTTGAATCCAGCTCCCCTTCTAATTAGCTGAGCAAACTTGGCAAATCTCATATCTTCCTTGCTCCTTAGTTTCCTTACTTACCTGCCTCTTAGCTGAAGGTCATTGTGAATTACTTTGCATAAAGTGTTTACATGGAGATCAGTATTATTTAGGTCTTTTATTTCTGGGAAGTCTTCCTTAACCCTCCACTTCTGTTTTCCCTGGAAGCTCTCCTGTTTTAACTCCCACTACACATTGCATTGCACTTGCTTACCGATTACCTTTTGCTAATACTAAACTAAAAACTCCATGAGCAAAGAGATGAAGTCTGTTTCCTTTAATGTTCTACCTACAGCACCTAGCGCAGCACTGGTAAAATAGTGCCTGATTCCAGGAACAGCCTATATTCTTTGAGACCCCGTGTTAGGTGCTGAAGATATAGTAGTGAACAAAAAGAACATTGCTCACTTTTATGTAGTTTACAGTCTGGTAGGGAAGATAGATAATTAAGCCAATAATTATGTAGAAAATATAAAATTGCAAGTAAGACATACACTGCAAGGATAGGTA
Source organism: Pteropus alecto (assembly GCF_000325575.1). NCBI lineage: Eukaryota > Metazoa > Chordata > Mammalia > Chiroptera > Pteropodidae > Pteropus > Pteropus alecto. The sequence goes on along the minus strand of NW_006433716.1, from coordinate 2,954,923 downwards.
TGTAGTTTCATGAGTGAAATAGGGGCCCTTTGTCTCATATGAGAGTTAAAATAGACATCTCTGAAGTGATGCTTGGATAAAATCTGAAAGATGAGTGGTTACTAAATAGAAGAGGAAGAGAGAGATACTTGTGCTAGTATCCTGTTGTGAGCCCAGCAGGTATGATGAATTGCAGAAGGTCCACAACTTCCAAGTGGGGAAAAGATAAATGCTAGATGAAGTTGGAGAGATAGACAAGGGCCATGGATAGAAAGCATTGAAAAAAGGTTTTATCTATCATACGTTAAATGATAAGCCACCGAAATATTTTAAGTAGAAATATGTAATTATATTGGTATTTCAAAAACATTATTCATTTGAATGTGTGTCTATAGGTGAAGAATAGATTGGATGAGCATGGTTGATACAGAGTAGTTGTCCATTCAACCAGGTTATGTCTTGTAAAATGTTTACAAAAAAAGATTATGGTAACAGGGACTGAGCTTGTAGTTGTTTAAAAAATATATAGTTATGAGAGAAATTTAGCTACAAAGTAAACAAGAGTTGATGATTAGCTATTGGTGGTAATGGAGGGGGAGTCACAAAATGAGGCCCTGGTATTGGTAAGCAGATGGATGATTATTTCCATCACTTCTTGAGAGCATACAAACTTTGGGAGAAATATAAGCTTTATTTTGGTCATGTTGAACTTTAGAGGCTGTTGGGATATAATATAATTTCAAATAGGAAGTTGGAAAATGGTTCTGGAGAGTAGAGATGAAGTCTGAGATATATATTCATATAGAATCTATTGTAGAATCTATTGATATAAATCTGGGCATCATCTGCAAATGGGTGGATATTAAAACTATGGATGTGGATGCCATAACTTAGGGAGAAGCCCTAAAGTAAGAACAGAAAAGAGTCACGGGCTGAGTGCAGAGGACTCCAAATATTGTTGACTCGTGGGTGATAAAAAACTGATAAAGAAGTAACCAGAAACATAGAAGGGAGGAAACCAAGAGAATTATATTGCAGAAGCCACATGAAGAGTTTTAAAAGGAGGGCAAGGTCTGTCTTGCCTAGAGCTGCTAAGAAGTCCTTTGGATTAAGTGACACAGAAGTCATTGCTGACTTTTGCAAAACTGAAGCAATGAATGAATTCATTGGAATAAATTAAGTAGAATCTGGATAATGAAAAAGAGAAAAGATTTCAGAGCCTGTAATAAGATGTGTATTATGACTTACAATATTTTCCAACTTCATAGTTTTTGGAATCCTTTTCCTGGTGCACCTTATAGGATAAGATATCCTATATAATCCCAGTTTTGGAAGTATTGAGCCAGAAGTATTCCATGGGCAAAAATTCTTGATTCTGTCAAGTTTCTCACTTCATACGATGGCTTTGCATCTACTTTCCTGGTCTAACATTGGACTATAGTGTTAGAATTTTGCAGTAATTAAGAGAGAGGTCTCCAAAGCCACATTTCTGCATATTGGATGACCTTGAGTAATGTGATGGTTAATGTCATGTGTCAGCTTGACTAAGGGATGCCTGGATAGTTGGTAAAACATTATGTCTAAATGTTTCCAGTAGCAATTATCATGTGAATCAGAAGTCTGAGTTAAAGAAGTCCTGCCCTCCTCAGTGTGGGCAGGAATCATCCAAATCATCAAGAGCCCAAATAGAAGAAAAAGGTAGAAGAAGGGTGAATTTCTCTCTCTCCTTGAGCTGAAATCCCTATTTTCTCCTGCCCTTAGACACTGGAGCTTCTCCAGCTTATAGATGGTAGATGATGAAACTTCTCGTCTCTATAACAGATTGAGCCAATTCCTATAATAAATCTCCTCTTGTACATTTCTTTATATATCCAGCTGGTTCCTTTTCTCTGGAGAACCCTGATTATTACAAGTGAGTCACTTAAGATCTCTGTGTCTCAGTTTCCCCATCTATAAAATGCTGATGGTGATATGTGATATTTAAATGAGTTCATGCATGTAAAGTACTTAGTAGACTGTCTAGCATTTAGTAAGCAATTTAAAACTGATGGTGACAATTAGAACATCAGAAGGGACATTAGCTCTTTGTTATTTACTATAACAAGAAATGAAGTAAGTAGTTTCTGTCTGCATATATACTAAGAACATGCTTCTTTTGGGGGCATCTACTTGGTAGCAAAGATGAAGAAAGCACAAACTGGGAGTATGGCTCATTCTCTGCATGTTTCAATTTCTGCTTTTAAAACCAATGTTTATGGAGACTTTCAGAGAATATAGAACCAGCCTGACTCTGTGTGTGTGTGTGTGTGTGTGATCTATTTAGTTGCATATTGGGTTAAATGCATAGTTTCACAAAAGAAACTGGCCCTATATTCACTTGATTAATAAAGCCTGCAGCTTTATCATTCATATGTAACCCTTGTTTTTGCCAGAGAATATTAATTATCTGTTGCTCAACTTTTATCAAAATCTTTGTTAAAAAGAAAATGAGTGATATTCTTGGAGAATAACATAAGAGATAATCAGTTTGACATTGCTTCCAAGTTCTCTAAAATTTACCTCTAGATCATGAAGCTATGAGAATGGTAGGTTTATAACCCATTATTGCGACCTCGCAGAATTACTTCTCAACTGCTCTGTACACAGAGCCTTCAGTGTGCCTCAAGGCATGCTATTAAAAAAAAAAACAAAAAAAAACAACTCTGTGAAAGTCACTCTTAGGAATTGCTATGGAAGATTTTTATCTTAGGCTTCAGCACCTTCTCACAAACCACTGATATGCTATTAATGATAAAGTCTCTGAATTTTGGAACCAATTATGTTTCTCATTTTGTTCTGGCTGATTGCTAATATATCTATAACTGAATTTGTAAGCTTATACTATGTGTTGATGTCGTCTCTTTACCCCTCTTTTCTGCACACTGCCCTGTGTTCTGGGACTTGAACCACATGGGCTGGATCATGGGGATTTTATACCCTCTGGCTTCTATTAAGATTTGGTCCACAAGAGGTATGAGAGATCTAAAGGTGAGAAGAGAGTGAGATTAGGTACTTTTATTCCTTGAGCTCTCCGCAGGTTAGTACACTACAGGTTAGCTACTTCTTTTTATTTTAAGTTCCTAGCTCCTATCAGATGGTCCTCTCCACAAGTTCTTTGTCTGGATACCACTGACCACTCACCTTGCCCTTCAGGTCTAGAGTAGTAAAAATCCCTGGAGTGTTTTCTATTTCTTTACCAGAGGCACTTCACTAACCACTTTCTTTTATTTTTTAAACCTTTCCAACACCTTTGCAAATAGTCCCTTTATTAAACTCTCCGTAATGGATTCCATTTCAGTGTGCCGTCAGATTCCTGTTGAGACCCTGACTGATATACTCTAGCAACTATGCTGAGCATCCATTAATTGCCTCTTATTTTTACTCTAACCTATTTTATTTATGGATTTGTCTTTTATTTCTTTGAATTATAAATACCTCTGTTCTATAAAGCACCTCAAAATATTCTTTTGCAGAGGTAAGGTGTAAATAAACAAGTGCATATGCAAAGAAATATGCCAGGTACGCTGCTATATGCTGGGACTGAAAAGACAATTAAGTCTTAGTCCTCAGGGAGATCACAGTCTGTGAGGAGGATATTCAAAGAAGCAAATAATCATAGTGCATTGTGGAGAGTTATAAAGAATGTATAGACAAAGTCAGGGGGGTATATGGGGGATGAAGTTCCTTACTAAGCTTGGAGGTAGGGAGGGGGGGATGGTCAGAGGGACCAGGGAGAGGGAGGGGAAGAGAACTGAGGTGGTCACAAAAGGTGGAGCTATTGAAATCAGTTGAACAGGATGGTCTCAGGCACTTTGGGCCAGTCATTTGCCTCCCTGAAACACCAATGATTTTGCGTGGTGTGTTGGGATTTCTCATTCATCTCCTGCAAGATTGATTAATTATTATTTAAAAAGTCTTTTAATTTTCCAGTTTTTGTTTAGGAATAAAATCACTTGGAAAATGCAAAATACTTTGTTATTCTCCAAAGATTTATGTTTAATTCAACTTTGACTAATGAGCCTTGCAATATATGCCTAATTCCTTTCTTCTTTCATGTATATGCTATAAGGCTTTTATATAAATCACATACTCACTTCATCAAAAATGTTTTTAAAAGTAAGATAGATTAATACTGGGAATATGAGCAGCAGGTAAGCAATATCCAAGTAGTAGAATACACACACTCTGGTTTCAATACATAGGTGAAAATTGTAACAGTACTTGAAAAGGAAATTGTGATTTACTATCTGATCTTAGAATAAGCCTAAGAATGGTCCATCAAGAGCCTGCAGGCAAACACAATGTGTCCTGCTCTGTGTACTAAAGATGGCTATTTATTATCTGTCACACAAGTGATCAAAATCTCTGAATTGTTTAATTTTGGATTAATCAAAAGATGAAACATGGACTCTTACAGTCTTTTATCAGCCTTCAAAATGAGTCCCGACCTAGTCTGCTAACTTAAAAATAAAACCGAATGCAAACCTTCCCTGCTGTGTGAAAAGTTTGGCTAGCAGGCCTCCTAGACTTTTTTGTCTGTTGGGTTTTTAATGAGGACCAAAGTCTAGCTTCTGGAACATTGTGAATTTTGATTACAGTGGGGTTCCATCCTGGTTGGAATGGGGGAAATGTCAGAATCCTTGTGAGCTCACCAGCCAGCTTCTAGATGAAAGGCTTTGGAGAGGCTTCTCAAATGCTGCTCCACTCTTGCTTTTTTTCCAAACCTAAACTCTGTACCCACAGAGGTTCAGGAAGCACAAAATCCCAGTCAATCACTGACTTCGTAAAATGTCAATTTCTCTTTTAGCAAATAATTTTAAGGCATAATTGTTAGAAGAGAAAAATCAATCGGCCTTCACAGATTTTTAATTGCCCATTTTATTTTGCTTCCTTGTAAGTACCCAAAAGATGATATTGGATTTAGTACAATATTGTGTTTTTGTTGAAATCCTGACATATTGAAAGTAAGGAGGAGCCTTGAACATTGGTCTCCCATGATCGAAGTGCCCTTTTAGCAGCTCCAATCTCCAGGGAAGGCATGCTTCAAGAGTATACTGAAGCTAGAACATGTTCAGTTTTTTAGCTTCTCTCCAGAGACTTCTGCAGAGCATGCCAATTAGTGACTTGATGGGTGGCTTGTATGTGCTGATAGATATCCAGGCAGTGATCATTGAGCCACTCAGCTATAAGATGTCTGTAATTAAGTTTAACTCTTGTCCAATTTAGAATAAATAACCCTTCGTTAAAATAAACCACTAGATTTTATTGTTGTATTCATACTACTGTGATAGGGCAATAGATTTCAAACTCTTCCATTTTCCAACTCATGTGGTGACACAGAGGTTCTATAGGCCACCCAGTGGTTTGGTTCCATTTGCCCCTGATAAGGTGAGAAGATGGGGTATATTGGGTGTGTGTGTGTGCAGCGGGGCAGAAAGTAGACATTCTTCATTATAAGATGAATGATATGTCTTTAGATGGGATAAACTAAATTTACAGCTAACTTTTATTAACTGTAACTTAGCCATTTATTATTCTTTAGTTCTTTGAATATTTATTAAATCCCTAAGCCCTGTGCCAGGATTCTGTAATAAAAGTTTGCTCTTGTTCTCATATAAACACCGTGATAGGTAAGCAGCACATGCTAGGGGAGCTCACTTGAATAACATCTAAGATTAAAGGAAGGGAAGATTCCCTTGAGGAGATGATACTTGAACCAAATCTTGAGGGACAGGTAGACCATCAAGAAAAGAGAAAAGAGCATAGTCTAAGAAGAGGGAACAACATTACAATGGCAAAGAAAATAGAGAACATGGCATATTTGAGAAGCAAATATTCTAATGCAGACACTATCAATGTTAAAACTGTAGACCTGGATCTACAGACATACATAGTATATAAATTCTGTAGATAAACCTCACTGTTGCGGTAATGTTAAGTGATGGAGTCTGTATGCCCAAACACATTTCAAGTAAAAGAGAAATCACTATTTTTTCTGATAATAACATCCTCTATTTTCGTTTGAAAAATTATTCTTACTCTACTCTCATCAGCATAGTTGAGATGGCATTGTCTCATTGCTCTAAGTCTGACTACAGGAAGCTGGTATTCCCTGGCTGACTATACTTGTAATTGAGAGTGATTATGGCACAGAAGACTAAGGGGGAAGACTGGGGAGTAATGAGGCTGAAGCAATAAGTTGAGGCTAGACCATGAATGATCTTGCAGGTGGTTGTCACACTTTTGGACTTTACCTGAGGTCCACTGGTAACTGCTGGATTTTAAATAGAGGAGTGACATTCTTAGGTAAAACTTTGGAGGTGATGGAAGCTGATTGAAATGTAGCAAGAAGTACTTTCAATAAGGCAGGTGAAATTTTTAAAAGGTAAGCTAAAACAGTGACAATGGAAAAAAGACTGAAAAAAAAAGAGAAGATCTGGAAGATGTCAAGGTGGTGGAAAACATGAAACTCAGTTTTGGATTACTGAGTTTGAGAGTTCTGTTGGATATCTAAGTGGAGACATCTAGTCAACCTCTGGATATAAATATGTAGAATTAAGGTAAGGAAAATGACCTTAAGATATAAATTTGAAGTAGTCAGCAATAAAGTTAATGTTACTGATGACAATGTGTTAGGGATGGAGGATGATTTTGTGTAACAGTCGGCATCTTGTAAAGTCAAGTCACTTAGTGGAGGGCCCACAGTAATAGTGTTTTGGTTAAACCAGATGCCACTGTGGTGCCAGCAAAAGAGCCCTTGCCTAAGGTTTGTGGACTTATTTACAACTAAACTATTGTCTTTTTTTTTTTTTTTATAACTTTTGCAAAGCTATTTAGTTTCTGAGATTAAATTTCCTCAACCCAGAAATGTAGAACTTGTTAAGCCTACTACCAATTTAAAAATAACCTTCATGAATTCTATATCATTATTACAATAATTCAAATCCACGCCAATAAAGAAATTGATATAAAGAGTACACATGGCTAAATATTTTCAGTAGAGATGGAGTGTAAGGAAGGGGGAGGTGAGGTAAACTGTCCATAAATCCCCTTCATCTTCCATTTTGCTTCTTCATCCCAAACTCCTCAATTGTCCCTAAATATTGATGATTACAAACGAGTCTGAGGATGAATTTGACTCACATATATGTTTTATTTAGCTTGTAGAGTGTTTTTTTTTAAATTATTATTTAAATGGTTGTATCATTGAAAAATCAGGTTTTACATAAAATTCTAGTCTTCTAGTTTATTAAAGAATCAAGATCTGGAACATTGGGTTCATGTCTTTTCTATGGTAACAATAATTTGGAACTGGATAGAGGTTGCCCCCTTTATAAGGAGCATCTGCTCTTTGGTTCACCACATTTGTACCATTTCCTATTTCCTACACATAGGTGGATACATTCAATCATATTTCTGGATTAGCTGTGGAGGTTTGATTATGATCCTGAATTGCCCAACTTCCCAAACAATGATCGAAAAGAACAGAGAGAAGATAGATTCAAAAGTAGGAAGAAAATATAGAACGAGTTGTATTTTCATAATTTCTTGCACCCTGCTTTCTTCAAAGAACTGATTTTTTATATTCATTAAAATGCATTTTAAATAAGGATAAAGGCACTTATTGTAAAATGTGGTATGATTCACTTTCACCTTTAGCCTCTGAAGACTTGAATCTGCTTTTTAGAAAAATACTCAAAATGCTGTTATTATGATACTTAGTTTTTCAAACTGGCATTTACAATGGCATCTTTTCAGGGAATTCACTAAGGCTTTGGAGGACTGGATAGTTTTATGTTATAATTTTTTAAATGATTTTTTAAATTAGTGTAAACATATCCTGGACTATTTGGATGCCAGTTTTTTAAATCTTCCACGTGATTTGTGACCACATTTGCAATCATCTTTGCAACTGCATGATTGCAAGCGATCACCAGAAAAAGTAGCATTTTACTTCTAGTACCATATTTGTTTAATTGCTAGTTCATACATGGTATTTCCTACCCTCCCTTTTAAATGACTGTTTATTTTTCAGTTTTGAGAACCGTAGAATATTTGGAGTTGGTCTAATGGGATTTGCTTGAGATCTGTACAACTGTGTGCTATGAGGATTGACCAAGAAGATACATTTAAAGTCATAAGATAACAAGACATGTGTATTTTCTATTTTCCTAAAATGAAAGGTGGAGCTGTTAACATAGTTACTGAGTGCTGAATATGTGCCAGGCTTTATGCCAAGAACTCTGTATACCTTACCTTGCTTAATTCACAAATTTTATGATACAACTACTAACCCTATTTTGATGAGGAGTTAAGATTTAGAGAATTGCAATGCCTTGCCCCATGCCTTGCACCATCAGGATTAAAAATCTAGACTCTTTGACCTAATAACAGGGTTGTTTGCCTTAAAAGTGACAAAGGGGACAGGAAAGGAAGGGAAATATAAGTATTTTAGACAAGAAAATATTCAATTAGTTTTGCAATATTGTATAATGCTTTATAACATGAATAATAAATACCTGTAGTTCAAAGAACTATATTTGCCCATTGCTATAGTCAGCAATGAATACCTGTACTGTTCCTGTCAGCAGGGTCTGCATATTTCCTGCAGCTGACCTCTCAGAGATGCTTTCATATTTAGTTGAGAATGTTGTTACCTGGCCATTTTACACACTGTTAATTCTTTAAAAGCTACATGTTAAAAGTTTACCAAAGCCTAAAAGATTTTTATGCTTCTGAGAAAGCTCAAACATTTCATGGTTCAGTTGCATTTCAATAAATTTGGTCTATTATCCTGAAATCTTAAAACACTGTTAATGTTTAGATAATTAACTTTTTGCCATTGTAAGATTGCTATTGTTCTCTAGATAGCATTTCTGTAATTGTCATGTTTTCCTAAACTTTAGGTTCATTTAATTTTACTTGGGACTAAATAGGAGAATTATTTCGGGGGCGGGGGGGAGACTCTAAATGTGGATGTGAAAGGCAATATGTATCATTATTAATTATTACAGTAAAATGATAAAGAATATAGCTTTATCCTTTCATTGCAAAGCTCAGGGTTTTAGAATGAGAGTGACTTGGGACATAAGAAGCCCTTTAGTAGAGGAATCAAAAATTTTTTCAGTTGTCTGCGTATGTCCATACTCTATTATTTATTTTTGGCATGTCTGGAACACTTATTGGTCTTATTTGACAGCTTGTTTTGGATTTGGTCATCGATAATTATCGCTTAGATATGAGTTTTACCAACTGGGTATTTTCTGAGCAGAGGCTTCCCAATCGAGAAGGGCAAACAATTGCAGCCATCTTGGTTTTGATGTTTGGGGAAAATATCTACTTCCAGAAGATATAGAAAGTGAAAATGAAAACGACGCTGCCATGGAGAGGTCATAGGAGAGGAAAAGAAGCCTAAATGCTAAAGAAGACAAGATGTAACTGTAAAATTAGGAAAGGGATAATCAGAAGCTGCCCACAAACTATTTGGGTCTTATTTACTAAATTATTGATTATAGGTATAATTGCTCTGAATCTGGTGGGTATTTCACCTCATAGTCTATATGTTTATTTGTTATGCTTTGCTCTGTCTCTACACATTCTGTGAATCTAATACCCTGGGAATGTATCTGAATCAGTAATTCTAGGTTTTCAAACAATATTTCTGAAGTGAAAGAGAGTAATGGAGCAAGGGAAGAGAAAATGCACGTTTACTCCCCATGTAAATGGAAACATCAACGTGAAGACTAAGGGAGAATGACAGTGTTCATAGCATTTATAATTAGTGATAACATGGGAATGGATAGGAGTTAACATTTATTGAGCATCCACTAGGTGTCACACACTGTATTGAGCAGTATGGACATAGTTCAAAACAGATTTGGACCCTATCCTCATGTAAGTATATTAGGAAAAAGAGACAATGGCCAACTAATTAGAAGTGTTTTGAGAGTTCCAGAAGTAAAGCACAAGGGCCCTAAGGAAAGATATATGGAGTGGATTTAACCTGTCTAGGCAGTCTGGGCAGTGTCGCTAAGGAAGGATGTTACTAATTAGTCAAAGCAATGGAATTGTGAGGAAGGGAACTTTGCAGACACATATGCCCTCCACCTCCACGAAGGAGAAAGGTAATAAGAAACATAAATACATAAAGGCAAACTGTGAAAAGATCTATAAAGAAAATCAACAGATGCCATGACAGCAGGACTATTTGATAAAGTGGTCTGAGAAGACCCCTGAGGAAGTGATACTTAAGATGAAATCTTAAGAATGAGATGGGACCAGCTCTGAAAGGACAGAGAGTAAGGTGATTTAGGTAGAGAAGAGAGGACATAAGAAGACTTTGAGAAGAGACGTTCTTTAGGATATTTAAGTAACTAAAAGTAGGTCAGAGTCCCTAAATATGGTGTGTCAGCAAGAGAGTACCATGAGATAGAATTGAAGAGGAAGGCAGGGGCTAGATTTAGCAGGCCTGGTGGACTCTATATGGTTTACAGGGGTCATTAGGAAGTTTTTGACACATGGCACAGCAGCATGCAGAAAGACCTTACAGTAACTCTGGAAGATTAGGAAATTGAGGCTATGAAAAATTAAATAGGTTTCTAAATGCTTTGTGTACCGTAAATGACAGCCAGCTTTTGCATGTTAAGCCTGTTTGACCCCTAAGCTCACGCTCATTGGAAAGGTATCTGTGAGTGAGTCACTTAGACTAATGATTGGCATAAAAGAGCCCTGAGAGAAACATACTCAGAAAGAACGTTTGAATTTTTCAAAATCCCCACACCATAAAAATCCTGTGAATGGACACTCTTAAATATTTTAGAATTGACTGTACCCAGACAAATGCTACAGGGAGAACAAACTCTACAAAAAATCAAAACAAATACTCTCCCCGACACACGAAAGTCCCTACCCCCACAGATCATCTCTTTAAGTTCTCTTAAATATGCGAAGGCAAAAAAGACATTTTTTAGACTGCACATTGTTCTCATATTTTATAAATACATTTAGAAATAGATTTTTCCTCTTTTTTTCTTTATAGTCCATTTGTGACTTGTTTCTTGTTCTATTTGAATATTGTGTCTTGGCTTTTGGAGTCCCCTAAAATTATGTTGTGTACTTTATTGGTGGTGACAGTCAATAACCTAGTGAGCTGGCACTTGCTTCCCAATTCTCATTCTGTATTGGCAGAAAAGGTGTTCTCCACTGAGCACCTTGGAAGAAATATCAGACGTGGAGTGGGGTCATGGCCAATGAAAAGCTCATAGAGGTACACTTTTTATCCCTTACCTGGTTTCAATAGGTACTTTTGACAGTTTTCTCAGGTACCTTCTTGAAGTATCCTTCTGGTTAAGAAATGTCCAATGACCATTTTTCAGAGTCTTTGAAGAAAGAGGAAGGGACTAAATCACAAGATAGGAGAAAAGAGTTTGAATTGAAAACACAGCCTAATCATTTTGGTGAATGCCGTCTGTTCACTGGTGATCTGGGTAATGAGGGAGTCCTGGAGACCTGACAGCTGGCTGGCAGATTTCTGAATGAGTGAGGAAATTTTCCAGTTCATCTGTGGAGAATTTAGTCCAACATTACAGCATTAGGCTACCCATCTGCAGCCTGCAATTGGGACAGACAAGAGAATCACTATTACTTGGTGGAGACAAGCCACAGATCTGGAATAAGGCAGACTGGCATGCCTGTTTGGTGTTGGCAGAGCTGAGGTTTAGTCTATTGTTGCAAGATGGCATTGCCAAAGGAGAGTGAGAATCCAATTGCATTAGGCACTCATCACACACACCGTCTCAGAATGGACAGAATGTGTGGAATGAACTGAGAAACCCTGACTTTTTGAAGGCTGTTGTTCATACTCCCTTGCTTGTTGACTGTGTCCTTCCTAATGGGCTAGTGTCTTCTCCCTCCAAAGGCCATTTATTAATCCAGTTGGATGACTCTGTTTTGATGCTGATATCAGTTTATGGGTTATTATATCTATTTGCAAATCATGACTCAAAGAATAAAACTCTGGATGCAGAAACACTCCATATGTCCATAAATCACAAACTGAATAAAAGTTGGCAACATAGAAGTGATTGTGTTGGAAGTTTGAAAGCCTCAGTCAGCCAGCCTTTATCGAACCTCTGATATTATATGCTACATTACTTGGAAGACTGCAAAGGAAATAAAGAATATGGAAGACGAGTTGTGCATGCAGTTCAAATGGTCATCTCAAACAGGAGACTGGTTCTTTCCCACTGTATTTTAAAGGGGTGGATAACTAGATAACTAAAGAATTTATTTTTAAAAAGAGCCTATGTTTTGGCCGAAATTGAGCAAATAAGAGTATGGCCCTTTCTTTCCTTTATTTGGTCTATTATCCTGAAATCTTAAAACACTGTTAATGTTTAGATAATTAACTTTTTGCCATTGTAAGATTGCTATTGTTCTCTAGATAGCATTTCTGTAATTGTCATGTTTTCCTAAACTTTAGGTTCATTTAATTTTACTTGGGACTAAATAGGAGAATTATTTCGGGGGCGGGGGGGAGACTCTAAATGTGGATGTGAAAGGCAATATGTATCATTATTAATTATTACAGTAAAATGATAAAGAATATAGCTTTATCCTTTCATTGCAAAGCTCAGGGTTTTAGAATGAGAGTGACTTGGGACATAAGAAGCCCTTTAGTAGAGGAATCAAAAATTTTTTCAGTTGTCTGCGTATGTCCATACTCTATTATTTATTTTTGGCATGTCTGGAACACTTACTGGTCTTATTTGACAGCTTGTTTTGGATTTGGTCATCGATAATTATCGCTTAGATATGAGTTTTACCAACTGGGTATTTTCTGAGCAGAGGCTTCCCAATCGAGAAGGGCAAACAATTGCAGCCATCTTGGTTTTGATGTTTGGGGAAAATATCTACTTCCAGAAGATATAGAAAGTGAAAATGAAAACGACGCTGCCATGGAGAGGTCATAGGAGAGGAAAAGAAGCCTAAATGCTAAAGAAGACAAGATGTAACTGTAAAATTAGGAAAGGGATAATCAGAAGCTGCCCACAAACTATTTGGGTCTTATTTACTAAATTATTGATTATAGGTATAATTGCTCTGAATCTGGTGGGTATTTCACCTCATAGTCTATATGTTTATTTGTTATGCTTTGCTCTGTCTCTACACATTCTGTGAATCTAATACCCTGGGAATGTATCTGAATCAGTAATTCTAGGTTTTCAAACAATATTTCTGAAGTGAAAGAGAGTAATGGAGCAAGGGAAGAGAAAATGCACGTTTACTCCCCATGTAAATGGAAACATCAACGTGAAGACTAAGGGAGAATGACAGTGTTCATAGCATTTATAATTAGTGATAACATGGGAATGGATAGGAGTTAACATTTATTGAGCATCCACTAGGTGTCACACACTGTATTGAGCAGTATGGACATAGTTCAAAACAGATTTGGACCCTATCCTCATGTAAGTATATTAGGAAAAAGAGACAATGGCCAACTAATTAGAAGTGTTTTGAGAGTTCCAGAAGTAAAGCACAAGGGCCCTAAGGAAAGATATATGGAGTGGATTTAACCTGTCTAGGCAGTCTGGGCAGTGTCGCTAAGGAAGGATGTTACTAATTAGTCAAAGCAATGGAATTGTGAGGAAGGGAACTTTGCAGACACATATGCCCTCCACCTCCACGAAGGAGAAAGGTAATAAGAAACATAAATACATAAAGGCAAACTGTGAAAAGATCTATAAAGAAAACCAACAGATGCCATGACAGCAGGACTATTTGATAAAGTGGTCTGAGAAGACCCCTGAGGAAGTGATACTTAAGATGAAATCTTAAGAATGAGATGGAACCAGCTCTGAAAGGACAGAGAGTAAGGTGATTTAGGTAGAGAAGAGAGGACATAAGAAGACTTTGAGAAGAGACGTTCTTTAGGATATTTAAGTAACTAAAAGTAGGTCAGAGTCCCTAAATATGGTGTGTCAGCAAGAGAGTACCATGAGATAGAATTGAAGAGGAAGGCAGGGGCTAGATTTAGCAGGCCTGGTGGACTCTATATGGTTTACAGGGGTCATTAGGAAGTTTTTGACACATGGCACAGCAGCATGCAGAAAGACCTTACAGTAACTCTGGAAGATTAGGAAATTGAGGCTATGAAAAATTAAATAGGTTTCTAAATGCTTTGTGTACCGTAAATGACAGCCAGCTTTTGCATGTTAAGCCTGTTTGACCCCTAAGCTCACGCTCATTGGAAAGGTATCTGTGAGTGAGTCACTTAGACTAATGATTGGCATAAAAGAGCCCTGAGAGAAACATACTCAGAAAGAACGTTTGAATTTTTCAAAATCCCCACACCATAAAAATCCTGTGAATGGACACTCTTAAATATTTTAGAATTGACTGTACCCAGACAAATGCTACAGGGAGAACAAACTCTACAAAAAATCAAAACAAATACTCTCCCCGACACACGAAAGTCCCTACCCCCACAGATCATCTCTTTAAGTTCTCTTAAATATGCGAAGGCAAAAAAGACATTTTTTAGACTGCACATTGTTCTCATATTTTATAAATACATTTAGAAATAGATTTTTCCTCTTTTTTTCTTTATAGTCCATTTGTGACTTGTTTCTTGTTCTATTTGAATATTGTGTCTTGGCTTTTGGAGTCCCCTAAAATTATGTTGTGTACTTTATTGGTGGTGACAGTCAATAACCTAGTGAGCTGGCACTTGCTTCCCAATTCTCATTCTGTATTGGCAGAAAAGGTGTTCTCCACTGAGCACCTTGGAAGAAATATCAGACGTGGAGTGGGGTCATGGCCAATGAAAAGCTCATAGAGGTACACTTTTTATCCCTTACCTGGTTTCAATAGGTACTTTTGACAGTTTTCTCAGGTACCTTCTTGAAGTATCCTTCTGGTTAAGAAATGTCCAATGACCATTTTTCAGAGTCTTTGAAGAAAGAGGAAGGGACTAAATCACAAGATAGGAGAAAAGAGTTTGAATTGAAAACACAGCCTAATCATTTTGGTGAATGCCGTCTGTTCACTGGTGATCTGGGTAATGAGGGAGTCCTGGAGACCTGACAGCTGGCTGGCAGATTTCTGAATGAGTGAGGAAATTTTCCAGTTCATCTGTGGAGAATTTAGTCCAACATTACAGCATTAGGCTACCCATCTGCAGCCTGCAATTGGGACAGACAAGAGAATCACTATTACTTGGTGGAGACAAGCCACAGATCTGGAATAAGGCAGACTGGCATGCCTGTTTGGTGTTGGCAGAGCTGAGGTTTAGTCTATTGTTGCAAGATGGCATTGCCAAAGGAGAGTGAGAATCCAATTGCATTAGGCACTCATCACACACACCGTCTCAGAATGGACAGAATGTGTGGAATGAACTGAGAAACCCTGACTTTTTGAAGGCTGTTGTTCATACTCCCTTGCTTGTTGACTGTGTCCTTCCTAATGGGCTAGTGTCTTCTCCCTCCAAAGGCCATTTATTAATCCAGTTGGATGACTCTGTTTTGATGCTGATATCAGTTTATGGGTTATTATATCTATTTGCAAATCATGACTCAAAGAATAAAACTCTGGATGCAGAAACACTCCATATGTCCATAAATCACAAACTGAATAAAAGTTGGCAACATAGAAGTGATTGTGTTGGAAGTTTGAAAGCCTCAGTCAGCCAGCCTTTATCGAACCTCTGATATTATATGCTACATTACTTGGAAGACTGCAAAGGAAATAAAGAATATGGAAGACGAGTTGTGCATGCAGTTCAAATGGTCATCTCAAACAGGAGACTGGTTCTTTCCCACTGTATTTTAAAGGGGTGGATAACTAGATAACTAAAGAATTTATTTTTAAAAAGAGCCTATGTTTTGGCCGAAATTGAGCAAATAAGAGTATGGCCCTTTCTTTCCTTTTTTTTTTTTTTTTGCATTCAGTTGAAGCCGATCAGTTGACAGTAAAATAGTTTTACTACTATTAGTAAAAAATAAAAATAATACAATTAGAAAAAAATAGAAAAAAAAATTTATTGAGCCATTACCAAGTATCAGTTACTTTATAAGCATTGTATCATTAATCCTTCCGAAACTCTTAGGCAAATATTACCCACAGGCTTCCATTAAAATATGAGGGTTTTAAAGTTCACTTAGATTATGTGACTTGCCCAACATCAGAGAGCAGTTCATAGAGCCAGGATTTAAACCCAGGTCAAGAACCTCAGCTTATCTCTACATGGGAGGGTAAAGTAGATGTAGCATCATAAGAACTGAGATATATGCTTTTTCCAGCACTTACAAGTTGTGTAAACTAGGACAAGTCTTTTTCACTCACTCTCTGTCTCATTTTAAATGGCAAAAATAGTGGCCTCTCAGCACAGAAGATGGTTGGGATGAACATACAAAATAATGTATGTGAACTTGCTTTAAAAATTAAAAAGTATTACTAACACGATCTTTCATATAGGCAACAAACATTAGTTGAGTGCCTCCATTGTATTCAATACTTTGCTAGCATAGTGTTAGAATGATAAGACATGCTGGAGGCCACAGACAGGTCAGCCTAGTATGGGAAGAGGTAAGCACATGATTACATTGTAATAATTGCTATGGCATCAAGAGAAGGACAAAGAACACTGGAGAGACTGAAGATGACTTTATAGAAAAGATGTCTCAGATTTTTGTCAAATAGAGAAGGAGGCTCATGTCTGTCAAGAAAATATCTTATGATGTTTATTATATTGAGGAGAGATGATAAGAACATGGTATGTTAGGATAAAGGTGACAGTTTGAAAAATATTTTTAAACAAGTTTTTATTTTATATTTACAGAAAAATTGTGAAATAGTAGAGCTTCCATATACACATCACACCCAGATTGTCTTGTTATTAGTGTCTTACATTAGCATGATAAAATTGTCACAATTAATGAAACAATATTGACACATTATTGATTAAAGTCAATACTTTATTCTAGTTTCCAGTTTTTACCTAATGTCTTTATTCTGTTCTGGGATCCAATTCAGAATACTGTGTTCCACTTAGTCATAATGTCTGCATAGGCTCTTTTTGGCTAACAGTGCGTTTCCTTGTTTTTGATGACTTTAAAAAGTTTTGAGGAGTACTAGTCAGATAACTTGTTGAATGTTCCTCATTTGGGATTTTTCTGATATTTTCTTTGATAAAAATGTATGTCTGTCACTCTTAAAATTAAGAACTGATAGCCTGGTTAAGGCAGTGTTTGTTAGGTTTCTTTACTATAATTACTCTTTTTTTCTCCCTCTTTTTATACTGTATTCTTGGGAAGAAAGTCACAGTGCAGCCTTAGTTAAGGAGTGGGAAGTTATGCTCCACTTCCTGAGGGTGAAATAGCTACACAAATAATTTGAAATTCTTTTGTATGAGCAATTCGTCTAATACCCCCCTCATTTATTTATTCATTCAATCATTTATACATATCAGTATGGACCCATTGATATTTTATACTTTCAATTATAATCCAATACTTTTTTTTTATTTTGTTGATTAAATTGTTCCATCTTTGGACATTAGGAGCTCCTTCAGTTGGCTTCTTGTGGCTTTGACTTTCATTATGTTTGGGGGTTTTTCTCCCCCATACTTCCTTATTTTCTGGCACTACTAAATGTACCAGGCTCATTTTTATATTTTGCATATTTTCTATTTGTGTCCTAGAATCAGCCATTTCTCCAAAAATTCCTGGTCCCTTTTATTGGGGAATGGTATTAGAAATCAAGAGCTGGGTGCTAGATATGCTTGTTACTGCTGGGATGTCATTGCTTCAAGGCTTTCTGGGATGGCAGAGAAATATATATGAAAAACTAACCAATGTAGATATACATATTTATATTTTTATATGTAATCATCTGTATCAATATTGAGCTAAACATGACTTCATCCTGATGTGCCAACTCTAATTCATTACAACATAGATCATTCTGGACTTCTCCTCTTGCAGATTCTTTGGAATTTTCAACATAGACCATCACGTCAAAGAACAGTTTCATTTCTTCTTTTCCAACTTGTTCTTCTTGTTATGTTGTACTAGCTAAAACTTCCAGTAAGATATTGAATGGGAGTGGTGAGAAAGGATGTTTGTGCCTTGTTCCCAGTCTCAGAGAGGAAGCATCCAGCCCCTCACTATTATGATGCAGAATGTAGGTTTTTGTAGTTGTTCTTTGAGAAAGTTCTTTTCTATTCCAGTTTTCTGACAGTTTTTTAAATTATGAATGAATGTTAGATTTTATAAAATGCATTTTAGATGCTGACTGATATGATTATATGATTTTTCTTTAGCTTGTTGATATAAATTACATTGATAGATTTTTGAACGTTGATCATCTTTGCATCGATGGAATGAATTCCACTTGATTGTAGTGTTTCATTCTTGATTAAATTTATTGGATTCACTTTGCTAATATTTTATTGCACATTTTGCATTTAAGTTTATGTGAGTTATTGTCTATAGTTTTCACTTCTGTAATGTTTTTGTCTGGTTTTGTTGGCTTATAGACTGAGTTAAGAAGTCTTCCCTCTGCTTTGATTTTCTGGAAGAAATTATGGAGAATCAGAATTATGTCTTCTTTAAATATTTTGTAGAATTCACCAGTAAAACCATTTGGAATTGGTATTTTCTTTTTTGGAAGTTTATTAATTATCGATACAATATACCATTTAAATATTCCTAACAGTTAATGGATCCAGTGATTTTCTGCTCCAGATGTGAGGATCATGGCTGTGTTTCTCTGGATACGCCTATTCCACCTTTCAGCATTACAGTCTGCCCTGCAACCTCAGTTCTCTGATGGTTCCAAGAAAAGTAATTTCCAGTTTTTCCAAGTTTTACTGGTTATAAGGACAGGAATAATGATTGCTAAGCTTTGTACATGTTCCAGTTAAAACTTGAAGTCCAAGGAGACAATTTTCATGTGACTGGAACACAGGAGGTATAAACAAAGTAAGGGAGGCAAGGCTGGAAAAATAGGAATACTTCCACTACTTCAAGGTCTTTTGTGCGAGGCAGAAGTTTGAACTCTCAGCTATAAGCCAGAAATGTGCAACCATACAAGAGTTTTAGCTGGGTACAAGGATGACCCTGGTGGCAAGTAGGAGTGCTTCTCCTGGGGCCTGGAGGCACAGATAGCATCTGGTCAGACTTATACAATTGCCTCACACATACTCCTCCCATTTAGCTATCTTAAGTGTGTTTAATGCTATTGTTTAGTTATTATTTCAACAGGGCAGTCATTGTTTACTTTAAACGAACTAGAAAGAAAGTTTTCTGTGTCTTCTGGTTCCACTCTGCTTTTCCAGTGAACTGGGCTGTAGCGCATACATAAATAGCAATTGAACTGAGTGAACTGAATCACTCAGGAGTTTTAATGAATTTCACCCCAGGCTATCTTCAGCAGCCATGTTGTTAGAAATATAGGTTAGAGGTGAATTTATATATTATTTTCTAAAAGCCTTACAAAGTCATGTTATTTTCATACTTTTGGGTGAAAAAGAGGTAAAAGCGATAGTTCCTGTCCTGCCTCAGTGATTATTCTGCACCATATGTATTTATGTTATTAAAGTATACGCATGATTCAAAGTATACACACGATTTCATACACAGGAATCAACAGTTGTGATATAGTGGTATATTTTATCAGCAAAAGCAGAGGAAATCACTGTATTAAATGCAAGTGGTCTTAACTCAACCAGCAATCAGGTAGCACCATCTATGAGTCAGGTACTGTGCCTAAGCACCATGGGTAAATATATGAATGTCAGAGACCTGCCTTTAATGACTCAAAATCTAGTGCTTATCAGTAAGATCAATCAGATTATAATAAATGAGAAATAATATTAAAATGATAAAAGCAATGTAAATGCCTTCAAGTTTTTATTATGTAGCCAAACCTATGCTAAACATTTTGTATACATGATTACAATCTTTATGACAACCCTATACCCACTTTATAGATAAGGACTGTGAAGCTCAGAGATCTTAAGTGTTGTGCCCAAGGTCACAGTGAACAAAATAACCAGGATTGGAAATGAGATCTTTCTGGCTCAAAGCTTCCATCTGTTCACTCTGCTTTAAGGTATGGGAACACATAAAGTGTGATTAATTCTATCTGGATGAATCAAGAAAAGCTTTACAGAGAAGGTGGCATTTAAACTAGATTTTGACAGAGGAGTTGGATACTGCCAGGATGAAAATGAAGAAAGGAGCATATAAGAAAGGAGAAAGAACAAGAGAAGAGTTTTTTATTGGCGAAACCTGCGGTATGGCAGGAGCATGGCACATGAGTGAGATCTGTGGGTAAACAGGCCTGACCTGGATGAGGTGAAAAGAAAAGAAGATGAAGGGCATTGGCTGCCATGCTAAGACATGAATTATGAACCAGGCAGGGATTTTGATACATGGAGCTAGTTACATGACAAAATCTAAGTTAGCAAGGTTACACTGGACACATGTGGAAGATAAAGTACAAGGAAGCAAGCCCGGAGGCAGGGAGATCATTTTGAAAGCTGTTATGAAATACAGGAAAAAGAAATTAAGACCGAATTCTTAATATGAAGTCAAAAAAATTTATATGCAGAATAAGAAGATTTTAAGTTCTTTTATAAGAAAAATCTTTTGATTCCCCTGAAGATTTCTAACAATTTAAGTACTGAACTGTGAGTGGAAATGATTTCCATGCCTGAGTTACAGTAAGGGTTAATCCCAGGCTCAGTGTTCTGAATTCTAGAGAGTAGTCCTTGTAGTTTCTTCTGAATTCAACAAAGAAAGGAAAGAAAAGTTCCAACCTAGTCATGGCTGGGGTGTTAGTCTACATTTATTTATTATCTGAAAAATAATCATTTAATTCCTACAATGTGCCAGGCATTCCCTTATTCAAGAAAATTTATTGAGTACCTACTAGAAATCAAGCACTGTGATAGGCATTAGAGACAGATTGGTGAACAGCAGAGACATGGAGCCTGATTCCAGAGAGCTTATTTATTACCTAACAGATTTGGGGTGTGGTAGGAAAGTGCCCCAATTTTAACTGAGAAAAAGTTAAAAAAAAAAACAAAACAAAAACACATGGTGCCAAATTTTCCTTTTGGTGAAAGTCTTGTCAGAGCAGATCTAATTCTGCATGCATACCTCACTAGTTCCCTACTCTTTTGTGTCCAGACCACTGCTGTTTTATCTGGTTTACTTTTTCCTTCAGGTTTTTCTCCACATGTGGCAAGTTTGGGGCCCATTACTTTGCTATACAGCTCATACCTTGCTCCAAGTTACTCAGGCTTCTATTAACCATTTCAATAGTTAACTGTGACATTAACTCTCATGACCTGAATAACCCGGTCAAAGGATCCTCCTTTAAACAGGAAACTCCCTTATCCTCCCTCATTATAGACTCTTGGTTCTTGATACTAGACATTTGATCTTGATGGTCTTCAGATATGTATTATTTTCCTTGAACAACACTGGAGCTCAGTATCCTGAACCTTGAAAATTAAAATATGCCTGCAAATTATATCTTTTCCAACTCCTTTTGTTAAAACTTAAGTGGATTCTATGTCACGATCCTAAAATGTATTTAGAAATAATAAAGCCCATTTTCTGTGGCAAAAGTAAGTCCAAACAAGTCTTATATGTTTATTCCATGTCTTTGAAGTTCTTTTACAGAGTGTGGAAACATTTGTTAGTTTTTAAACTAGAAAATGTCAGAAAACAAAATATAGCCTGGAACTGGAGTGAGAAGTTTGGGTGAAATCCATACATTCACTAGTAAGTATCAATGGGTATTTCACAACACTGGTCATAAGGGGCTTCTTCATTTCTGGAGAGGTCAGTGATAGAACTAAATAGTGCTCAGAATCTGAGAAAATGGCTAAAATGATTCTGTGTCACAGGAAAGTACAGATCCCTCAGCCAAGACCTCTATTAACTGGCACTGGTCTGCTTGGGATCGGAGCAGCTTCTCAAGTGAAGGCAACCCATCAAAGATGGGCCATCTGCTCTGTTTCCTCAGCAATGGCACTTGTTCAGTCCTTACCTTAGAACCTGCTCCTCTCGATGAGATAAACAATATGTTTGAAGCACCAGAGATGCTGTGCAGCTTAGCAGAGAAATGATGTTTTATGAAGTGTCATCTTGTGCAACCATCTGGAGAGAATCACATTTGACCATCCTTGGGGACTATTCCATTTATCCCAGAGTTCTGATTCTATCCATTGAAAACTGTCAATTTTTTCTTGGTTTAAAGATAGCATACTCCACTGACCCTTTTCTTAGAGAAAGAAAGGTTTTTCCATTATATAGTGATTTGTAGGTAAAAGTCAGAATTACTGCAGATAAAGAATTGAATGAGAATATGACATATAAAATGATAATGCTTCACACTCTAACAAGAGTTCATTGGAAATCTGTTTCCAGCTTCCTATAAACAAATTAGAACAATGAACTACTTCACCACAAGATTAGCTAAAATTTGAGTCAATATAGATTAAAAAGTCTTAAAAAATTTTACTTATATTAGCCAATAACATAATTTACAGCATTTTAAAATTTCAATTCATTCAAAATGATGTAATAAGACAAAGCCAATATTTAATGCTGGCGATAAATATACCATGTCATTTTAATTCACTTCTGTATATATTTATTTCTAAAACAGATATTTTCCCACATAACCAAAATACTATTAATATACCTAACAAAATTAATAATAATTCTCTAATAACTTAGAATACTCAGTCCATGATAGAATTTCTTTAATGGCATCAGAAATGTTTTTACAGTTGATTTTTCTCATATAAGGTCCACTCATTGCATGTGGTTGCTATGTCTCTTAAGCATCTTCTTGAATATTAGTCTGGAATAGTCTTACCTTTCCTTTCTTTCTCATATGCCATGGACTTGTTGAAGAAATTACCCCACTTATCTTGTAGAATCCCCTATATTCTGGATTGGATTCTTGTGGCATAATTTTACTTGCTCTTGCCTGATCTACATTATGGAATAATTGACATTAAATATAAAGGCATGATCAGATCACATTAAATTTTTTTAAACCTCATAGATGATACTCCGTACTTCATATTGACCCCTGAAGGCATATAATGTCTGGTTTTCTAATGTTTGGTAATGCTGAATGGTTATTGATCACTTCTTTTCTACTAATCATTTTAGTCTATTTTTTTCATGACAGTTATTTGAGAATATTTTTCATTAGACCTTGCAAAATCATGAGTTTCTAATTCTACATTCCTCATGCATTTGTTAGCTATATTTATTCTGTATAAAGAATTGCCACTCATCCACTAGGTCAAAAGGTATGATCTATGGTGGACTTGGTTTCAACCTTTTTCCAAAGAGCTTTCTTCTTCATTTTAGTGAGGAATGGGAATTGGAGGTTGCAACCTGGGTTCTAAGGGTGCTCGTTGCTTCTGACTTGCCACTGCTTCCAGGTCTTTTCAGTAGACAGGATTAGTCAATATGTATTTTTAAAACAAAAGAGATTAATTTATTTTACATTAATATTTCTAGTTCAATTTTAAGATCTAGAGCTTTTTTACTTCTTGGACCTTTTCCCTCAAACCAAAAACTCTTATTCTCACTGACATTAACACAATTACTTGATCCTGAAACACCCTATAATTGTTTTAAAATAGAAATACTAGTATTAATACTAAAATGAAGTCTACAGAATATAGTTTAAAATCTTATTACTCTTATTATGAACGAAAAGTGAGCTTTACACACACACCACTCACAACCCATCCTAACTTCTTTTTCTGTGCTCTCTTCATATTTCTTGCCAATTTTTGTATTAGATACTTGATCATTTCTTCTTAATTATGAGGAATGCTTTAAATATTAGAAATAACAAAGCTGTAAGTTGAAAACATTTTTCAGTTTATCATTTATTATTTTTTAAATTTTATTTTATTTCAAGTGTATAGTACATTGGTTAGACATTCATATAGTTTATGAAATGATCCCCTTGCTCTTTCCCCTAATTGCTCTTTTCTCCACCTAGCCATTACATTAATACTGACTGCATTCCCTGTGCCATGCTTCCCATCCCTGTGACCACCTATCAACTAATGTGTGCTTCTTTAACCCTTCACCCCGTTCTCCCCACCCCCAACCCCCATCCCTTTTGTCCACCACTAAATTGTCCACTATATTTGCGAGTCTGTTTGCCATTAGTTTCTTTTTCTTTCTTAGATTCCACATATAAGTGAAATCATACAGTATTTATCTTTCTCTGTCTGACTTATTTCACTCAGCATAATAACCTCTAGGTCTTTCCATGTCATTGCAAATGGTAGGATTTCATTTTTTAATGGCTGAGTAATATTCCATTGTATATATGAATGGAATATTACTTCTTTATCCAGTCATTTGTTGATGGGCATTTAGGTTGCTTCTATATCTTGGCTATTGTAAATTGTGCTGCCATGAAACAGGGATGCATAGATCTTTATGAATTGTTGTTTTGGTTTTCTTTGGATAAATACCCAGAAGTGCAATTAATTACTGGATCAAAATGTATATCCATTTTTTAATGTTTTGAGAAACCTCCAGATTGTTTTCCATAGTGGCTATACCAATTTGCAATCCCATCAACAGTGTATGAGAGTTCCCTTTTTTCCACAACCTCACCAATACTTGTTCTTTGATTTACTGATGATAGCTATTTTGACAGATGTGAAGGGATATCTCATTGTGGTTTTAATTTGCATTTCTCTGATGATTAGCGACCTTGAACATCTTTTCATATGTCTATTGGCCATCTGTATTACCTTCTTGGAGAAATATCTGTTCAGGTCTGCTGCCCATTTTTTAATTGGATGTTTTTGTTGTTGTTGCATTGTATGAGTTCTTTATATATTTTAGATATTAGCCTGTTATTAGATGTATCATAAGCAAATGTCTTCTCCCATTCAGTCAGTTGTCTTTTCATTTTGTTGATGGTTTCCTTTGATGTGCAAAAACTTTTAGTTTGATGTGGTCCCATTTGTTTATTTTTCTTTTGTTTCCCTTGCCTGAGGAGATATGTCTAAAAATAAATTACAGTTAGCAATATCAGAGAGTTTACTGCCTATGTTTTCTTCTAGAAGTTTTATGGTTTCAAGTCTTACATTTAAGTTTAATCCATTTTGCGTCTCTTCTTGTATGTGGGCTAGAAAGGTGGTCCAGTTTCTTTCTTTTGCATATCTGTCCAATTTTTCCAACACAATTTATTGAAGAGAATGTCTTTACCCCATTGTGTATTCTTCCCTCCTTTGTCATATATTAAATGAGCATATAGACATGGATTTATTTCTGGACTGTCTATTCTGTTCTATTGGTCAAGGTATCTGTTTTTATACCAGTACCATGCTGTTTTGATTACTGGAGACTTGCAGTATAGATATCAGTCAGTGTGATACCTCCAACTTTGTTCTTCCTTCTCAAGATTGTCGTGGCTATTCAGGGTCTTTGATGGTTCCATATAAACTTTAGGATTATTTGTGCTAGCTCTCTGAAAAATGCCTTTGGTATTTTGATAGTGATTGCATTGAATCTATAGATTGCTTTGGGTAATATGGTCATTTTAATGATGTTGATTCTTCTTATCCATGAGCATGGTATATGCTTCCATTTAGTTGTATCTTCTTCAATTTCTTTTTTCAATGACTTATTTTCTGATAACAGGTCTTTTACCATCTGGGATAATTTGATTTACAGGTATTTTATTGTTTCGATGCAATCGTAAATGGGATTGTTTTCTTAATTTCTCTTTCTGAGAAATTAAGTTCATCATTGGTGTATAAAAATGCCAGACTTCTGAATATTAATTTTGTATTCTGCTACTTTATTGAATTTATTTATCAGTTCTAACAGTTTTGTGTGTGTGTGTGTGGAAATTTTAGGGTTCTCTATATATAGTATCATGTCATCTGCAAATAAGGAGAGTTTTACTTCTTCCTTTCCAATTTGCATGCCTTTTATTTCTCTTTCTTCTCTTTATCAGTTGTTATTTTTTTGAAGTGAGCATAACCTCAAGATTTTATTGTCTTTATAATGAAACAAAAGATGAAGCTTAGAAGTGGATCATGCAATCCTTTCCCATCTCCTCCCAGTTCAAAATTTTTGCGTCTCTTAATAGTCAGCATTCTCTTAAACCTGCAGTTGAACTCAACACATTGAAGCCTCAGCACAATCTTCTTCATAGTTTTAGCCTTTTTACAGAAAATTGGCTTAGTCTGCTTACCATAACCAATCTGCTTCCTGTCATAATACCTCTTTTCCTAGGCATACAGAGAATCCTTACCTTTCTTGTACTGTGTCACTTTGTGGGGTTGGTGCTTGCCACACTCTTTATAGAAAGTCCAGTAGGACTTAGGTATATTCATCATGTTTGTGGGAGCTCTATCAGCATGGAAAGAAAGTTCATTT
Source organism: Pteropus alecto (assembly GCF_000325575.1). Lineage (NCBI taxonomy): Eukaryota > Metazoa > Chordata > Mammalia > Chiroptera > Pteropodidae > Pteropus > Pteropus alecto. Next base: position 2,928,446 of record NW_006433716.1, on the reverse strand, counting down.
ATTTTTTTACTCTGTATATCATGTTTTGTAATGCGAAATTTTTGTTTCTAATTTTTATGTAGTCCAATTTATCAGGTTCTTCTTGTATCACTTCTAGATTATGAATCAGAGGAAAATTTTACCCCTGGCTTATAAAGAAATCCATCCATGTTTATTTCCTACCACATGGTTTCTTACTCTGATCCACTTGATAGTCATACAGGTATACAGTGTGAAGAACAGATTTAGTTTTATCTTTATCCATATGGCTCCTCAGTTGGCAAAACATTTTATTAAAAATAATCTATTTTAAACTTCCACTTTCAGATGGATTTGACTAGATTATATCTTGATAATACAAAACAGAAATAGAATAAAAATGATGATGATGATACTAATAATAATACAAAATGAATTGTTTGTAGGTATTGCTGAGCTATCTATCATGTCCTTCAGGACTTGAGGGGCTCAGTTACAGGTGAGCAGAGAAATGCATTGAGATGAACCAAATATTCACTGCTGCCCCTCCCCTTGAGGAATTTTGCCTATGTGTAAGTGCTCAGGGCTGAAAGGCTGAGAAGTCAAGCATAAAGCAGCCTATAAGACTAAGATCTTGAGTTCACAATTTAATGAGTTTTGCCAAATGAATACTATCTTGTAACTAACACTCAAACAAGATGTAAAATATTTCGCCACTCTGAAAAATTGCTTTGTGCTTTTTTTCAGTCGATACTCTGAAGAAGCAACTACTGTTGTGGTTTCTTTCACCATAGCTTAGTTTTGCCTGTTTTTGAACTTATAATGGAATAATAGAACATGTACTTATTTATATCTTTCTTACTTAGTTAAACATAATGTGTTAGATATTCATCCATATTGTTTTTATCAGTATCTGTTTTGGTTTTAAATTGGGTAGTTTACTTTTGAGCAGTGGAGCACTATCATAAAGTATAATGCTTGAGTCATTGGATACTTTGTATTCCTGCCTTGCTAATTATCTTCCCTCTGGAGTTAGACTTCTCCATTCTTTGTGCCTCTCCTTGGCCTTAGGTAGACTTCTCCTGAGATGTTATACTCTCTGTAGGCAGAGACTATGGCTTACCATTTTTTATCTCCGGGTTTAGTACAGTTCCTACCACATGGTAGGTGGCCAGTCTATGAAAGACTTGACTAGAATTCTGCTTTTAATGGATCGATCACTTGTAACAATAGCATGGGTCCTCCTCAGTTGGTCACCTTTCAACCACCTCTCCTCCCTTGCCTTGAACAAACCCTCAAATTTGTTGTTTTGGTTTGTTCTATTGGATCATTGCCTAACATCATAAGTGGCAACACAAGCACTGAGTCAGTTAACTAAAACTGCAAACTGACTAGCATACTACTTGTCACACATTATTTGCTAAATGCAGTGGGGAGAAAAGAATAGGGAACTTAAGCTCAGTCCTTCTTGGACTAATTATTGAAGCAACAGAGGTTCCACCATGTCCTGCAGCCAAGCCTAGTCAAACTATAAAATTATTCTTCTTCTTTCAAAATTATAGCAGATTTGTTTTTACTTGTGTTTTCTATTTTTTTTTTTTTTTAAAAATCATGCTATTTTGTATATTCTGTTTCTATCTCCATCAGAAAGTACCTTGCAGCAAGGAACTGTGTTTCTGCCAGTACATTTTTCATTTCCCATAGGACCGAGCTATAGTTTTATACATGCTGGACACTCAAAAATATAGAGGAAGGGGCAATAATTAGTGCAGGACAGAATAATAAATGATCTAATCCCCGAAGTGCTTGATCATGTACGATGCCATATAAAAGCTTATAACTGTCACTTGTGATAGCAGAGCAAAAGAAACAAAAATATAAAAATCAAAGAGGACACTTGGATGAAAAGTGAGAGGAAGCAACACAAGAGAAACTTAGCCATGAGAATGTCCTATAGCTAAATTTCCAAACTCAAGGGAAAGGTTTAGAAAAATATGTTAGGCTCCACTTACAGGGAACTCGGTTTTCTTAGCAAATAAATTCGGTAATTGGGATTTTGTTCCTTATTTTCCTCTGGGAGTGTGTGGGTGAGAGTTAATTAATGTGGTAAAATTTTGCAGTATCTTTGAAAATTGTAATTTGTTAAAGATCCAAATTATACTGCATCTGTGTAGTTTAGGTGATGATATGGGAATGAGTAAAGACCCAGATCCACCAGATCTATTCCCTCTGAGGTTTCAGGTCCCAGACTTAAGATTATATAATTGGAGGAGGCATACAATGGAGGAAGACAAATACTACAGATTTATAACAGATGATGGTCAGCTTAATTGCAAAACCTCACCTGTTAGGCTCTTGGGACAGCTTTCAAATTTGCATATTCAAGCTGAATTCTGCAGTCTTTAAGTCTCCATCCACTTCATTATTTTTTCTTATCTCTCATGTTTTCAGAAGTCATTCAAGTAACTATTGTTGAGTAATAAACCACCCCAGTTTTAGTAGAGTAAAACATATATTTTATAACACAAATTCTGTGGGCCAGGAATTCAGAGAACATAGTACAACTCCAGGATGGCTTGTCTCTGCTCTATAATAGCTCAGGCTTAATATCACTTGAGGTGAGTGGTACAGTGGGGACTAATATCTGGAGACCTTGTTACTTAAATGTCTAATATCTGGGCTGGGGTGACTCAAAATGGAGCTCGGCTGGGAATATCTCTTTGGCTTCTCTCAGCATTATGGTTGGGGTCTGACAGGGAGAGTCTAGAGACCAAGCATTCCAAGAACACCAGGCAGAAGTTCCATGATTTTTATGGCCCAACCCCACAAGTCTCATGTGTTCATTTCTGCCACACTCTATCTTCAGAGCAGCCATAAGGACCTTAAGGCTCTAGGGGAGAGAGAGGACAGGACGCAGAACCCACCTAGATGGAAGAAGTGTCAAAGAATTTGCAGCCATAAGAAAGAAAAACCACCGTCACATCTATACTGGAAAAAGCAAACAAAAAAAAGATGGTATTTCTATTAAGCAACACTTCCCAGACTTGCTCAGAAGAATGGTTATGCATTTGTTTCTGGCCCTTTGGCTGTTAATAGTAATAAGCCCTGGCTAATAGGGTTCTGAGTTATATTCTGCCGATGAGGCATTTCCATTTCATTTGGAAGTAGGAAGAAAGGCCATTTTTATTACCTGGCAATCATGGGCAGATTGCAGATCTCTGCTTCAGAGTTACAATCAGCTGAATTTATTAATGGCAATTTCCTTAAGTGTCTACAGCTCCCTGATTTCCTAGAACCCAGCAGTCTTTTTCTCCTGCCTGTGTCCCCCCAAACGTTCCATCAGTTCTGTAAGCACTAATTCTCTGTATTGTTTCTTCTTCTTTGAAATGACTACAAAAATTTTCGTGTTTTCACAACTGACCCTTCAAACTATAAAATATTCATTTACATATTTATATTTACATCAGATCAAGGAATTCTTTTGCAGATAGTTTCTAATGCTAGGACATAGTCTATTCAGTGATTAGAAAAAATTACCTATATCATATGGTATTAGCTAATTTTATTTACTCGATTTATATTTAAGGTCTCCACATAACTTAATATAGGAAAATAATTTTTACAATCAAATTGTTAATTTGCATCTTTTCATTAATTTTTAATGAAAAGAAAGAAGGAAGACTATTCTGACAATAGCCCATTTGGGAGTAAAATGCCATGAATACAAGCAAAGCCTAAATAATTTAATAAACCCCTAAGGGTTTTGATCTATCCTAGATAAACAGTACTACTCATGGAATTCTGATATTTTAAAAGACATTTGAAATAGCAAAAAGATAATGTATTCTAGTTTAGCTTATTTTGTCCTTTTTTTAATTCTCTTCCAGTTAAGTTTTTATTAGAGTGTCTGTCTACATTACTCTTAGGGACATAAATATCTATGGCACTGCTCATCTATATTTATGGAACAGAAAATGATAATGAGATATTTCATGTATTTCACCAATAAATATATATTTAATGTAATGTAATATAATATGCAAGAACACTACTAAATCTATGGGTGTTAAAAGATAGAAACAACCCTGTCTTTGCTCATAAAGATCACATTATTATCCCAGTAATTTCAAAAAACATAAGAATAGGTTTAAGAAAGATTACAGACTGACTTGAATGTAACTGAGATTGGGGCAATACTAAAAATAATTTGGGGCAAATTTCTAATTTTGGACAGATTCTGACTACTCGAAGGCAGTTCCAAAAAGTAACACATGATTCTTTATCCTTTGTATATCTGGAAACCCCCACCCACAGAATCAAACCATTGAAAAAAATTTAACTTGGAGTTTGCCAGGCAAATATTCCTTTGCTAATTGAGACTGAAATAAATTTAGGAATTCTGCTTTGATAAACATTAAGACTTGAATGCTTTGCACTTTGATGTCAGCTTATAGATAAATCTGAACTCAGAGCCTAGAAAGCACACGTGTGTTTGTGCGTATGTACATGAGTGATATCTGTTACTGTATTGGCTGTACTGAGTCACCTGCTCCACTGGTGAGAACACAGAGTTATTTGACTGCGGGTCATCTAGACCATTTGGATGCACTTTGCTCTTTGACCATATTCATAATCTTGCTATTACCGTACTAATGAATGCTTTTGATCACTGAGGGAATTGAACAAAGATTAGGAACATCCTACATTGTTCTAAAACAAATTACGAGTTCATGCTTGTGGATTGGTGGAATGATATTTGCCTTATAAGATAATATTAACAAACAAACTCCTGGAGCAAGATGTCCATATCCAATGATACTCTGTCATGCATTCTGGGTAAAATGTGACTTGCATACACCTATGGAGCCTTCAAGATGCTTAGAGATTTATAAAGAGAGACATGGAATGTAAACAAATGAACATAATAAAGAGTTACAGAGGTCCTGATAAGTCTAGAAAGTAGATTGGGGGAACAAAGCTAGGACTACAATGGCTATAGATGCAGGAAAGTCTTAAGCAAAGAAAGCGATACAAAATATGCTTCGAAAAATGAATAAATTTTCAGGATGAAATGGGGGAAAGGGAATTGTACTCAGAGGGAACAACGTATGCAAGGACACGGGGCATCTGAGAACACTGGTAGCTTGTTAAAGACTGAAGATGTAGAGTAAGCAGGCTCGGAAAGAAGCTCCAGTGAAAAGAAGGGCCCCAGAGAAAGGAAAAGGCCAGATGTAGAAGTACATGTTGGCTTGTCTCAGAGTTTAACTGTATGTAGAAAGGGGAGTCAAATGACTTGAATCGTTATTGTATTACAGGACCAAAGTTGCATTTTAGAAAATATTACCCTGGCTGCATACTGGAGAATGCAGTAAAAGTCTACTGAGGGACAACTTGAGAGAACTTTAAGGTAATTTACACAAAAGTGGCAAAGTCTTCTTAAAAGCTGAATGTGGGTGAGGAGGCTACCTTCATCAACTTCTCCAATACTTTTTACCTTTCATTGTATTTTGGGGGGCGGGGAGGATGGGTCCACAGACAAAATGAATCAGGCATGGTGCAATATCTGTAGCTCTTACTCTCTAAACATAAATTCATAATCCAGAACCCTATCCCTGCCTCTCATACACAGAGTAGACTAGTTCAATGAGAACAAAGAGAGAAGAAAGTATTTTAAAATAAAGCCAAGAGTGAAATAGTCAAACATGAATTTTACAAGCACAACAACCCCCAATTTGACAATTCTTAGACAACAAAGGGCCAGAATGTTTATGAACTAAAGGTTACCAAAAGACTCTATGTGGAAAGAAATCAACGAAGTAAGATAAAAAAAATCCACAGCTAAGAAAGAAAAGTCCAATATAAGGATGCTTGCTAAAGTAAGTGAATCTAACTTAAATGGTGATGCCTTGAAGAGATAATTTTTAAGCAATAATCTAGAAAGACAGGAAATTTAAGAAAAAAACAGATAATTAGAAATATATTGTGCTTGCTAACAGGAAACATTGCATTGATTTCTCCTTAATAAAATGTCAATGGATTCCTCGGAAGAGTACTTGCCTTAAAATTTTGAGGACATGTTAGACCTTATGAACAAACCAAAACTTTTTAAAAGTTATCAAACTACTGGCAAAATAAAACAACTCAGGACTTACCTTTAAAGACGTCAATACTAGTCTTAAAGAATTCAAAATAGATAAATTCAAAGACGATTTATTCACAAATGCCAATGAAATTAATAGAAAGTCATTCGTGTGTGTGTAATTTCAAGGAAATTGAAGTTGAAAATAAGACATAAAGAACCCAGATGCTCAGTTCTAAGTTAAGGAACTCTCAGGAATATAGCAGAACTGAGCATTTAACCCTGGTTACTATATACCTTTATGGGTCTCTAAAAGTCTGAGATTTGGACCAAAGATTTTATGTCCAGAAACTTGAATGTTTATATTTTTTAGAAGAGATCCATTCCAGGAGAGAAGCTATACTAACCAGACTCATATAAGAGCGACAAATGAACCAGAGTAATGTACGAATTTATTTATAATAAAAAATTTAGCTTCCAAGAAATTGGTATACTTGTGTCAGTTGATCTGCTTGGTTTGGGAAAAGCTATGTGGGAAGAAATCTTGGTAAGCTAGAATAGGAAGAACCAAAATAAGTGGTATAATCCAAATAGTTTGAGTCTTAAGGGCACAATATCTTGGGATTCTCAAGCAATACAAATGGACTCAAAACATTAAACCATGCTCGCTGGCTCTTAAGGGTAGGCTCTTCTCTGAATTAAGTAAGGACATGTTTATAAAGATCCTCCTCTTTCTGGGCACTATCCAGACTATGTTACTTTCTAGTTCTGGCAAATTTCGAAGGAAGTATAGGAAACCTAAGATATTTTAAACAAATTTAGTACTTGAGAGAAGCAAGAGGTAGGAGTTTCCTAGGGCTAGAGCTAAGCTTTAGGAATATAAGGAAATTATTACTTCAGCTGTTTTGATCTGAAGCAAGAATGATGAATCAAGTCTCCAAGGGCAAGAATCAGGGGCGCTAGAATTGCTTAGAGCTGAGGGCAACATCAGGTTGTAAGGGTAGGCAGCTATGATGTCAGGGGTTTTGACCTAAAGCTGTAGAGGTAAATGTGGCAGGGAGGGGAAGTCTTTTTCTGCTGGAGAGCAAATGGGAAACCTGAGGATTAAGGAAAGGTAAGAAGATGACATAACATCCTGAGTCAGAAATCTTAAGTAGGTAAGCATCTATGAGGTTTTGGCAAGAGCCGCTTTTAATTGTGAATTATCTGGACTATTTCTAAAAGTCCTTAACTCTCATGTATTGAACTCCCTCAAAGAAGGAACAAATTTGGGCAGGAACTGAAAACCCAAAGCCTGAACATCTGAGGAATGAACAGTAGTCTAATACCTACAAGTCTGAAGTTCATAGAAAATTCGTGAGTGATGTTCTCTGGTGTAGATATCCATCTGTGCTGAGCCAAGGGAAGATAAGCTGCATGGAGTGCTTGCAAGCCTATTTGAAAACGGATTCCTTGCTTAATGTGGTGCTATGTGACTTGTGAATGCTAAGCCCTGCTGGCTATCAGATTTAGTTGGTTTGGGGGCCTGTTCCTTGGATGGCAGCCACAAAAGTTGGGGTGTTAGGTTCATGGACAAGCTCTTTTCAGGGAGAAGCTGGAGAATTGGTTTTATATTTGGAGCTAGCCAGAAGGAAAATTGGAATGGATATCGAAGGTCATATACAGATGAAATCACATTGCCCATATTTCCATAAAGTGAGTGAGTATATTTTTGGTTTGTAACACTATTCCAGAAGCTATTTTCTCTGTCAAAGAGATCACAGTTATCATGGTTCCCATCAAAACAACATGAAGAACTCATACCCAATGCCAATCACATGGGGCACTCAGATGTGGGAGATGAACTACAGCGTCAAGGAAATAACATGAAGACCAAATAGTGGACAATATTCTCCGGAGCATTTCGAAGGAAGTAGTCGTCTAGAAATACAATTATTAATGCTAGTACTTAAATTTAACTCTGAGCAGGCTTCATAGACTACAAATAAGTATTGTGATAAAAAAAAAATTATTTTTCAGCCTAGACTGGTATGAATAAACACAGGATGGGGTAGGCAGGGTTAGCAGAACCTTCATGTTTCAAGAAGAGGAAACTATGCTAGATTAGAACTAAAACTACTTTTTAACACCCCGACAAAGGGTTTTCAGTAACCTTTTAGTGGAGAAGAACTGAATGTGTATTTCAGACCTCCCACCATAATAATTGCACGTGAGTATGCTCACGTTAGCTATATAATAAAATGCATGTTGTGTTAATTCCATGGTATAAGTAAGATATTTTTAACAAATTCCCTCATAAAGTCTTAGTTACAAACAACAACGACAACACAAGCAATAACAACCACACCTCTGCTCTTGGTGTCGATAGGAATTTAGATGGAGCAAACTTGACTGATGACTGATATCAAGGCTCTGGATCTGAGTGGGATAAACTAGGTAGGCTGTAACAGCTGCAGAAGACTGTTTTTACTCAGCTTGTTTCTCTCTCAGAGTGATGCACATTGAAAAGATAGAAACATTAGAAGTAGCAGTTGTCCCAGCACCCAAGTCAGGGAAGGTGAAAGGACTGACATACATTAAGGTTTAGACAGAGTAAGTGGGTTGAAAGGTGAGTCTGCTATATTAGGCATACATAATGAAGACTATATTGGCTTTCAAATGTGTTTTCAGAGTTTGCCCAGTACACTAATGGGTAAATCCAGGCCTCAGACCTGAAACATCAGCTTTAGGACTGTTTTCGGATCTCACTTGGTGTGAGTCAGCTGCTAGACCTGGCTCCCATTGGCTCAGGGTCTATTGTTCATGGAAGCCACAAAGTGGCCACTGTCAGTAGACATTAAAAAAAAAAAAAAAAGTTAATTCTAAGACCCTACCTGCTGGTTTGGTGAGCTTGGGATATGGACTCAGGTGCTAACTTTAAAATCCTCAGATATTATAACTGTGCAGGGCTATAAAGACTCAGTCTGACAGCAGATGTGAGCATTTTGTAAAAACCATCGGATGATTGCTGGTGATAGAATGAAAAGTGCTTGAGAACTGATTTACTTGTGCTATCAAGAGCTTAAAGCCTTGTTATTTATTATTAACTGTACTCTATAAAACCTTTTGTTTACAAATCACTTAAATTAGTTTTTCCTCCCAAGGGCTGCTGAATTAACTCACAAATACTATGGAGGACAGTACAGCTTATACAGATTAAAAGACTGCCCAGCGTTATGTGGCAGGGCTGTGAGGACAGAGCTGGTATGAAAGCAGAAATCCCTGGAGTTCTCTCTTAGTCCACTGAGTCACTGTGCTGTCAAGAGTCCCCACACTGCTCCCTCCAGCTAGGTTTGTGATTCTTAAAGCTATTTTCGCCACAGGCAGTTTACAGATTATCTATTTGGTGTTCAAAACTATAAATAATCTCTTGGCAAAATGTATTTGAGCTGCAGGGTAAGTGATAGAGTTAAAATGTCTTCATTTGACTCGAGTCTGGTAAAAACTGATTTTTCTTAAGCCTCCCTATACTCAGTGTACAGAGGTCTGGAGTCCTGTCAGACCTCTATAATATTCGAGAAAAGATGGTTTGTATTTGAGTGAAAATATGTTCATTTCTGGCCTTGGCTGACTGGAATAATGGTTTGAGCAATATAAGAATGAGACAGTGAATTAAGACACTGCCCCACATCTGACTCCCACATCTGACAACCCATCTCCATAAACTCATATGCCTTTTGACTTACTAAAACTGTTGAAAAATATATTTTAAAAAGTTTTTATTCCTGTAGGTGTTATCAAAATGTGGAATATAAAGATACATGGAGATTTTTTTAAATCACATAATGAATGAATTTTGAGATGATGTGTCTGCTTCTGTGGAGCGCGAAGAGATTAAGGCTGCTTTGACTTTTATCTTTTGGTGTAGACTGTTATACTGTTATCTTCTCACATCTGAATAGCTGAGAGGAATGCTACACTGAAAACAGAGCATGTCTAGTCCAGGACAGATTTTTGAAGATTTATCCTTTGTTTTTAAGGCCTTCATTGTTCTCTTTCTTTATTCCTCTTCTCTCTTTACTTTGTCATGCCTCTGGCTGCTCTAACCCTCCATTTTTAAGTCTATCCTAAGCATGTCTTTATGTAAAGCCCTTCTCCTCATATTCCAAAATTGCTCTTCTGTTTTCTAAGTCTCTGCTATTAAAGTACTCATTGCTCTGGGGATATCTCAACTAAAGTTTAGGAGGGAAGTAATTTAAGGCAGTCAGTGCACTCTCCATAAAGGACTTAATTGTTAAACTAATTCTCTTAGAGTTATTTACTTTTCAAAATGGGCTTGTTAACCCAAATGAATCTCGATTTGGTAGAATTTCACACCTGAGAAGAGAGGAAGAGACATTTATGCAGTGTGGAAAAGAGATTTTAGGACAGTGGGATACCCTTAACTCTTTATCATATGGACTTATACATAAGGTTAGATAACTGTAAATACTGATTAAGTTGTTTATAATTGTATCATTAGTGCCCTGTAGAATATGGGCCAATTCACACAGGTAGTTTTGAGATGACATAGATGAAGATTTGTTAAGAGGTATCTGGGTTGTTGGTCTTGCCCCCAACTCAGAGATGGTCATGCATTTTATAAGGTAGATTGCTTGTTTTGACTCTAAGATGCTCACCAGTGTTCTGTATGGCTTGATATGGTACCCTTCGAACCTTGCTTCAAGTTCACACTATAGGTCACTAGTAGTCTATAAAACAAATAGAAATAATCTCTGTTGTTTCGTAGTGGTTGTCTCTCCCTCTTCTACTGGTATGTGGCTAAGTTGATGACATTCACCACTCAGTGACTTAGATCTATAGGAATAAGATATAAAATAATTCTGGGCCCAGATTTCTCACAGTTGGGATAGCACGAAAGCATGTGTTCAAAGGAAGTGGTCAAGAGCTGTCGATTATGGAGAAGTGGAAAAAAGGAAGACTGATGGCAAACTTCACTCTTCATATTTTCCACATTAGGACATGCAGATTTGGTCTTAAGTGAAATGGGAAACTTTCAGTGTCTAGTACTAGAATTTTAATTCATTGTTCACATTCCTTTGAGTTTCTGTGATAACTTAATAATGAAAAACACCAATTTGGTTTTTCTGGAACTTGAGAAAAATTGTGATTGTGAAGCCCACAGGTTTCACGGGAGACAGACAATTGGATAATTTAAGATCATTTTAAAGTTATGTATGTTAGATTGAAGACATATATAGGTCACAGAAATTACTTCTTAAATTAACCTTCTTTAAATATTTCAGCCTCCAGCCAACATTCTTACTCGAGAGGGTGTGTTATGGAGGAGAATATCCACAAGAGAGACAAGAGAGTCAATGACTTCAACAATTACTGGAGCATGCTCATCCTAGGCAGTCCCCATCCATGTTCTCATTATGAGCTCACGGCGCTTCCCAAAGTTTAATTCTTGCCTGTAAGGACTGGGTGTTTCTTAACATCTTAGCAACAATTATATAGTTTGTATTCTACCTTATAGGCAACGATAATAAATCAGCTAAACACTTCAATTGCTTAAACCTGAGTTATCTACTCAGGAAGGTAAAAATATCTGCAGCATTAGTCAGTATATATGTTATCATGAGTTAGCTATGTTTGGTAAATGCTCGAGGCTAGAAGCAGAGTTCATAATTGTCCAATTCTGATGAAAATAGGGGAGATAATTTTAATTGGTACAGATTTGAACTCAAACCCCAGCAGTTTTCAGGCAGTAGTCTAGAGTAGGCTTCCTAAAACAGCTCTGCTGTCCTACACCTTTCTGTGGTACAGATGGTGTAGGAAGGCCAGCTTTGTCCTGCAAGAAACGCTCTTGCATAGTTCGAGGTTTCTGGAAAACATGCTCACACCTGGTGGTCAGTGGAAAAGTTTTGCAAACTTGCTCCACCAAAGGAGAAGTGTAGGCTACTTTGCTTCCACACCTCCCTCCCCCTGGATCTCTAGGTTCTTCTGTGAACCGAATGGTATTCTCTGGAGCAGGGACAGAAACGGCTAATTTGGGAGGAGGCAGGTGGTCAGAGTATAAAACAAATGACATTTTCTTTCTTGCATTGCCTGGCAGACTGCCTTCTTGGAACACTTACATATAGACAGTTGTCACACATCTTAATTATATGGAGCAAAACTATAGATGACACAGAATATATATTTGCTTCTCTTAGAAAATATTTGATAGAAAACATGTGAGCATCAATCTGAAAAGGCCCACATTTCTTGTGATATGGTGGAAATATTTACGGAGTTAGCAGGATCCAGAGAGCTTTGCTATATGCTTTGCACTGCCCTCCAACATCTTACTTTCTTTTCCTCTCAGAGCTAGCACCAGTGCTAGGATCATTAGAAGTGTTGCCTTTCCTTCCAGTTATTGAACGTTATTATCTCCCACTATAGTCTCTGCTCACATTGGTTTTGAAGTTTTAAACCAAATCATATTTGCTATCATTCAACTCAAGGAGAAATAGAATTTGTTTATAGTTAAATACTACAAGGCATTTTGATATTCCTTGTCTAGTCCTAATCCTAAATCACTTGGCCTAATATTATTCTATAACATTTGCCTTTCTTCATAGCAATTGCACTCTTAGAAATTACCTTGTTTATTCACGTACTTGTTTATTGTTTGTATGCCCAAACAGAACCATGACTCTCTTATCTGCCAACATATTTTGAGGACTTAAAACAGTTTTTGGTGCACAGTAGGTACAGAATAAATGTTGGTCAAATGAAAGGATGAAACAATTAGAATTGTCCTGCTCCAAATGGATAAATGAATGAATAGACTCAATGCTATTGTTCGGTCCTAATCTGATATGATCTCCCAGGGGAATTTTGTACAGCCGAGCATTTCTTCTGTAATGAAGCACTCTCTGCTCTAGGGTTCTATGACGAGACAGATTTTTCTGCCAATTCTTCCTCTACTGACCTCTAGATGCTAGAACTCTCTAAGACTCTTTCCTGAGCCCTCTTCTCTTTCATAAATTCACTCTTTGGGTGAGACATCTCTATTCCCTTGACTTTAATTACCACATATACGCTGACAATGCCAAAAAATATACAACCAGCCAGGATGTCTCCTATGGACTCCAGACTTGATCAGACTTCCTGTTTGATCTGCATTTGAATGTCTCACAGCTTTCTCAAAATTAACTTTTAAATCAAACTCTTAAACTTTCATGCAGTGACTCTTGCTCACCAACCAGCCAGCCAACCAAGAAATGAACAAACAAAACAATAATCAAAACCTGTCCTTTCCCTGTCTTACTCAGCTTTGTTAAATGATACCACCTCCCACACAACAGCTCAGATCAGAAAACCAGGAGTCATTCTTGAGTCATGCCTTTCCTTAACTTTCACAACTACTCTATCTGGATGTCCTACTATTTCTACCACCAAAGTATATCTGGACATTTTCTTATCTTTGCTGCTAGTGGATTTTCTTCCTTTTAATAATGCTGTACCATTATAGTTTCCACTCTTGACCTGCACTGTTACATTCCACATGGTGACTATAAATCAGATGATGCCATTCTTTGGCTTAAAGCCCTCTGTGGCTTCATGTTCCAACTGTGGCATATGAAGCCCTAAAGGATCTCCTCTTAGCCCTTCTTTCTGTCCCTTCTTTACCCACCATGCTTCAATCATGCTGACCCCTTTTCTGTTCCTTGTAATTGTCTAGCTCTTGCCAGCCTCTGAATTTTTACCTATGTTTATTTTGATAGGAATTCTTTCTTCTGCTCATAATTGGATTAAGTTCTATTCATCTATTCATTTCTCAAGAGAATTTTCAGACATCTCATGCAAGGAGGTCCTTTCCCTGTGCTACTGCTACAGTCTCTTTTTCTAGACTCTGTTCATTTGAAAGTTTCTATTGTAATCATTATTATTTTTGACTTTCTTCTATCTGAGCATATTGTGGGGCTGTACTCTCTTTGAATTTAAGTGTAGCCATGTGACTTGCTTGCACAATGAAACATAAGTAGGAGGGATATGAGCAACTTATGAGCAGAAACTTTAGGACCACTCTGGGATTTGCCACACTCATTTCCCACTGCTGTTGAGAATATAGGAAACACATGTTAAGATAATGTCTCTGTCATCCTGAGTCCCTGAGTGACAAAGATGTGCAGACACTTCCTGGAGACTTGCACTGAGCAAAGTGCATGAGTAGGGAAAAGGCTTTGCTGGTATGAAGTCATTGAGATTTGGGGGTTGCTCATTATCACAGAATAATCTGACCCATCCTGACCAACGCATACACTAATTCCCTTGCTTCATTTCTTATTATCTTTCTCTCAATAGACCATTAAATCTGTAAAGGCAGGTGTTCGAGTCATCAATGTGCATACAGTAAGTAACTAAATACATAACATGATAGGTACTTTTAAAGTAATTTTGAGTGAAAGAACAAATGAATGTTCCCTCACCCTTGATTGCTAAATGTGACTCCAAACTATGTTATAAACATTTTGATGAATTTATTAGAGCAATGTTAGTATGTATTTGGATAGTACTTTACAAAATCCTATAAAATATATTCACCCATTTATAAATCTCTTGTGCTTCAACATTCGATATATGTAGTAAATGCCAAAAGTGCACAAGAATATAGATAAAGGCATCGTGGTCATCTGAATGAGTGTTAAGAATGCAGTACAGTGTATGGAAAATGATTCAAAGTAAATCCTTTAATATACATGCTGTCACTGATTCCCTGTTCCTCTATGCTGACCTTGTAGCGTAGGTGGACTTCTGAGGACTTCTGTCCCTGATTTAATGGGAACAGGACATCTCCCCTCTAAAATCATGGTAACGGGGATGGCGCTGAGAGTGGTTTGAGGATGATGGTGAAAAAGGGGGTAAACCTCGTGTTTTTGTTGGGTGTGAGAAACTCCATCAGATACCTAGAGCTTATTAAATTCTTATAATTTCATAGTTTTATTATAAAAGTTCTTTGGCCAATATTATCTTAGTTGCTTCTCAAAATAAAATAAAAAAGATAACTCAGGCATATAGACATGACTAGTTTCATTCTTCATATGAGAAAAATTGAGATTCATTAAAAAAAATCACAACATGGCAAGTAAGTGGCACAGCCTAAGCTCTAACCCAGACCTTTGCCTTCTAATCATCCCAATTATTATTTTCTCTTTTTGGTGAACTTACATATACCAAATGTTTTAAATGAACTCAGTGGATAGCAATATTTTACAGATTAGGAAATTGTGACTACTCCAACATCACAGTTATTTAGTAGCAGTGCTGTTTATTTACCGTCTCTACAGCCTTAGACAATGGTTCTTGTGGATCTTATATAACTAGAGGTTATTTTTACTCAAAAGATATCATGCTTTCAGATTGCTTCTATTTTTTTTTCCGCTGCTTTTTAAGCTATAATAATTGCCAGTTCCCTAAACTAGCATTCTAGTGTAAATATGAAAAACCCTAGTATAACACTGTTGTAATCCAACTACAATGCTAGAGTGCTTAGTGTAAAAGTCAACATGAGGAGGGAGCTGACTCATATTGACAGATATGCTAGTTACTAGTGGCTAGTTCAGCCCCAGCTACATTTTCCAGTGGCATGCTGTTCATATCTGCCACCAGGAGGCATAGCATATATGACAGTTGCCTTTTGACTTCTTAATGGGAAATACGAAGATTGTTTTAGCTACCTAAAGGAAGATGGAGTTTAAGAAAGCTTGAAGGCTGTAAACCTTGCTATATGAGTCCTAGCATCAATGACTATTTGAGATAACATTGCTATTTTATTCATTTCTTTTTTTCTACTCTAGAATTTTTTGTCAAGGATTAAACATGTAAGTTCAAATTTTGACGGGGAGACCCAGAAGCAAAGGCAGCACTAGCAAAACAAATCTTGGACCTTGACGACATTGCAGTTGATTAATAACACTTAATCTTGGTCTCTAAAGTTTCCCTTTCTGCTCCAAACTGTCATACTTCCTCATATCAAACTAGGTACTCTAATTCTTTTCTATATTAAGGTGATCCTTTGTATCAGGGGCACTTCCTCTGAGGTAAAGATTGGCCTTTGTTAATATTCATGATTACAAAGATCTTGGAGTGATTAAATCTGTTTTCTAATTTGAAGAAAGAAGATGATAATATTATCTATTTCACAAAAAGGCAAGTAGAATGATAAATGTATTTTGTAAAATAGAAAGGAGTCTGTTTTTCATTAGTATAGCAATATATTAAATATAGAGATAATAATGACTACCTCTCAAGCTTGTGAAAATTTGAGAAAACTAATGAGATTATATTTATAACACTCATTTCTCTTCACATATAATTGGTACATAATGTCATGCATAATTAATGATTACTTATTTATTTTGTCTTTGTACTCAGTTCAGGGAGGCAGTGTCTTTTACTGTTTGATTTAAAAAATAACAAAGGATTTGAAAATGATCACATTGATAAATAATTGTTAATTTGATAGACCACACACCTAGGTAAAGCAATAGTAGAATTCCTAAGACGTCATACTATCTTTGAGATATTGAACTTAAAGAATATCTAGCTCTTGCCACGTATTTCTCAAGGCTCTGTGTATTTAATGAAGGTAGTCTCATCTGGTACAACATGGTAGAATAGAACTTGAAGTTGGTTGTTAACCTTGTTTGAATGATCAAATTAAACTGCTATTTCCAAAAAGAAACCTCCATTAACTGTAATAAAACTTAAAAGTAGTGGACCAACACTAAGGAGAGTTGGCAAAGGAAACTCTGAAAGCTTCCTTTTTGTAGATATGAAGGGAAAAATAGGCATGAGTTTAAGAGGTTTTTACATTCAATCTTTCATAGAAGAAGCTGTATTAAAGGTCTCTTGCAGTCTTCCGATTCCCTAATCATCACTATTTAATAGCTAGTCTGTGCAATGTACTGTACCAGACTCTACTTCCTCAAAGAATTATATTGTTTAGTAATCTTTCCAAATTTATAGATCAGTTGAGTAGTCAGCATGCATATATAAGGACAGCTAACACTACATGATAGATAGCAAGTGCCAAATGAATGATGAGAGAAATAAACAGTTTGAAGAGGAAGAGATCCTTGAGGGGTTTTGAATTCAAGCTTATAAAAGTGGGAAGATCTTATTAGTTATTTCCATATTTTTTTGGTGAAATATCTGTTTAACTATTTTTCCCCCCCATTGGGTTGTTTCTGTTTTTATTAATGAGTTGTAAGGATTCCTTATCTTTATAGACACAAGGCATTTATCAAATATACCATTTGCAAACTTTTTCTCCAGGTCTGTGGATTATTTTTCAATTTTCTTAATAGTATCTGTTGAAGCATAATAGCTTCAATTTGATGATGTCCAATTTATCAAAAAAATTTTTGAATCGTGCTTTGGGTATTCTAAGAACTCTTTACAATCCAAGGTCGTGAGGACATCTTTCTTAAGTATTCTTTTAAATTTTAATAGTTTTAGCTCTTACATTTTAATAGTTTTAGCTCTTACATTTTGGTATATTATCCATTTTGAGTTAATTTTTGTGTATAATATGAGGCAGGGATCTAAATTCATCTTTTTATATGTGGATATCCAATTGTCTCAGCACTACTTGTTGAAAAGGCTATTTTATCCCCTCATTGAATCGCCTTGACATTTTTGTTAAAAACCAATTAACCATAAATGTAAGAATTTACATTGGACTCCCATTCATTTTCCTACAATTTTTATAACTTTTCTTTTGCCATTGCAAAACTATTTTTGATTACTGTATAATATACTAAATTTTGAAATTATCAGTATAACTCCTTCAACTTTGCTATCTTTTTCCAGAAATGGTTTGGGCTATTTTCAGTCCTTTGGATTTCAACATAAATTTTAGAAATGGCTTGTCAATTACTGCAAAAAAGTCTGCTGATGTTTTAATAGAGATTACATTGAATCTGTATATTAATTTGAGGAGAACTGCTATCTTAACAATATTGAACCTGAACAGAGAATGCTTCTCCATTTATTTATATCTTTCATTTCTCTCAGCAACATCTTGTAGTTTTCTGTGTATGAGAATTGTACTTCTTCTATTAAATTTAATCATGGGTTTTTTTCACTTTCTGATTTGTTATGAATGGAATTGTTTTCTTAATTTCATATGTGGGTGGTTCATTACTGACATATAGAAATTTAATTGGTATTTTTATACTTGGTTCCTTTGACCTTTTTGAACTAATGGTTTAGTTGTTGTTGTTGTTTTTTAATGTAGAGTCCGTAGTGTTTCCTACATACAACGTCATGTTGCTTACAAGTAAAGATGTTTTCCTTTCTAATATGCATTCCTTTATATTGCCTTATTACACTGGCTAGGACCTCCAGTATAAGGTTGAATAGAACGATGAGTGAACATTTTTGCCTTGTTCCCAATCTTGTGGGAAAAATATTTAATCTTTCACATTAAATATAACATTAGCTGTTGGTCCTTCATAGGTGTTCTTTATCAGGTTGACGAAAATCCCTTATATTTCCTAATTTTTTAGCGTTTTTTCTTGAATTGGTGTTGGATGCTTTTCTGTGTCTACTGAAAGAATTTTTCTTTTATTCTATTAATGTAAGAAATTGCAATTATCAATAGAGATATAAATTATTTTAAAGAATCAAATGCAAATTTTGGAGATAAAACTATAACTTAAATAAAAACTTACTAGGGGACTCAACAGCAGATTTGAGATGGTAGGAGAAAAAAAATCAGCAAACGAAGAAAAACAAAAATTAAATGGAAAATAAAAAAATAAAAATAAATCAACAGAGACTCAGAAAATTATGGGAAACCATTAATATATGCATAAAGGACTCCCAGAAAAGGATAAGGAAAAAATGGAAGGAAAAGTTACTTAAAGAAATAATAGCTAAAAACTTCCTGAATTTGAAGAAAAACATTTATTTAGACTTCAAAGAAGCTCAACAAACTTGAAGTAGGATAGATAGAAAGTTCACATCTACAAACACTGTAGTCAAATTGTTCAAAGTCAAAGACAATAAGAACATCTTGAAAACAGCAAGAGAAAAACAACTTATCACATACAGAAAGAAAAACAATGTGACCAAGAACTGACTTCACACCAGAAACTATGAAGTTCAAAAGGGGTAACATTTGAGAGTTGAAAAAAAGAAAAAATAAACCAAGAATTCTATAGTCAGCAAAACTATAATTTAAAAATGAAAGTGAAATGCTCAGATATTTTTTTAAATATAGAAAATCCAAAGAATCTATCAGCAACTTCTGAAACTAAGTTTAGCAAGGTCAGATGACGCAAGATCAATGTACAAAATTCAACTGCAACTCTATATATTAGCAGTTAACACATGGAATTTGAGACTTTTAAAAAATGGCATTTACAAAGTATGTTTGTAAATGTCATTTAAAAATATTTATAAAATATTGTTTCAAAAAATAAAGTACAGGATTACAGGATTCCCCTGCTTTCCAAAAGTTAGCATTATACCACTTCATTTTTATGAAAGATCTACATTAGTACCTGTTTTTTTGCTAACTGAAAGAAATCCGGAGGATTTTTGCTTTTTTAAAAAAATCCATTACTATTGCATTGTAGGCATTTCATCAAAGTGAAGTGATGTAACTTAAAATTAGGAAAGCAGGGCATCTACGTATTTAGGTATAAGTCTAGGAAAATATGCATAGAATCTGTGAAAAATACAAAACACTGATCAAAGAAATTGAGGAGGAGCAAATAAATGTAGACTATACTGTGTATTTTGAGTCTTAATAATTTATAGATCTATTGATATACTCTATTTATTGGATCACTGTTGTCATATGTTCCTGTAATTCTTTTCATGTGACTTCCTTTAGTTCCTTGAACATATTGATGGCTCCTCTCTAGCCTCTGTCTGCTAAGTCCAACATCTGTGCCCCCGAGTCAGTTTCTGTTTACAGCTCTTTACCCCTGGGTATGGTCACATTTCCTATTTCTTTGCATGTCTTACAATTTTTTCCTGAAAGCTGGACATTTTAGATAATATATTCTTGCAATTCTGTATCTGAATCTTCCCAGAGTCTACAGCCATACCACCCTGAATGTGCCCAATCTCATCTGAATCTTCCCAGGGTGGTGGTGATGGTGGTGGTTGTTTTCCAGGGTTGTTTTTATTGTTTTTTTGTTGTTGTTGTCGTTTTGTTTGTTTGGTTTTTTTTTAGAGAATTGTGTGCACTAATTCTGTGAATCTATTCTTCCTCATGATGTGTGATGGTGTGTGGCCACTGATATCTCTGCTCAAATTAGAAAAAATTTTATTTTTATTTTTAATCCTAGTTTCTTGGGGGGAAAGGGGCAATCTCTGTGTCAGCATAACTTAATGATCAGCCAGAGATTGTACTCAAATACATTGAGTCAGTAAGGATTTTACCCTTTACCTATGGATCTGGGTTTGGATTGGAGAATGCATTTAAAATTCAGGCAGTTTATACATTTGACCCATCATTTTACTCTCTGCTGTCTGATGTCTCTTCTCTGCATGCATAAGATTTCATGTTCATTCCAGGAGATTGGTAGCTGGCTAGTTACGCCTCCCCTCTCTCCTAAACCTGTACACAACCTAGTAAGTACACACAGCTGTTTAGACCACTGAAGTGTGGGAGCTCCTCAAAATCTACGTCTTTCTCATTCCATGGATCTTTCTGTCATTTTTCTGGCTACTTAACTGGTCTGTTTCTTGCCACAATCAAGATAGCAATTTCAGATTAGATATGACATAACCTTCTCATTTGGCTGGCAACCATGTCTAGAGGTATGTTGTTTTTCCACAGTCTACTTAAAAATCCAGTCAGCTCCCTCTGGCAGCAATTGCTCTATTTTTCAGAGCTTACCTTCTTGTGGTAGGATTACCATTCTGATAAGCCAGGGTAGGAATATGTGATAGCCTCCCCAGACTAAAACACCACAATATCCCATTGTTTGCACCCAAAGTTTAGTAGCTTTTCTTGAATAAGCACTACTGAATGTATTGTATGCCTGTGGCTGATTTCCAGAGCCCTAAAATTATTGTTTTAGACCATATTATCCAGTTTTATCTTTGCTTATTGGGGAAAGAATTTGATATCCCACTGTTTCATTAGTCCCACCTCCCAATTAATCCTTTTTTTTAAAATAAAATATGAAAAGGTGTTATTTGTATTCACCCACATATTTACCATTTGGGCATTCTTTATCTCTCTGTGTGGATCTGAGTTTACATCTGGTATAAGATTCTTTCTACCTGAAGAGCTTTAATATTTTTCATGTTATAAGTTCGCTTGATGAAGCCTCACTTTTTATATTTCTGAAAAAGTCTTTTGTTACCTATGTTTGTAAAGGATGGTTTTGTCTACACATACGATTCTAAGCTGACAGTTCTGTTTTTTCTCTGACCATGTTATGGTTGTTGCTCCATTGTCTCATGGTTTTCATTTGCTGACAAGAAATCAGGAGATATTCTTACCTGTTTTTTCCTATTTATTGTGTTCCTTTTTGCTTTAGCTGATTTTAATACTTTTTATTACCACTAATATTCAGCAATTTGATTATAATGTGCCTGGATGTGGTTTTCTCTGTGGTTCTCCTCTCTAGGGTTTGTTGACCTTTTTGAAGCTACAGGTTTACTTTTTTTATTAAGTTTGGGTGTTTTCAGTCATAACCTCTTCAGATCTTTTTTTTTTTTTTTCTGTAATTTCATAACTTCTCTCCTGGGAATCCAATTACTTAGATTGCTTGATATTGTCACACATGTCATTGAATCTCACTTTTTTCCATTCTCTTATTTTCTCTGTGGCTATGTTCTTATATTTCCTATTACTAAGTGTTCAAGTTCCCAATCCCTAAATTCTACTCTCATATTTAATTTGTTGTGAAGCATATCCAGGAATTATTTTTAGGTATATTTTTATTCAACTCTGCAAGTTCCATGTAGTTCTTTTAAAACATATCTTCCATTTCTCTCCTCATTATATTAATATTACAGTCTTATGCAGATTGAGCATATTTACAATACTTGAATGCTTTTTAAAAGTCTAGCCTGTTAATTGCATCATCTCTGTCATTTTTCAGTCCGTTTCTGTTGACTGATTTTTCTCTTGGTAATAATGTTTTTCTGTTTCTTTAATGTCTAAGAATATTTGATTGGATGCTTAAGATTAATCATTTTACATTGCCGAGTAGTAAAATGTATTGATCTGATCAGCAAATAATTTACTTATTTATGAATTCAATTCTTTTTAGGCTTATAGTTTATCTTTTACATCTAGAGTAGAACTTACTCGTGTTAGTTTATTCCCACTATAGAGACTTCATCCTTCTGGAATCTTTACTAAAGATCTCATGTAATTACTGGAATCTTTCCA
This sequence comes from Pteropus alecto, assembly GCF_000325575.1. Taxonomy (NCBI): domain Eukaryota; kingdom Metazoa; phylum Chordata; class Mammalia; order Chiroptera; family Pteropodidae; genus Pteropus; species Pteropus alecto. The sequence goes on along the minus strand of NW_006433716.1, from coordinate 2,906,010 downwards.
TTCTGGCTGGTAGAAACTCTGTTCCTATGTGAGCTCTGGGATTTATTTAGCTTATAGTCCCTTGCTTATTTTTGTTTTTCAATTGTTGTTTTTCTTGCCTCATGCAATTTTATCCTAAGCAGTGGCAGTAAAGGACTCAATGGATATTGGATTGGTAGAACTGTATTTCCACATAACTCTCACCCATGGTACTCTGTCCTATAATGTTTAGCCATCTTGGCCTCCCTGAACTCCATTTTTTGGCTGCAAGTTCTCTTGGGTTCAGA